>NW_023270426.1:1563816-1728500 GCF_011800145.1 Mirounga leonina | reverse complement strand
TCTTTCTTTCTTTCTTTCTTTCTTTCTTTCTTTCTTTCTTTCTTTCTCCTTCCTTCCTTCCTTTTATTCATTCATTCTTTCTTTCTTTCCTTCCTTTCTTTTTTAAGATTTTATTTTTATTTATTTGACAGAGAGAGACAGCAAGAAAGGGAACATAAGCAGGGGGAGTGGGAGGGGGAGAAAGCAGGCTTCCCGCTAAGCAGAGAGCCCGATGTGGGGCTCGATCCCAGGACCCTGGGATCATGACCCAAGCTGAAGGCAGAGGCCCAATGACTCAGCCACCCAGGAGCCCCCCACCATAAAGATTTTATTTATTTTTGAGAGAGAGAGAGTGTGAGCACACAAGTGGGGGGAGGGGCAGAGGGAGAAACAGACTCCCTGCTGAGCAGGGAGCCTGATGTAGGACTTGATCCCAGGACCCTGGGATCATGACCTGAGCTGAAGGCAGATGCTTAACTGACTGAGCCACCCAGGCACCCTCTACTCTCTTTTCTTTCCCTTGGTTTTACAATTATGATCTTTTTTTCTTTTTGCTTTCCTATAGCAACTTCAGAATGGATTTTGCAATATCATTAAATATCAGAATTAAAATAATAATCCTCCTTTTTCACGGACACTTTTCCTTGAGGGAAGTCTTTAGATAGAGGGTGATCAAATCCAGGGTAAGGCTTTATTTTTATCAATTCCCGCCTCACTTTGTTCCTGATGTAACAGTGACATCTTGTTCAATCTGCATAAGCGGCTGTGTAGAAGAGGAAATTGCAAAAGGAACATGAATCTCTATCATGCCTTTCACTAATTTATGCATGTGGGGTTCATTTCCTCCAGCAGAGCCCAGGATTAGAAGTGATGGATGCCTCCCTGGGGCCCTGATCCATCATGAGTTGAATGTTCTGCCACATCCTTAAGAAATAGCCCAGTTCTTTGAGATGCTGCTTTCTCTCTTTATTTTCTTCATTGTTTCCTCCTTACAGACATTATCTTTCTTCAGTAACCTGGGCTTTACTATGGCCCTGAATAACAGAATCACTCACTCATGAATGCATTTATCCTTTCTTTAATGTACTCATTAAAACTGCATGGAGGATCTACTCTGTGCTAGACCCTCTGCTAAACACGGAAAATAGGAATCTGGAACTAAATTAGTTCCAGCCCTCAGGCTTTCTAGGCTTGGAGAGGCAGTGGATGGATGAACCAGGTGATGCTTGTCATAGTTCCATGCTGGAAGAGCTTGTCTCTATACTATTATTAGTGGAAAATAGTATTAGCTGATATTTCAAAGTTTACATGGTGAGCCAGGCACTGTTCTAAGTTCTTGGTATGCATTAACTCATTTCATCCACACAACAACATTATGACGCAGATACCATTTTATCTACTTCTGTTGCTGAGAAAATTAGGCATAGAGTATTGAAGCAACTTGCCCAGGGTCACAGAGCTGATGAGTGTTATTTTTTTTTTTTTCCCAAAAGAGAGGGGAGCTGTACTGGTGTTGGGTGTTGTATTAGTTAGTGATTAGATAGATAACACTCTTGTGGTTTGGGCACAAGGGCTGCCTTTAAAAGGTATAGATATTGGATTTCTACCCTGGTGCTCATGTGGGGAGGAGTCAGGGCCTAGGAAAGCAGGCAGAACTTAGATCCAGAGGAGGGGTCATTCCTGCCTTTCCGTGGGCCTTGCTCTTTTAGGCTTGGGCTCATATATGCCCAGCTACTACTCAGGGTGCTCCTGCAGGGTGGGGCTGCTGATTGCCTTATGATAGGAAGTCAGCCCTGAGGGGAACGTGGGACTGGGGGCGAGGGCCTGTGGGTTCCCAGAAGAGCTGTTCTAAAGAAGAATTATAACAAGCCACAATTGGGTCAATAATGATGACCATCATGATCATGATGGCTACTATTTATTGAGTACTTCTCCAGCAGACAGGAGAATGTTCAATGCTTTGAATATATTAGCACCAACCTTCTAAGCAGGCAATGAGATAGCTATTATTTGCATTTTATAGGTGAGAATACTGAGGAGCAGAGAGGTTGAATCATTTGCTCAGGATCACACTAGTAAGCAAAGAAGTTGCCCCAAGGAATTGAGGAGAAGGCTTGCAGTCATGCTTGGTCCAGAAGTATTAGGGGAAGGTAGGGCTCAGCGCCAGACTGGCACTGGTAGCCATGGCCCAGGTGTGCAGTGGTGATCAGAAACAGTGTGGACATCAGCTCAAGAGGGGCCTTGAGAGAAGGGGCAGTGAGATGGGCAGTGAGAGCACAGGGGGTGGCCCACTGTGACGTTGAAGGAGGAGCTGGGGCACAGCAGTGGGGAGAGGGAAGTTGTGGCAAGGGCATCCTCGTATCAGACACCGACTGGGACTGCCTGAGATAGGAGCGTAAGTGTGAAGTCCTGAAAGACGGCAGGAGGGGGCTACAAGCTCGCAAAAACTACTTACACATCAATGTAATCAATGTATTCCCATTTCCCAGATATTTATTGAGTACCTATTATATGCCCAGGATTGTTCTGGGTACTGGGGATTCAGTAGCGGAATAGAGCACACAACAATTTCTATCTTCACAGAGCTTATATTCAAAAAGGGGAGAAATCCAATAAAGAAGAGAAATAAGTAAATGCAGTACCTGACATGGTAAGAAGCGATATGTGCCGCAGACAAAGAAAGAAAGGTAAAGCAGGAATAGAGGATAGGAGATGAGTATGTGTATGTGTGTGTGTGTGTGTGTGTGTTGTGGGTGGGGCTTTAGTTTTAGATAAGAAGTCCAGAGAAGACCTCACTAAAAATGTGACATTTGCTACAACCAGAAGGTGAAGGAGGTGAGAGATGAACCATACACCTGGGGAAGAGAATGGTAGGCAGAGAAGGAGCAAGTGCAAAGCCCTTAGGCAGGACAGTTCCTGGCTGGTTTGAGGAATGGCCAGGAGGCCATGGTGGTGGCTGAGGCAGAGTGAACTGAGGGCAGGATAGCAAGAGAGGAGGTCTGAGAAGGAGGGCAGGAGGCAGAGAAGATAAGGTCATATAGATTACTGTAAGACTCTGTACTTTTGTTCTGTGTGATCTGGGAAGTTAATGCAAGGTTTTGAGGGAATGTCATCTGACCTACATTTTTAACAGGAGCACTCTGGGTGCTGGATTGGAAATGAGGGGGTCAAGGGAGGAAGCAGGCAGATTACTTAGGTGATACAATAATCCACTGAGATAAGATGGTGGCTTGGGCCAAGGACGTAGCATGGTGGGTGGTGAGTAGTGGTCAGATTCTGTGCATAATTTGAAGATAAATACAAAATGTTTTTCTGCTGGATTGGATGTAGGGTATGAAATGAAGAGAGGAGTGTAGGATGCTCCCTGTGTTTTTGGCCTGAGCCTTTCAAAGAGTAGAATTGCCATATTCTGTGATAGGGAAGTTTGGGAAGAGCAGATTGTGGAGTATATAGGATGAGGGGCTCCAACTTGAATGTGTCAACTTGGGCGGCCCCTTACATATCCAAGTGTTGGTGTGTGCTCATGTGTGCCCACGATTGTCGAGACTGGGGATACCTTGAATCAAATCAAAGAAAGTAAAAAACGTGTTGAAAATTCTTAGAGGTAACAGACAATGTGAAGTCTTGTGATGTCATGTCACTGATGTTGGTCACAGGTTCTGGTTAGATAAATTTATGCTGGGGAAAGCCTTGAGCAGGGTAAGTCCCTCAGCAGAGTGGGAGCATGGTGTATTCCCAGAAACATGCTTTTGAGAAACAATGTCTTGGACTCACAGCTCTAAAAATATCAATGTTATGTATGTGGATGGTCTTTCCTTTCTCTGTGGTACCAGTAACACTTCTGGAACTTGCAACCAGTTACTGTTCTTTGGAGAACCCCCTGGATTTTCACTGTTTGAAAGTCCAATTCAGACATGGTCGAGTATTCATATTGTCCAGGTTGAGAAAGTCTCTGGGTCAAAACTTCTGGTAGATCTGGCTTTACTGCTTGCTTTTCTTTCCACCTTTACATGGGTTGTCAACAACTTCTCAAAAGGTAAACTGGATGATTTGGTGCTATGCTTTTTGTAACATTTTGAGGCCCCTGAGTCTGACGACATTAATGGTAAAGGGGTGCAGGATAGAATAAGGCAAAGATTTGGAAATGCTTTACCTGAAACAAGGACCATGCTTCTGACTTCGATCAGATAAATTTAACTACATTTTGGAAACCCAGAAGAATTCATGCTCCTTCACCCAGAATGGTCACTATTTACTCTATAGCAGAGAGGTATCAATTATGTGGGCTCTTGAGTCAGTTAATTTTGATTTATTACTGATATTGCTATAGCTATAGGCAGAGGAACTCTCTTTATATATGACTGAAGAGTTCTAAAATGTTTGCAAGTTGAAAAAAATCTTCTAGGCATTTCTGGGTGGCTCAGTCAGTTAAGCATCTGCCTTTGGCTCAGGTCATGATCCCAGGGTCCTGGGATGGAGTCCTGCTTGGGGCTCCCTGCTCATTGGGGAGGCTGCTTCTCCTTCTCCCTCTGCCCCTCCCTCTACTCATTCTCTCTCAAATAAATAAATAAATAAATAAATAAATAAATAAATAAATAAATAAATAAATAAAATCTTTAAAAAATATTTTCTAGACCTGCTATGAGGCCGGCACTTTTAACCATAAAATGAGTTAAGGCATTTTTTCCTGTAAGGTCATTGAACTTCAGTGTATGCTTATTTTATTAGATTCATATCTTGGGCATGCTGCTTTATTAGATTACTTTTTCTAGCAAGGTTCTTTGTTAATCATTGCATCTGCAGTAGGTAAGTTTTGAGAACAAGAGATTGGTGAGAGCTTCTAAATTCATTTACAATAGAGTGTTGTGTCTGGGCTGTTGTGTCTCCCAGTGAGACTCTGAGCAGTAGGAAGCGACTGGGAACTTCAGAGACCAACATTTAATAGGACTGGGGGTGACAGTAGAGATGAGTGGAGTGGAAGATGAACTTCATTTGCTTAATAACTGCATTAAACCAGTCTTGATCAGCACACATGGTTTGCTGGAGAGTAAAATCAAATCATACCTTGTCTAGTCTCCTTAGATTACGGCTCCCACTGAAAACCTAGGGAGTGGAGTAGAGGAGGTTGGGGCATTCAAGAGAAAAGCATGGTTCCTGGACTTTGTCATGAATTGCAAAGGACCCTGGACATCCAATACTGTGCTGGCTAGCAGAGAGTTGAGTTGCAGGGCAGACATGCCTGGCCACCTTGAAATGAGGACTGCAGGTGTGGAAGCCATTTATAAAAGCCAACACCAGAGCACTTGTGAGTCTTAGAAGACCAAAGGGAGGGGTGCCTGGGTGGCTCAGTCGTTAAGCGTCTGCCTTTGGCTCAGGTCAGGATCCCAGGGTCTTGGGGTCGAGCCCCGCACTGGGCTCCCTACTCCACAGGAAGACTGCTCATCCCTCTCCCATTCCCCCTGCTTGTGTTCCCTCTCTCGCTGTGTCTCTCTCTGTCAAATAAATAAATAAAATCTTAAAAAAAAAAGAGAGACCAAAGGGAAATTTCCCTGGTGGATATTCCAGGGAAAACATGTCTTTGTTTCACATTACCATTCTGTACCATGTATATACTATTTACCACTTTGTTAAAACGTGCAAACAATGTGAATGGTAATGCTTGTGGATGAGTCTTGATGGTAAGCCTGAGCATGTCCTTGGTTTCTTAGGTTTCTTTCAAGGAGGAAGAGCACAGAAGTTAAGTGCCCCAGGGAGATCAGCTAGTGTAGGGGTCAGGGAGAGAATGAGAACTCCCTTGGGTTGGGGTAGATACATACCAGAAGGGGCGAGACCTTCCCATGATTTAGCTAAATCTTACTGTTGGAGCAAATTGATCTTGGAAGAAATCTCTACAATCCTTCCCTACTTGTGCAGTCCTAAATTGAATGGATATGAATCTTAGGGAAACACTTTCAGGTTACTAGCAGGGCAGAAAGTTCAATATTGACTTGTCGGGCAAAAATTTTAAGAAGAATCTAGATCTGCTCTGTCCACTATGGTAGCCACTAGACCCAAGTGTCTATGAACTCTAAATTAAATTAGTTAAAATAAATTCAGGTTCTCAGTCACACTAGCCAAATTTTAGGTGATCAGCAGTCACATGAGGTTAATGGTTATTGTATTGGACAGCACAGATAGGGAACATTTCTATCTTTACAGAAAGCTCTATTGGTCTGGTGATCTGGATCATGAAAAGCCACAGCTTTTCTGTTTCCTTTAAGGAAAGGACAGACACAGGTGGAAATTATACACCTGGCGCAGGTTAGGTGCTTCTTTTTTTTTCTTTCTTTTTTTAAAGATTTTATTTATTTATTTGACACAGAGAGACACACAGAGAGCAGGAACACAAGCATGGGGAGTGGGAGAGGGAGAAGCAGACCTCCCATGGTACAGGGAGCCCGATGCGGGGCTCGATCCCAGGACCCCGGGATCATGACCTGAGCCGAAGGCAGACGCTTAACAACTGAACCACCCAGGAGCCCCAGGTTAGATGCTTAAACACACTTCCTGGCTTGGCAGGGGGAGGTTCTTGGAGTCTGAGCTGCATAACCAAGTAAGTACAGATAGCCCTTTTCTTCCTCCTCTATCTCTAAAAACCTAAGGTAAGAGTAATCTTTGTTCTTTTGAGGGGCGGTTCCACATGGATTTGTAGGATTTTTGTATATATCCTAGAACAGAGATTTTCAAACTGTGGGTCATGACCCATTAGGTTGTAAAATAAATGTAGTGGGTTATACTAGCATTAAAAACAAATAGATCAGCACACTTCATGTGTAGTAGGATTAAATATTTTGTAATATTTTGATTCAGGTATGTATGTGGGTATACAGGTTCACTGGGTAAAAATGTGTATTTTACTGAGTCATGTTTAAAACCTGTTTGAGAGACAGCTCTGAAGTTGACAAACTATGAAATGAACTATCTGAGGCCCTAAAGCAAATGGCAAGCAACAAGTAAATGCTAAGAATCTCATTTATTTATACCAAAGACCACTTATTAGGTCTTACTTAAAAGCCATTGGTAGAAGCAAAAGCCTACAGGGCGTTTTGCTCCCCTAGGAGATCTTTAGGGCAATATTGTAGTGGTGTGTGGGGGCTGAATAGGTAGGACGGGATAATCCCTATTCTCTAATGTCCTTTTTTTTTTTTTTAAGATTTTATTTATTTATTTGACAGAGAGAGACACAGCGAGAGAGGGAACACAAGCAGGGGGAGTGGGAGAGGGAGAAGCAGGCTTCCCGCGGAGCAGGGAGCCCGATGCGGGGCTCGATCCCAGGACCCCGGGATCATGACCTGAGCCGAAGGCAGACACTTACTGACTGAGCCACCCAGGCGCCTCTCTAATGTCCTTTAATAGCCAATAGCAAGTGCATTTTGGAAGCAGGTATCTCGCAGATGTGAAGTAGGTATGTACTATTCAATCACATTTCAGTACTTCATTCCTTTTTTGTTTGAAGCAGTTTTAGCTGCGGTTACTTGTCTCATTTCCATGGATTCTGCTGAGTCAGGTGGTCTGTATGTTAATTTGTATATATAATTTCACTTCATTGATTTTTCCTTGTGTATCATTAAGCCTTGAGTAAGAGAGGCAAGGAGAGTTCTGTTCTCTGATACAAAAAGACCTATGCTTTTCCCTCCTCGTTCTAAGAAGTATAACAGAGTGCTTCCCAGGATTGTAAATGGAAGGAATGTTCTTCTTTGTTCTCTGACTTGTGGATTTTCTGTCCAGGGTTGTTTTTTTTTTTGCCTAGTTTGGGAAGAAAATGGCTAACACACGTAGTTTGATTTGTCTTGCTGGCTCCAACCCTACAATGGCCAGAGGAAAAGGACTCTGCTGAAGAATAGGTACCAGCACTCTGTATTTGGAAACAGCAGTTCCCACCCTAGAGAATTTCTGAAAGGATGTAACACTTAGCGCTCCCAGAGAATTCTCATTTGGTTATTTGCTTGTTGTCTGATGTCTGTTGATGAGAATATAAGCTCCGTGAGAGCAGGGACCTTGGTTGTTGTTGACCACTGTCTTCATGCACCTGGGATGTACTTGGACCTAATAGGCACCCAGTATAATCATTTCATGCAGTGATTCTCCAAGTGTGGTCCCCAAATAGGGCACAGTAGCCTCACTGGGGACATGCTAGGGATACACCTCCTCAGGCCCCAGCCTGACCTACTACCTTGGAAACACTAGAGGTGGGGCCCTGCTGTCTTTGGTTTCACAAGTGACTCTGATGAACACTGATTTTGACAATCTTGGGTTTAATGAGTCTTAAAACTGAAGTTGAAGTGAAGGCATTATGGGGGAGTTTTGTGTGC
The DNA here is from genome assembly GCF_011800145.1 of Mirounga leonina. NCBI lineage: Eukaryota > Metazoa > Chordata > Mammalia > Carnivora > Phocidae > Mirounga > Mirounga leonina. The sequence continues at coordinate 1,720,170 of NW_023270426.1, read as the reverse complement.
TCTTTTCACATGTTGGTGTTCTTATGTTCCCATCTAAGGTCTTACAGAGTGGGTTAAAAAAGAAGGGACTCAAATTGTATTTTAGAGTAAGCTAGAAACTTACTCTAACTATTCTAACCAAACTTTAGCCAGTGAGCTTGTCTCTTGAAACCTTCATCTGTTAGTCTTTAAATTCTTGATTTGAAGTCATCTGCCCCTATCATGACTGGGGGGAAAAGAGTACCAAAGGTGCTTATTGATTTTTGAGGGTGCCTGGCTAATATTGATCATGGAAGCTAACTCTGATACATAAAATTTGAACTAGCAATTTGCCTTTTCAAAATCTATCCTAAGTAAATGGTTAGAAATGCCATTACCACTAGTTAAGTATCTGTCTGAAATATTTAGCTATTATAACCTCTAAATGTCCAACTATAGAAGAATAAGTAAACAGAATTATGATACAGGCTTTAGATTATTATGTAGCCAATAAAATATTCTTAAAGAATTTTTTTTTAAAAGATTTTATTTATTTATTTGAGAGAGAGAGTGAGAGAGAGAAAGAGCACAAGAGGGGAGAGCGGGAGAGGGAGAAGCAGACTCCCCGCCGAGCAGGGAGCCCGATGCGGGACTCGAATCCGGGACTCCAGGACCATGACCTGAGCCGAAGGCAGTCGCTTAACCAACTGAGCCACCCAGGCGCCCTTAAAGAATTTTAAGTGACCTGAAATGCTTAATATCTAAAGGGAAACTAACAAAACAGTTCACAAAGCATCATGTTTTATGAAAAGTATGTTTGTAAATAAAATGGTATAGAAAAAAAGGAGATAACATCATAATATGGATAACTTTCTGGAACGTGTAAGACTATTGATTTCCTTAACTTTTCTTTCAATTTTGGATTTGTTTACAATGAATATATTTTAAAATTAGAACAAAAATGTATATTTTGTTACAAAATACTAAAAAATTAAGAGAAACTTATTCTTCTACTGTGCTATTCTAACAGCTATGTTCATATTTTCATATTTTGTTCTAATTTTAGTCCATATGTATTTTTTTATGATCATATTTATCAATCACATTTTCTCATTTTATAAAGGGCCCTAAACACGGGGACTTGAAATTTGTCAGTTCTTAGTGTATTCTTTCTCAAACTGATATTTTAGGATTGCAAATTTCTTGATGTAGTCTGAACAGTTCCAGAACAGTTAGTGCCTGAAATGTATTTGAAAAAGGAACACATTGCATAGAACACTGTCAGATGAAGAGGTGCTTCTAGGGGGGTATTTCCGGAGTAGAAGAAAAGGGATCTGAATCAGTGCAGCTAACTTTTCCCAAGAAAGATAAGAAGATGAGGATAGTATGTGGGAAGAATGGAAGGGCAGAAGGATGGGCAGAGGTCTAGAGAGGGTCCTGAAGCATGACCCACCCTTCCATGAGGGTGGGATTGGGGTTCGCACCCACAAACACCCAGTGTCATTTCTGTTCCAAAAGCCAAGCAAGTCCTGCCTCTGCTTTTAGGAAACTTACTTGATTGTTTATATTTTTTCTTTCTTTCTTCCTTTTTTTTTTTTTTTAAAGAGTTTAAGTAATCTGTATACCCAATGTGGGCTCAAACTCACAACCCTGAGATCCAGAGTTGCATGCTCTACTGACTGAGCTAGCCAGGCACTCCTCTTTTTTTTCCCCCCGCTGAATGAACTATAACTCAGGGGGAAAAAAGAAGAATGGAAGTAGCTTTCAAAGCCAGAGTCTAAGTAGTGGAAAAGGAGATTTAGACCATTTCAAATAATCAGGGCACATACCTGGGGTGGCAATTCCAAAGGTTTTCCTTTGGAATAGCCAGTGTCTGAGAACTTGGCCTCTACCTTGGAAAGTATATACAATTCTGGCTACCACGCAACATAATGGGTCTAATACTTTTGAGTTTTACTGTAAAAAAACACATGTAAGTCTTTGGTCCATTTGGAATTTTCACTAATTTAGGAAGTCACCCATTCTTCAGCCCCCCCGGCCCGCTCCCAGATTGGTGGGTAGTTGACCTAATATCATTCATTGATATTTATTATATACTAAGTCCCTTATATATTTAGGCTTATTTCTAAACTTGACTCTGTTGTACTAGTCTCTCTAGGCAGGCACCCCAGTACCAACCATTCCATTTGTAATCTGTTTGTAATGTTTTTATGTAGGTGAGGTTAATTCCCTGTTAGAATCTTCTTGTTCTGTTTTTTTTTTTAAATAGCAAATTTTGATTATTTTATATATGATCTTAAGAGTCAACCTGTCCTGGGGTGCCTGGGTGGCTCAGTCGGTTGGGCCTCTGCCTTCGGCTCAGGTCATGGTCCCAGGGTCCTGGGATGGATTGAGTCTGGCATCGGGCTCCCTGCTCAGCGGGGAGTCTGCTTCTCTTTCTCTCTCTGCCCCTCCCCGCCACTTGTGCGCTCTCTCTATCAAATAAATAAATAAAATCTTTAAAAAAGGGGGGGGGAAGTCAACCTGTCCAACTTCAAAACTAGTGAGAACATTGCTATCTTTACACTTCTGCGTCTTCTCCAAGAATAAAGTATATCTCTATTTATTCCCCATCCTCTGTATTTTCCTTTAGCATTGCAAAGTTTTCTTTCTTTCTTTTTTTTTTTTTAAAGATTTTATTTATTTATTTGACAGGGAGAGACACAGCGAGAGAGGGAACACAAGCAGGGGGAGTGGGAGAGGGAGAAGCAGGCTTCCCGCTGAGCAGGGAGCCCGATGCGGGGCTCGATCCCAGGACCCTGGGACCATGACCTGAGCCGAAGGCAGACGCTTAACGACTGAGCCACCCAGGCGCCACTTCTTTATTTCTTTATCTAAAATGGGATATCTCTTGCAAATTTCACATCCATGTATTTTATCTTGTTGTATGTAAGTGACTTTTTTGTTATATTTTGCAATTGGTCATTGTTTTTATAGAATAGACCCATTGATAATGATTCATTAATATAATAACCCAATACATTACCAGATCCTATTACCGTTTCTATTAGTTTTTGTTTGATTTTCAGGTTTACAGGTTTACAGGTATCAAGTCCTATATTCTAAAATGGTGTTCAGCTGCCCCCCAGTTTTTGTCTTTTATTAAAATATAAATATTAAAATATAATTAACATGCAATGCTATATTAGTTTCACATGTACTGCATAGTGATCTGACAATTCTGTACGTGATTCTGTGCTCGCCATGGTAGGTGTAGTCATTTGTCACCAAACAACATCATTACTATATTATTGGCTATATTCCTTATGCTGTACTTTTCATCTCTGACTTGATCATTACTGGAAGTTTGTACTTCTTAATTCCCTTCACCTACTTCATCCACCACCTCTTACCTCCTCTCTGGCCACCACCATTTTATTCTCTGTATTTAGTCTGGGTTTTTTTGTTCATTTGTTTTGTTTTTTAGATTCTGCATATCAGTGAAATCCTATGATACTTATCTTTGACTTACTTTATTTATACTACCCTCTAGGTCTATCTATGTTGTCACAAATAAGAATATCCCATTCTTTTTTATGGCTGAGTAATATTCCTGTGTGTGTGTGTGTGTGTGTGTGTGTGTGTGAGAGAGAGAGAGAGAGAGAGAGAGAGAGAGAGAGAGAGCGAATGAATACTACATCTTCTTCCACCCATCTATTAATGGACACTTGGGTTGCTTCCATATCTTGGTTCTTGTAAATAATGCTACAATAAACATAAGGATGCATCTATTTTTTTGAATTAGTTTTTTTGTTTTATTTAAGTAAATACCCAGTAGTGAAATTATTGGATTATATGGTATTTGTATTTTTACTTTTTAGAGAAACCTCCACACTGTTTTCCACAGTGGTGCACCAATTTACATTCCCACCAACAGTGCACGAGGGTTCTCTTTTCTCCAGGTCCTTGCCAATGCTGTTATTTCCTCAATTTTTACATCTTTTATTTCTCTTGGCTAATTTAATCGAGTACATCCACAAATGTTAAATACTTGTTTCTTTTTCTTAAGTAATGGATACAATGGAGGTGTTTATAATTGTTAGGATGATTGCAAAGATGAGCATGTGTGTGATACTGTGTTCCCAAAAGCTCTTCTAAGTTTTTTATATACATTAACTTCACATTCAGAATGGCTGGCATTTGACTTGAAATTATGTATTTTATCATGCAGTCGAGTTTCCATATACTTATATTTTATTTAAAATTATTTTTCTTCATCTGTTCTAGATTTTAAAAATGCAATGCCATTTTAGCATCTGTATAACTGATAATATAGTGTGCTTTTCTCTTTTGACATGTTGATAGAGTGAATTATATTAATACATCTTAATAGCAAATCATTTTGGCATGGTTAGTGATACATCATTCTTTGTGATTCTGGCTTCTTTTTGCCTCTATCTTTATATAGGATTTTTTGCATTAATATTCATGAATCAGATTAGACTAAAGCTTTGTTGTTGGTTTTTTTTTGTTTTTGTTTTTGCTATACTAGATTTCTGTATCCATATCATGCAGGCTTTTGAAAAACCTTGGCAGTTCATGTTCTCTTCATCTGTGTTGGAAAATTTTTAACAATTGAGTTTGTTCCTTGAAGGTTTTAGAACTCACCTGTGAGATGATCTACACATAGCTTATTGTAAAGTGTTTTGGTTTGTTGGTTTGTTTGTTTTTGGGTAACAGTCTTTTCCTACTGATTTTCATTTTTAGTGTCAGTTTTAGTAATGTATATTTTCCTCCCCATTTCTTTTTGTTTTCATTTTTATTTGCATAGCAGAGGCTTTGAGAAAGCATTCTCATAATTATTCTCTGCTCTTTACCTCCCCACGACCCCACAGTTCTAAATAAAGTTGTTTAGGGGCTTATTCTATATCCCTTCCCCCACTTTCCAAACCAGTTTTACCCTTAGAGGTAACCTTGAAGTTCTGGTACTTGAGAAACATTACAGCTTTTTGTTAGCATGCTTTTTAAAAAAGTCTTTGCAAAACATTGACTTGGTTCTTGTCAAGAATTTGGGACCTCTAAAATTGGTTTGTTTTTAGATGGAAAAGATAATAGAAAAGTGAGGTAAGATGATCAGCCTCACTGCATTGCAGGGGAGAGTTTGGAAGGCATGAGAGCACTTAGCAGGGAAAATGGATTTAGTCTTAATGACATACTACTGTTCTTGGGAGCAGAGGCTTTTAGGTTGGAGTGGTGAGTTGATCCCTTCTGGCCAGTGGATTTCACAGACCTAAAAGAACACATAGTGCTCTTAATTCCATGTTGATCTTGAGTGATTTTCACTTTGATTTTCCCTTTTACTTCTTCACCCCATTGAAATTAATAGGATTTGGAGGGCAGGGTAAGGAAGAGGAATGGTGGGATTTTCACTTGTTTCTGGGCTTGGCAACTGGATGGATGCAAGAGCCACCATTAAGTAGGATCAGAAAAAAATGAGAAGGAATTGATTCAGTTGGAAAGGCAAGGAGTCTGGGTCCAGACTTGCAAAGCCTCTGAGAGGTCAAGGGTGAGATACCCAACCTGTATTTTGACACCTGAAGACTTAAGACAAAAGTTTGCCAGGAAATATTTAAGACTTCAGATTCTTTTAATTTCACACACAATTACTGTCATTGCTCTGGTTTTCCTTGCTGTTAGTCTTTTTTTAAAGATTTTATTTATTTGACAGAGAGAGAGCGATCAGAAGCGGGGTGGGGGGGGGCAGAGGGAAAGGGAGAAGCAGGCTTTCCGCTGAGCAGGAACTCCCCCTGCCCCATGCAGGGCTCGATCCCAGGACCCTGGGATTATGACCTGAGCCGAAGGCAGACGCTTAATGACTGAGCCACCCAGGCACCCTCCTTGCTGGTAGTCTTGATGGTCTATGATCTTACTGAGATTAAGATCCTTCAAAGTCCTGAACAGTGTCTGGCAGTGTTCTTGATACTTTGTTCTCCTGGCTTTCTCCTTAGACACTTAAATTCCACAATATGACCCCAGGGCTGGTCCAACTGAACTATTTTATTCTCTGAACACTTTATCTCATGACTCAAATGAACTGCATACATTTGCTCTCATAAATTGCCCTTCTGCCTGGAAGACAACATCCCCAAAACTTGAACAATCCTACTTACCATTTCTTCCAGACCAACCTAAATGCTGCCTCCTCTGTGAAATATTCCACACCGCCCCCTGGAGGGTTTTACAGTTCCTTTCTCTGTTGGCTCACAGTGTGTTCACTAATGACCCCAAAATAGTCTGTTTTCCCATCAAACGTATTAAAGAACAGACTCTTGATAGCACAGATTCACTTCTGGGCCCCTACAACCTGGGTTGGTTCTGGCATGTAGTGAGTGCTCTGGCTTGTTGGTTAAATGAGTGGGTGACCTTTTAATCAAAATGATAAATAGTGACAGTTTTAGGTTGAATGATCAGTGTAGATGAATGCTGAAACAAGCGGCTGAAATGATTTGGGCCAGCCATAATGGGTGTACTCAGTGCTGGCACCTAGCAAACAGCCAGGTCCACCCAGCTGCTGGGATAAGGTAAGCCTTACACTGATCAGACCACAGCAGCCACTCTGAGTCCACCTGCTCCCTGTCCCTGCACTCTGTGTTCCAATTCTCTCTTCACTGAATTTAAACTCTTTCACCATATCCAAGACCACAATCCCACCTCCACCCCCCGGAGCCCTTGAAGTTGCTCTTAATCCCACTTAATTAGAATCTTTTCATATCCTGACTGGCCTTGCGGTATCTTATAATATTTGTTCTCAATTCCACTTCCTTTGTCTGAGGCATGAACTCCTGCCCCTCCCAAACCTGAAGAATCCACCTGCTGGGCGAGTAAGGAGATACCTGGTAAAGCCAGGTCTGATCTCCTGTGAAGGGGAAATTGACATGAACAACCCTTTAAATGATTGTTTTATCTCAATTCCCATTTGCATCATAATTAGACCAAGATATACACAAAGGTAAAATATGGATAGTGATTTTAAGGTTTTGAGGGAATAATCTGTTGGTTTGGGCTATCTCAAAGACAAACGCTTATTTTCTGTAAGAGGGTAAATGATGACCTATCATTTACAGCTGGCGTGGTTCCAGAAGTTTCTGAGATCATGGCGATTACCCAGGCAGCGTCAGCCACTGTTGTACCCAGGCAGCGTCAGCCACTGTTGGTCCTGTTGTGAACTCTCTGGAGAGTGTCCTGAGGGTAAGGCTTGGAAACAAATTCAAGACCTGTTGCTATGTAATGAGTCCCAAGAGGCTCTTGGCTTCCCTAGTATTTAACAGCATATGAGTAATGTTAATGGCCATAATTGCTAATTGCTCAACAAGGAAAATCAAAAGCCCCTGTAAAGAGCAAGGGAATGACTGTACTTTGCACAGTGAGTGACTTATAAGAGGATAGGAGGCCCAATTACGGCTGAAAGCTCAGTGTGAAGAGTTAAAGAAGTAGCTTTTCAAATGGTTTTGTTGGGTCTTATTTCAGGGACATAAATGTCTTTCCTCTTTTTCTCTGTGCTTTGATTTTGCCATTAAGTATAAAGGAAAATCACTGAGTGGGAGTAATAAGCTAACATTTAGCACATCTGTGCTATGAAGACACTATATGGATTAACTTCATGATGTCTAAAGGTTATTGTGACATTATTACCTCCATTTCATGAGCAAATACACTGAGGCACAGAGAGGATTAATGATTTTGTGTATATGATGCAGGTAGTAGTGACAGAGCCCCAAACTCTAGAACCTGCACTATTCTCACACTGCAGCTTGAATCCACATTTGCTGCTGGGCTGCCAGGTCCCAAAGGGGAGATGACCAGAAATAAGCTCTTGGGCTGAACTTTGCTCAGAAAAACAGGCCATTGATTGTGACAGGGAAGGGGAGGCAGGTGATGGAAATCCATGCCTTTGGCTGTTGGGGGAAGAATGAAGAGAGGGCTGGGGGTGGCTAGAGGCTAGCATGGATTTGGACACTGCAGAGCTGATCCTGGAGCGAACAGCTCACCAATGCCTTGTATCAAGGAGCACAACAAGATGAGCTGCGACTGTAGATTGTTTTGGTGATGCGGAAGGGGTAAGAATCCCAGACCAGCTGGAAGGCAAGGGAAGGCAGTGAGAGAGGGGTAAAGAACACCTTGCTCAGCTGAATGGTAAAGAAATGAGTCAAGGCTGTGGCTTCCTCGTACTGTTTTGATAGAATCCAAGGAGACTGAGGAAAATCCCGGCAGATGAGGCTGGCAAGAGCCCCTGTGGTGACCTTATAGCAACATGGTTGACTTGACCCAGCAGATGGGAGGGAGACACCAAGAAAGAAGAACTTAGAAGAGATTTTCACAAATTTAGTTGCAAAATTTCTATTTCTTTGGCTTCTACAGTCAATCTTGCAAAAATGTTTTTAAGTAGAGTCAGAGTCCTATACTTCTTTCTCTACATGAACTTTTTAATATTCCTCACTTTGGGGGCTCTCATTTCTTCTGATGTCAAGATCCTGGGGTTTTACAACTAAAGATTGGCACTAGATACGTGGGGAGTTATCTAGGTCATATTTCATGATTAATGTATTCTACCCTCAGGACATTAATAGCTTCTTTTCACTTAGAACCAGATTATTTTTTTAACTTTTAATGACCTTTTAACCTATTTTCATATAAAGTAAGACTTCTCCTCTGGGAATGACAATTCCTTAATAGACTTAGTCATACAAGCTCTTTATAGAGAAAAATATTTTTTTTGTGGGGGCTTGGGGAGAACATCTTACACAAAGTTTCTGTGTGTTTGGAAAAATGTGTAGTTTGGCCCATTTTCAAGTAATGAGAACTCTAAATAGAACTGTACTGTTAAAAAAAAAACTTAGTGGTTAAAAAAATTAGAAAGCTTGCTCAGATTAAAAAAAAAAGTAAATGGAAATAAAAATAGGAACGCAAATGAGTCCCAGATTTAGCAAAGATGACAGCCCTCTTTAATGCCGCCACCCTAAGCCACCCTTTGTAAACTCTTTTCTGTTATATGTTTTTAATGGAAAGCAGCTGCCTTGGAAGGCATTGTTTACAATGGATCTCTGTCATAGCTCTGCATTGTAGCTATAAATAATGTCAACATGTTCTCCTATCCAGCCGCCTGGATGCTGATGCCACTCATCCATACCAGATGAGATTATATTATTCTTCCCAAAACATATTCATTATCCTCTTGTGCTGTCCCCATCCCTGAGGATAATGATGACCCTTTGTAACACCATTCATCACCGCCTGTAATTGTCTGCAGCTGAGGCTGTTGGCCCTTTGGTCCTCTCCCACCTAACTTCTCGTGCCCAGTGATACCATGTCTGCTCTGCCTTCTTCTTGATCTGTTTCTTCAAAATGTCTTCATCTTTTTTGGTACGGACCTGTGATTGTAAAAGCAAAACAAATGCAAGGTACATTTATATTAGCATCTAACATTGTCGTGTGGTTGGGTAGTTTGACCCAGTAAGGGATGAGTTGCGAATGGAGAGTCTACAAAGGATCTTGAAAGGTGAGTAGAAGGTCGGTAGTACAGTCTGTGATACAGGGACTTCAAATATGCTTTCTGGGAGAAGCTAGAGTAAATGGAGGCCAGTCACTCAAGTGACATTATCTTGTGTCCATTCTCCCCAGTAGATGGGGGAGAGTTGGGGGGGAGGGGGTCCTGGATCTGCCATGCATGTATGTTTTTTCTGGACAAGAGAGGACTTCATTTTTTTTGGATTCTTGGGTTATGAATCACATAGGTAAAACAAAGGATGAATACATAGCAACATATTAAAAAAAGAAGAGTTATCAGTGGAACTGAATATGAAGAATACTTGAACAAAAGAAGGCAGGTGAGCTTGAATTGGTGGGGAAACTAAGCTCAAACAGGTCTAAGAGGAGATGGTCAGTGCCTATACAGGCAGATTTGGAAGTTCTTTAAAATTAGCTTGGGGTATCAGGTGCAGAAGGTGGTCCTCAGAGAATGGGTTTTGGGATCAGCAGGGGACCTAGCCTCCCCCTACAACCTTGGCCAGTGGGAGGAGTTGGAGGGCTCCCTCACCCAGAGGAATAGTCACTTGTACAACAACACACATCTCCTTCCCCACAGCTGGAGAAAGACTGTGATAAAAACACAAATGATGTCCACAAACAGACTAATGGGGATTCAAACCCCAAGAAAACCCAGCAACCCAGATCTCCAGATGTTTGAAAACCACATGCCACCAACTCAACAGAAGACCTAATATCTGAGGTTATGATGGATTTTTAAAAGAGCACATTTGTTGTCTTTTATGAGATGAGAGGGTATCATGTTTACAAAGGAAGAACAGTTCTATGTTACAGTAAAATACTTAGAGACCTTGGGACTCAGAAATAAGATAATCGACATTGAAAATTTAAAGCTCTATTAACCTGAACCACAAAAAAAGAACCATGTGTGCACCAAAATAATGATAAAAAATATTGAGAATATTTTTCCCAGAACCAGCACAAAAAGGTACAAAAGCAAAGTGTATGGAAGAAAGGTGAAACCAAAAGACTTATATGCTTCAGAGTCTATCAGATAGAGCTCACAAGAAGGAAAATGGCAGATGGCAATTCCTTAAAAGAATTGAAAGTAATTTCCACAACTTAGAGGGGGAGACCCTGAGTTTGAATGAATACACAGAGGCCTGGCAGAATGGAAGAGATAGAAAACCTCCCTGGACACAGCAGGGAGAACTTAGAAAGCACCACACTTAAATGGACATTTCCAGAGAACACTCTCACCCACCATGTATGCATATATATAACATATAACCTATATTCTGGACAACATGAAAATGGCAACATTCGATGCAGGAAGGCAAAGAATTTGAACCTAGACTTAGGTGTGTAATCAAAGTCTAATTCATGTGTGAGAGCAAATTATCTTTTTTTTAGATAAAAGATAAATTTCACCACCCACAAACCCTAGTGAGAGAAGAACCAGAAAGTATTCCATCAAAAAGAAAAATATGCCTAACAAGAAAGCCATGAATTGTAAGAAATCAGAGTGAAGAAGAATAGAAGTTATCGATCCAGTTATACCTAAATAATTGTTCATTAATAGAAAAAGATCTACATTATCTTTATGTGAAATTAGAATGAAAGGAAGTATGAGCTAACATTTCTTGCTCAATGAGATAATGTGATGTTAACTAATTGATGTGATAAGACAATAAATAAATATCGGTATACAATTATATGTTTAAATTCCAGACCGTTAGAATGGGGGAAAACCCCCCAATTAGATGACTTTAAATACAAAGGAGGAAAAGAAACAAGAAAACCTAGTAAATAGAAAAATAAGGTGGCTAATGTAAGACCAAACATACCACTTATCTTGTTAAATGTGAACAGATTAAATTCTGTTCTGAGAACAGAAATTGAGATTGGATTTAAAAAATCAAGCTCAGAATATTTTAGGAAATTTCTAAAACAAAATGAAACCAGAAGGTTGGAAATCAAGTCATGAAAAGAGACACCCAATGTATGCCTTTAAGTGGAGATGGTGTAGAGGAAAGTAACAAGCAAAAATGGAATTCAGGGAAGGCACTACAAGGGACATACTAATCCAATGAATCAGTCTGAAAATTTGAATGACAAATCTTTACAAACCTAGTAGCATGGATTTATGGTGTGTATGGCAGAACATAAAAAGTGAGTAGGGAGAGATGGACAAATTCATAATCAGGGTTGGGGCAGACTTCTTAAAAAAAAAAAATCTCAGCAAAAACCTCACTCAGAAATGGAAAGATTGAGTAGAAAAATGAGTTATAATATAGAAGGATGTAATCTACAAATTTCACCAAGTGGTTATATATACAAATTTGTAACCTAAAGAGATTTCTCATATACACCTTCTGTTCACAGAAAAACTGAAAAAGAAAAAAAATCAAAACGAAAATGAGAAGCTATTGATGACCTAGAATGAGAGAATTCTGATGACAAATAGAAAAAGTCTAAAAACACAAAAGGAATAAAATTTTAAAAGAACTATAAGGATATAAGCAAAAATAAGAAAAATATAGACTGTATTAAAGTATAAGACTTTTTCCCTTTAACTGGACTATAGAAAATTTCTGAACTAACTTGATTAGAAATATGACAAAGAACCAAAATTTTTTATATAATGAAAAAAGTAGAATTTACATATTTTAGGAGATTTAAAAGAACAAGCATAACATTTTATAATAAACTTGAGAATCTAGAAGAAATGAATTAAACTAATACTGAGTCAAAATGCAATATATCTTAATAGAGCAGGAAGCATAAAAGGGAAAATAGAGTAAAAAGAAAAAAACTCCATCCAAAAGATGATCTTTGTGCTATGAATAATAATAAAAAGGGAAGTCTAATAATCATGGGTAATTATAAGTGGATTTGTCTTATGAAAGGAGAAGTAAAAATGTTCTTTTTTTCCTGTATTTCTGCTAGGAATTCCTGAGAAAAAATGAAATGGGCTTTTTTTAAAGTCCTTTCCAGAAAGCTCTTCAGGTTCTTACAGAATTTGACAATGAAGTTGTTTTTCACTTAGCAACTCCAAAATACTTGATTTTTTTCACGGGAAACAACTAAATCATCATAATCATAAAACAATCAGGAGGAAAAAAAAACGCCCTTTCTTTCTTCTGTAATATTTGAATCTGAAAGGGAAGAAGCAAAGATTAAAGTAGTAGCAATCATATGAAAAAGATGCCCTGTTATCTGGACTCACCCACAAAAATGGAAATGGAGGGTTTCTAAAATTTTTTTTCACATACACGGAATGGAGAACATAGGATACCATTTAATGCATTATTTTTTTACTGTGTTTAGTTGATGAAAACAGCGTTGGAACACTAAGGAATGCTGGTGTTAGAAGATGGTCCTCCAAGCAAGCATAAGTGATGAAGTGTCAGGTGAAAGTTACATTAAGTTTGGCACACATCATTAAACGGTGTCTGATAGGAGCAGATGTTCAATTTTTCACACTGAGAAGGTGGTCCAGGAGATTCTATTATACCATAATGTGATGTAATGGCATAATTTTCCATGAAAGTAAAATAAGCCATCCATCTTCAATGTGGCAGTGGGTATCTATTTGTCAAGTCTCCTGGTAATTTCAATGTTCCTGTCTTCATTGGAAACTAAAGATAAATCTGAAGGTCCTGAATATCCGTTGGATACATTTGTTAATGATCTTGTATTGATACAGTGCTGGAGGTGGGTAGCACCTTTCAATATCTAATAATGTTATAAGTGGTATTCTTTAAGGCTAATTTTTTTCAAGTTTACCATTATATCCTTTTATACCCCTTCATTCTGCCTCCTTCCTATGTCCTGGAAGTCATGGGAGAGTTGCCAAAATATGAGTGTGGTCAATTCCGTGGAGGCATTACTCCCTGAAAGCTCTCTTCTTTGCACTTATTTTCAATTCTTAGGCTGGGTCCTCTAGTCAGCTATTTTGGATAGTGATGTTCATCATCCTATCAGTTCCTCAATTTTGTGTCACTATCTCAAAAAGTAGACAGACAGCTGAGGCCAGAGTGGATGTGTAAATTCAACTCTACCAACTTCTAAGGAAAAAAAAAAGTGACAGAGAACAAGAAAAACAAAACTGCACCAAGTCTACTCCCTCAGCATACCTAGAAGTCAGGGACTGTGCAAACCATGAATTAGTAGGAAGTGGAAAAATAAATGCAGAATCCCAGCATGCTGTCTCCCATGCTCCCCATGGCAAGCCTTTGGGGACTGCATGGGCATTTCAGCTAAAAATTGCATGGAGGACCTAAAATGAGGAGGTGGCAGTGAGGAAAATAACCCATCAGAAACTACCAACAGAAAGCAAAAGACTGTGAAAATATACAGAAAAGTCTAGTTGTAGGTCAGAGCACTGACTATGGAAGAAAGGACCTCAAAGGACAAGGAACATGAGTAGACAGTCTTTCAGAGGTGTTATACCCAAGCAAAGAAGAGGCTTAAAGCAATGGAGAGCCATACTTGAATATTGTCTATTGCGGGGGGTGGGGAGGGGGGAGGTAGGAAAGTTTAGACAGAAAAGAATCAAAATATCAAAGGACACACACACACTCTGCCTCCCATTTCCCTTTTCATTTTTTTTTAAAGTTTATTTATTTATTTGACAGAGAGAGAGACATAGCGAGAGAGGGAACACATACAGGGGGAGTGGGACAGGGAGAAGTAGGCTTCCCGTGGAGCAGGGAACCTGATGCGGGGCTCGATGCCAGGATCCTGGGATCATGACCTGAGCCAAAGGCAGACGCTTAATGACTGAGCCACCCAGGCACCCCTCCCATTTCCCTTTTTAAAAACTCAAACACATGGTAAAGAAATTACTTCTTACTACGCTGATAGAAGAGGATGTTCTTGAACTAGAAATCTCACAACCCAAATTGTTGGCTCTGTCCACAGAAATGCAGAAGCATAGTTTCCATCTCTCTCTTTTTAACAACACTGCTGCAAAATAAAACAGAAAATGAGAATAATCTAAATATTCAACTGGCAAAAATTCATCCTCCCCCAAACCAACAGCAATACAGAAAGAAGCAGAAATGCAACACATCAGACTAAACTAAACAGCCTCAAACAAGCATTTGGGCTTATTGGAAAACACTTTGAATCAAAAGCTCAGGAACTATGAACATTAATGACAAAAAACTTGAGATAATGAAACAACTTGATTGAACTCAAGGAAGAAATGGAAGAAAAAGTTAAAATTGTATCAGAAATGTAGACTAACTTACAAGTTGCCCAGAGAAGTATAGATGAAAAACATAATCAAGGACATTGGAATAAACTAATAAACAACTAAGAGAATGACAATGAAATAATAAAAAAGAGCCAAAGATAAGATGAGTGATTTGGAAGATAGCCAAAGAAGGAATAACATGTAATATAATTGGTGTCCCAAAGAACAAAAGCAGAACAGAATTAATATTTGTAACTGTCAAAACACTTTCTGGGGGCGCCTGGGTGGCTCGGATGGTTAAGCGTCTGCCTTTGGCTCAGGTCATGATCCCAGGGTCCTGGGATCGAGTCCCGCATCAGGCTCCCTGCTAGGCGGGGAGCCTGCTTCTCCCTCTGCCTCTGCCTCTCTGACTCTCATGAATAAATAAATAAAACATTTAAACAAACAAACAAACAAACACTTTCTGGATGCAAAAGACTTGAATATACATATTGAAAGGACTCACTGGCACCATTTTAAATTTACCCTTAATCATCAATTCAAGGTCATTGTCTCATAAAGCTACTAAACAAAGATTAAGAATCTTAAGGACCATGAGGGGAAAACAAAATAACTTATAAGGAAAGATAGGTAGACTGGCATGTGACCTCTCACAAACAAAAGAATGTAGGGAGACATGGAGGAGGCTTTTTCAGAAACTCCAAAGAAAGTGTAAACCCAAAATTTCCCTCCAGCCGAGCTGCCCTTTAAGTATGGGAAGGGAGGGAAAAATAAAATAAGATGAAAGCAGAGAGGGAGACAAACCATAGAGGCTCTTAACTCTAGGAAACAAACTGAAGGTTGTTGAAGGGGAGGTGAGTGGGGGGATTGGGGTAACTGGGTGATGGATATTAAGGAGGGCATGTGATGTAATGAGCACCGGGTGTTATATGCAACTGATGAATCACTGTACTGTACCTCTGAAACTAATGATACACTATGTGTTAATTAACTGAATTTAAATAAAATTTTAAAAAAGTATCCTGGCTATAGAGAAACAATTTTAAACACGTAAAAGCTCAGGGAATTCTGTATCCATAAGTCCTTTTTGAAGAATCTACTGGAAAATGAACTCCATTCAACCAAGAGATGACCAGGGAAAATTTAGCAGAAGGAGTATGGACAACATTTAGTAATTGTAGATGGAAGACAGGAACAAAGGGGAGAGGGCATGATAATATATTTAGAAAACCCTAAAGACCTCCATCAAAAATACTGTTCAGACTAACAGATGAATTCAGTAAAGTTGCAGGATGCAAAATCAATATACAAAAACCTGCTGCAATTTCTTTACACTAATAACAAACTATCAGAAAGAGCAGTTAAGAAAACAATGCCATCAAAAATAATAAAATACCTAGGGATAAATTTAACCAAGGAGGTGAACTACTTGTATATTGAAAATAAGACATTAATGAAAGAAATTGAAGACACAAATAAGTGGAAGGTATTCTTTGCTCATGAATTGGAAAAATTAATATTACTAAATATTACTGTCTAAAGTAGTATACAGACTCAATGCCATCCCCATCAAAATTTCAATGATAATTTTTGCATAAATAGAACAAACAAACCTGAAACTTTATGAAACCATGAAAGACCCCAAGTAGTCAGAAGAATACTGAGAAAGAAGAAAAAAGCTGGAGGCTTCCTTTGCCCTGATTTCAAATTATATTACAAAGCTGTAGTAATTAAAACAGTATGGTGTTGGCTTAAAAACAGATGTATAGATCAGTGGAACAGAAGAGAGAGTCCAGAAATGAGTCCACACATAAAGGGTCAATTAATTTAAGACAAAGGAACAAAGCATATATGGTAGGGAAAGCACAGTCTCTTCATTACATGGTGCTGAGCCAATTGGACAGCTATATGCAAGAGAATGAAACTGGACCTCTCTTACACCATGCACAGAAATTAACTGAAAATTGATTAAAGATCTACATGTGAGACCTGAAACCATAGAACTAGGAGAAAACACAGGTGAAAAGCTCTTTGCCATAGGTCTTGGTGATGATTTTTTTTTTTTAATCTGACACCAAAAGTAAAAGCAAGAGCAAAAATAAACAAGTGGGACTATATCAAACTAAAAAACTTTGCATAGCAAAGGAAACCATCAACAAACTGAAAAGGCAACCCTTTCATTTTTCATGGAATGGGAGAAAATAATTGCAAATAATATATCTGATAAGTGGCTAGTATCCAGAATATATAAGGAATTTATCCAACTCAATAGCCCCCAAACCCCCAAAACAAACCAAAAAACCCAACAAAAACCAAAACCAAACTATCCAATTTAAAAATGGGCAAAAGATCTGAATCGACATTTTTCCAAATAAGATCTACAGGTGGCCAACAGGTATATGAAAAGATGCTTGTTATCACTAATCAAGGAAATGCAAATCAAAAGCACAATGAAATCTTAATCCACACCTGCTAGAATGACTATCATTGAAAAGACAAGAAGTCTTGGCATGGGTGTGGAGAAAAGCAAACCCTCACATATAAATTGGTGCAGCCAATGTGGAAAACAGTATGGAAGTTCACCCCAAGATTAGAAATAGAACTACATATGATCCAGTAATTCTCCTCCTGGGTATTTACCTAAAGAAATAAAAACAGCAATTCGAAAACTGATCTGCACCCCATTTCATTGCAGCATTATTTCTAATAGCCAAGATATGAACACAACCTTAAGTATCCATCAGTGGATAAATGGATAAAGAAATTGTGTGTGTGTGTGTGTGTCTTGTATACATGTCCACACAATGAGATATCATTCA
This sequence comes from Mirounga leonina, assembly GCF_011800145.1. Lineage (NCBI taxonomy): Eukaryota > Metazoa > Chordata > Mammalia > Carnivora > Phocidae > Mirounga > Mirounga leonina. The sequence continues at coordinate 1,702,668 of NW_023270426.1, read as the reverse complement.
CCCATAAAAAGAGAGTAAGGTCTTGCCATTTGTGACATCGTGGATGGACCTTAAGGGCATTATGCTCAGTGAAATAAGTAAGAAAAAAGAAAATGACTACATGGTCTATCTTATATATGGCTTCTAAAAACAAAAACACTCAGCTCATAGAGAACAGATTGGCATTTCAAGAAGAGGTGAGGAGGTGGAGAAATTTTTTTTTAAATAGATAGTAATAAGTATTCAGAATAAAATGTTATGACACATGCTAATCTTATGCATTCTATATTCTGATAAAGTAGAAATAATGTGACTAGAAAGACAGAATAAGTTCTCTAATTATTGCATGGGCATTAGATGGGGGTTAAGAACACTACATCAAGGACTAATGAAGTACTGTATGGTGACTAACATAACATAATAAAAAAGAACACCATTAAAAATGCATGAATGATATAATGACTTAAGAAACAGGGGAATAAAGGCATTTAAAACAGTCCAAGTAGAAAAGTAACCATCAAAACAAAAACAGATCTTCTTATATACCAAGATAAAAATTGAAAACAAAGTTAAACTTTATAAAGAGAAAAGAAATTATAAGTTCTGTAGGGTAATTGAAATCAAAAGTTGTAGTCTCATCAATAAATGTTAATGGGCATAATATACCTATTAAAAGAAAGAGATGTTCAATTGGGCTCATAAAGGAAAGCCCACCTATAATCTGTATACAAGAGACACATAAGACAAAATCATTCAAATAGACGAACAAGAAAGAGGTAGACAAAGGTATACCAGGCAAATGGAAACGGTAAGAAGGCAGGATTAGCACATTAATATCATACAAATATAACTCAATTCAAAGAAGACCAAACATAAAAATAAAGGATTTTTTAATGTTAAAATACATAATTCACAATTAATGTATAACAATTACGATATCTGTATACCTAAAATCATAGCAATCATCTCCATGAGGTTTATAATTGGTAATTTCAAAACATTTACAAAACAGACAAACCTATGGATAATGTAATCAAGAAACAAAGAAAGAAATCACAAATACACAAAATAGGGGTGCCTGGGTGGCTCACATGGTTAAGCATGGGCCTTTGGCTCAGGTCATGATCCCAGATTCCTGGGATCAAGCCCCGCATCAGGCTCCCTGCTTAGTGGGGAGCCTGTTTCTCCCTCTCCTTCTCCTGCTCCTCCTGCTTGTGCTCTCTTGCTTTCTCTGTCAAATAAATAAAATCTTTAAAAAAAATAAAACCCCCCACAAATACACAAAATAAGAAATGGCAAGAGAGAAATGTCCAAAATTTCCAAAATGATACTTAATATCATCAGACTATTCACAAAGGGCATCTAGGTGGCTTAGTTGGTTAAGCATCTGACTTGATTTTGGCTCAGGTCATGATCTCAGAATTTTGAGATCAAGTCTTGTTTGCTGGACTCTGTGCTGAGCATGGAGCCTACTTAGGATTCTCTCTCTGTCCCTCTTCTTATACTCTCTCTAAAAAAAAAAAAAAAAGTTCATGAAATGCAAGGAGACATAAAAAAACATACTAATAAAATGACACTTTAGGACATGAAAAGATCAAATTGACAGAAAAAGTAAGGATATAGAAAATCAAAACATCATAACCAAAAGGTATTTTATGGCACATGGAATTTTGTACCCTGATATACATGATACATGTTTATCTCAAGCACAGGTAGAAGGAACACTAAAAAAAATTAGGTAACAGAAAATGTCAGTGGACATAGTAAATAACACTATTGACTTCCATTGAAATAAAAGTAGGAATTATTAAATCTTAAGCTTATACTTTATAAGGAGGGATACAGTATGAAGTGACAATTTGTAAAAACCTGTATGATTATAAAATATAACTAAAAAATCTGCATTATTAAAATAGACAAAATACACTTAGAGCAGTAATGAGAGGAACATGAGTAGCACAGAAATTTCTTTTAAAGATTTTATTTATTTGAGAGCACAAGAGCGTAAGCAGGGGGAGCGGGAGAGGAAGAAACAGACTTCCACTGAGCAGGAAGCCCGATGAGGGACTCGATCCCAGGACCATGAGATCATGACCTGAGCAGAAGGCAGATGTTTAAGACTAAGCCACCCAGGCATCCCAATAGCACAGAAATTTTTATCAATAAAAATGAAAGAATACATAAATGACATTCCAAGTGCAGAAGTTAGAAATAACCCCAGTGTAAAGCAGAAAAAAGAAAGCACAAGGAAAGAAATGATGATAAAAGCAGAAATTCATGAAAAAGATGATAAACAGCAGATCTAATTAAAAACAAACACCTGGTAATTTCAAAACATTAAGAAAATAGACAAGGCTATGGATAACATAATTAGGAAACAGAGAAATCACAAATATACTAAATAAGAAACGGCAAGACAGAAACGTCCAAAATGTTAAAATATCATCAGACTATTTTATAGGCCTCTTAGTAAATAAATTTGAAAATATACGCAAGAAGTAGAGAATTTCCCAGGGAGATACAGTTTACCAAACTGACCGAGTTAAATAAGTAAAACTTAGACAAATTCCTCTAGAATAAACTGAGAATGTTTTCATAGAATTAACCCATAAAAAGTACCATGTTCAGGTGGGAATTACAGGGAAGTTCTAGCAAACTTCAAAGAGCAGATGATCCCAATGCTCTGTGAATTATTCGGGAGCATTGAAAATGAAGGAACACTTGGTAATGTGTTTTATGAAGCAAGTATAGCGTTGATAGGTAAAGTCGATAAAGACAGTAAAAGAGATAGTTACAGATATCACCAATGAATATTGATGTAAAAGTTCAAAATAAAATATAGTGAACAGAATCCAGGGCTATTATAGGAAAATGATATGTAATGACCTTGAGTTTATTTTAGGAATGTTAGGCACAAAATTTGAAAATGCATTAATATCAAAATATGTCTAAGAAAAAAACCCCAAAGGGTTGACTCTACAGATACTGAAAAAGTATTAAAAAAATTCACCACTTATTCCTGATAAAATGCACTCAAGCAAGTAGGAATTGATGGAGACTTTTTTTCTTTAACATGATAAAGTACACCCTATCCTGAGGATAGGATATTCTATCTTTTTTTTTTTTTACAGCATTTTATAATTTCTTTTTTTTATTCTTATGTTAATCCCCATACATTACATCATTAGTTTTAGATGAAGAGTTCCATGATTCATTGTTTGTGCATAACACCCAATGCTCCATGCAGAATGTGCCCTCCTCAATACCCACCACCAGGCTAACCCATCCTCCCACCCCCCTCCCCTCTAGATCCCTCAGTTTGTTTTTCAGAGTCCATCGTCTCTCATGGTTCGTCTACCCCTCCGATTTCCCCCGCTTGAAACAGTAGAGGCATTTCCAATAACCTGAGAAACTAGTAGTAAAAGTATCTGGGAATTCTTTTTAGTAGTCTTGTAAATTTATTCTAAGGTTGAAATTCTGTCAAAATACAAATATGGAGAACGAGGTTACTAATGCTTATTTTCTTTATCAGGACCAGGGACACATTTTTAGCTATCTACTCAATATCTATTTCTCCTATCTTTTTTCTGAAAGTTTTTGTTTTGTCTTGTTTTTAATGAAATCTGAGATCAAATACCTTTCCTGTAATTCAATTTTGTCCCCTCTGATAAAGTGGAAGTTTCTAGGTAGGGCTTCTAGGAAAATTTCCAGAAAGGAGCAGGCTTGGCTGATATAACACTCGGGCTTTTTGCCCTTCTAATATCTTCCTGCAGGGAGGTGACAGCCCAATTGTATCCACAAGGAGGAAAGGCTAAGCCTGAGGATAAAGGAACAGAGAAATGGAAAGAACTTGAGTCCCTGGTGAAGTCATCGGGTCTTTATATCAGCCATTGATGGCCAATTTCTGGATGTTCTACATAATAGAAACAGTCCTCTTCCTTACTTGGGCTGTGTCGGTGGGGTTCACTCTTTCTTGAAGCTGTGTGAATTTTATAGGTTTTTTCATATAGGTATGACATATACTTTCAATGTCACAGGATTCTTCAGAGAAATGAGAATTAAAGCAATTGAGAACCACCACTCAAGACCCAAAGATCCAGGGTTAAATCCCAAACTGCATCTCAAAGTAGAGGTTTTAGGGAGTTCACGCTCTGTGGAGAGCCCCTCCAATGCTTGAGGAAAGCATAATGCCATCAGCTTAGATGAGGTTTTCGTTCTTTGTTGCTGTATCAATTCAACACTCTTGGTTGAGAAGCTACTGTGTGAAAACTACTGGGACATAGAAATGTGTCTCAGTAGTTTACAAGGACCTTCTGATCCTGCGAGCAAGTAAGAAGTAAGTGCTTTAAGAAGTAAAAAGCCACTCAGGACATTATGATAAAGGTGTTAATGTGCAGCGTAGACAGCACAAGTTATATCTACATTCAAAGACATGAACTGGGGTTGAGTGGAAAAGAATTCACGGAGGAGGTGCTATCTGAGTGAGTCTTGGCAGAAAGATAAACTTGGATCATTGAAAGGCATAGGTGGGAAGGCATTCTTGGCAAAATACATGCCAGATACCCATGGGTAGAAGTTATAAAAAAGTGACATTTAGGGACACTAAGGCAGGCAGTTCTTTTGGAGTGGAGCATTTTTGACATTATAAATTCTTCAACAGGATATAATCTGACTGAAGCAGAATTTTAGAGTTTCCTAATACGTAGGAGGAGAACACAGGAAGCTTAGAATCAAATAGGATGATAAATTTAGTGATCTCAATCATAGGTGGGGGTGTAAGAATGGGAAAGCCACATTCGAGAGCTATTTCTGGGGAAAATGTACTTACGTTTGTATCTTGTCAGATTTAGGCTTGGATCACAAACTTGCCTGAGGTTTTGCACCTAATTGCTTGTAAATGATAGCAGTGTCATTAACAGAAACTGGTAATTGGAAATGGAGATCTTCTCTTGGAGAGAGAGGAGGGAGAAGTGGAAGAGGATGGAGCTGAGGTTAACTTGGCTCAGATGTTGAGGGGCCATGAAAATATTCAACAGTTGCTTGGAGATACTGTGTTTGTAGCTTGGAAGAAAGCTCAGGTCTGCAGAGACAGACTTGGGTGTCATTTGAATGGGTGTCATTTGAATAGTTTAAACTGTGTGGATGGCTAATCTGTAAGAGGAAATGGATGGATTTAGAACATGAGAAAGTTGGAGTATGGATAGTAGAAGTCTGAGAATGAAGTATTGGGCAATGCTATTTACAGAAAGAAAAATAAGAGAAGCCAGTGGAGAAGACAGAAGTAGGAGAAGTGCCCCCCCCCCAATCAGGTGGCACATTTCCCCCAGGCCTAGAAGGTGGGGACCTCACTAATTGTGGCATCTGCTAGGACCCCTGAAGGAAATTCTTACATGTTCCATATTTTAGATGATCCCAAACATGAACTTCAAACTTGCTCAAAAATCTACCCAATCCTTTTACTAGATGGGGTAAGAAACACAGAAGCTAGAATTTGTTTGCAGCTTTATTTTGTTTGGTGTTTATTAAAACCAGTATATTCTTATATCAAATTTATCAGAATAAAGAGGATTTTGTGCCAACTATACACTGAGACCTCTCTCTGGAACAACATGTATATTGTGTTTGTGTAAATATTATGTAATTAGAGCAAAATTTTAAGAGTTACACTATAGTGAACTTTATAGGTGAGTTAATTTAGCTTCTATAACCTAGCACTGGTCATTTCTGATGTATGTTCTGCCTTGTCCTTGCTCAGATACCAACCCATGAAAACATCATTATTCCTATAGATAAAATTGAAAGCACAAAATGCTTCACTGTGTAGATTCAGGAAGATAACACAGACAAAAGTAGGGATTTTGGCAACTCCACATATCCTCCTTTAACCAATAGAACATATTCAGGAGATGTAGGGAATCCAAACTTGTGATTTCTTTTTTCATTTTAGGCATAAAGGAATGGCAGTTATTTTAATATTTGTATCTTAACTTTAATAACATTACTTCTGACTCACTGCGGAGAAATTCATTCTGTACCGATGATGAAATCTGGATTATATACAAATTTTAGCAAAGACTTTTTAAAAATACAGTTTTGAAATGATGTATCCTGGGGTGCCTGGGTGGCTCAGTTGGTTAAGCATCTGCCTTCGGCTCAGGTCATGATCCCAGGGTCCATGGATTGAGTCCCACATCAGGCTCCTTGCTCAGCAGGGAGCCTGCTTCTCCCTCTGCCCTTCACCCTGCTGGTGCTCTCTCTCTCAAATAAATAAATAAAATCTTAAAAAAAAAAAAAAAAAGAAAAACAATGTGTCCTGGAGCCCTAGGTTCCCCTTATGCCTACTGCATTGGTGGTGGGATGCAAGAGGCTGGTAGAAAACCACCACTTTGATCTGTTTCCTGTGTTATTCTTTCCCTACATGGTTTTGATTAAAGGAAATCAAGAAGTCTTAAAACATAGGGGATAGAGTTAAAATTATTGGTTTAATATCCTTTTCTACTAATTGTCTATATTGGTTATGGGTGAATTTTCAATTGAATTTTTTCCTCCTTTTGGGTGATATTTTCCTGCATCTTTTAAAGATTTTATTTATTTTACAGAGAGAGAGAGAGAGAGAGAGAGAGTGCATGCATGCAGGGGGAAGGGCAGAGGGAGAGGGAGAGAGAATCTCAAGCAGACTCTGCGCTGAGCACAGAGCCCGACCGGGGGCTCTATCTCACGACCCTCAGATCATGACCTGAGCTGCATCCAAGAGTCAGATGGTCAACAGACTGAGCCACCCAGGTGCCCCTTACTTTCCTACATCTTGCGTGGCTGGTGACTTGTTATCTGTTTACGGACTGTGAATTTTTCTAACAAGGTATTCACCAATACTTCTGCCCTTTTGTTTTTCAAAAATTCATTGTGTGTAGGACTTCTTGTTTTGTATGAGTAAGTCAAGGTTGTGAATTTGTCTCAAGACTGCTTTGGTTTTCCCTTATTAATTTTTTTATGTTGTGTTCTCATTGATGCTTTTTTTCTGTGTAGTATATTATTGCCATTCCCTATGCTCTTTGTTCTAAGCTTGGAAGAAAGCTCAGGTCTGCACAAGTAAGTGTTTTAACTTGCCAGCTTATTTTTTTTTAAAGAAACCTTTCTTAATGGTTATTTGAGAAAGGTTAATACATAAAGTTATGCTTAAATTTCTAGTTTAATTGCATTTTGTTCAGTGGTCCCAACTCGTATAATTCTGCTTTTTGGAATCTGAGGTTTTGTTATAGCCTAGTGATAATCAACTTCTGTATGCATTTCATGGATGCTTAAATTATTTATTCTCTGGCAGGATACAGATATCACTTACACATGTGTATATATATGTGTGTGTGTGTGTGTATGCACACACAGATATATATAATCAAAGTTAATGTTATTCATATCCTCTCTCTATATTTTATCCACTTGTTCTCTGAATGATGAAGGGTGAGATCTTTAAAGCATATGTTACAAATGACCAGCAACATGCTAGGTTATCTTTTGTTTGCCCATGCAATGTTATTTTAAAAATTAAACTAAACCATGAACATTTGAAAGCCAGAGAATTTCCTATAACCTACAGATTTTTGACTTCCTTTGACAAACTAGAGAATCTGCCAAACCAGCAACCTCATTGCCATGCAGAAATGTTTGACTTAAACTGAGAATTGTCTGCTTTTTTAAGATGGTGCATGCATTCTCCCATCTCATGAGGACCTCCCCTGGTACCTGAGGACTCTGTGAATATGAGTTCCTATATATCTTTGTTCTTGCTCTATTATATTGTGGTGGAGTGGAGGAAACTGGGGGGGAAAAATTAACCACCAGAAGTGGTAAATCAGAAATGACAGACTGAGAAGGCATCGTATTTAAGAAAAAAATAATCTAGTCTTTATTCTTCATGTAACCTATTGGACCACTTTTGGAGGAATATGTTTGTAATCCATATAACCGTGTTTTTCTGTCAATTTCTTCTTAGATTTTTAATCAACTTTATTGAGATAAAATATACATACAATAAAATGATCCATACACATGTATGATTTGCTGATGTGCACAACAGGAAAACCACCTGTGGAATATAAACCTGCACAAACATGGCCCCAGTCAAGATAGGGAACACTTTCATTGGCACCAAAAGTTTCCTTGTGTCCCTCTGGAGTACATCTCTCCCTCTGCCCCTGCCCCAGACAACCACTTACCTATTTCCCATCATTATAGATTGTTTCATTTTCTAGACTTGTGTATAAATGAAAAAAAACATAGGATGTATTCCACCCTCCCCCCTTTTTTTTTTGGCCTGGGTTTTTTCACACAGCCCACTGATTTTGAGATGCATCCATAGTTTTGTTTGTATCAGCATTTTTTTTTCTTTTTATAACTGAGAAGCATTTCATTGTTTGGTTATATGACAATCCATTCATCAGTTAAAGGATATTTGTTTTCTTACCCCCATTTCAAAATAAATCTGTTGAGATGGTTCACATACAAGTCTTTGTATAACATCTGTTTTCATTTCTCTCGGGTAGGTCCCAAGGCATGGAACGACTGGGTTGTATTGTAGATATATATTTAATTTTTTTTTTTTTGAGAGAGAATGCTAGCACATCAGTGGGGAGAGGCAGAGGCAGAGGGAGAGAGAGAATCTTAAGCAGGCTCCATGCTGGGGATGGACTCAATGCAGGGCTCGATCTCAGGACCCTAAGATCATGACCTGAGGCTAAATCAAGAGTTGGACGCTTAACCGACTGAGCCATGCAGGTGCCCCTATATTTAACTCTTTAAGAAACTGCCAGCTTCCAAAGTGGTTGTACATTTTTACATTCCCATATATGGTATGAGTTCCACTTGCTCCATATCCTTGCCAAAAGTCTTCATAGTGTTAGCCATTCTCTGGTTATGCAGTGTTATCACATTGTGGTCATAACTTCATGGATGGCAAAGGATGTTGAGCATCTTTTCATGTGTGTACTGGGAAATGTCTGTTCAAGTCTTTTGCCCATTTTTATTTTGCTTCCTGAAAACGAGTTGCAAGACTTTGTATAAAGAGACAGCAAGATTGTAAACAATGCTGCAATAAATGTAAGGCTGCCTATATCTTTTTGAATTAGTGTTTTTGTTTTCTTTGGGTAGATACCCAGTCGTAGAGTTATTGGATCCTGTGGTATTTCTACTTTTAATTTTTTGAGGAAACTTCATACTATTTTTCACCGTGGCTGGACTGCTTTACATTCCCACCAACAGTTGCACGAGAGTTCCTTTTTCTCTACATCCTTGCCAACACTTGTGGTTTCTTGTCTTTTTTATTTTGACCATTCTGACAGGTATAAGGTGATCTCTCATTGTGCTTTTGAACTGCATTTCCCTGATGATTCGTGATGTTGAATACATTTTCCTGTGTCTGTTGTTCTTTTTGAAAAAAATCTCTCTTCAGGTCCTCTGTCCACTTTTTAAATCAAAAACTGTTTTTGTGTGTGTGTGTGTTGGGTTGTGTAAGTTCATTATATATTTTGAATATTAATGCTTTATTGATACATCACTTGCAAATACCTTCTCCCATTCAGTAGTGGCCTTTCCCTTTTGTTGATGGTATCTTTATTGTGCAAAAGCTTTTTATTTTGGTGTAGTCCCAATAGTTTATTTTTACTTATTTGTTTCCCTTGCCTCAAAAGACTTACCTAGAAAAATGTTGCTATGGCCAATGTCCAAGAAAAGACTACCTATGTTCTGTTCTAGGATTTTTATGGCTTCAGGTCTCCTACTTTGTTGTCTAATCCATTTTGAGTTTATTTTTTGTGTGTGGTATAAGAAGGTGGTCCAGTTTCATTCTTTGGCATATAGAGCTGTCCAGTTTTTCCAGCACCATTGATTGAAGAGACTATCTTTTTCCCCATTGTATATTCTTGTTTCCATTGTCATAGATTAATTGACCGCATAAATATGGGTTTATTTCTGGGCTCTAGTCTGTTCCATTGATCTATGTCTATTTTTGTGTCCATACCACAATGTTTTGATTATTCCAGCTTTATATTATCACTTGGAATTTGGGATTGTGATGCCTTCAGCTTCGCTGTTCTCAAGATTGCTTTGCATGTTCAGAGTCTATTGTGGTTTGATACAAATTTTAGGTTTATTTGTTCCAGTTCTGTGAAAAATGCTGTTAGTATTTTGATAGGAGTTGCATTACATCTGTTGATTGCTTTGGGTAGTATGGATATTTTAACAATATTTTTCCAATTTATGAACATGGAACATCTTTCCATTTGTTTGTGTCATCTTCACTTTCATCGTGTTTTATAGTTTTCAGAGTACAGGTTTCTCACCTCCTTGTTCAAGTTTGTTCCTAGGTATTTTATTCGTTTTGGTGCAGTAGTAAGTGGAATTGGTTTCTTAATCTCTGTCTCTGCTATTTTGTTACTATTGTCTAGAAACACTACTGATCTCTGGGTATTAATTTTGTGTTCTGTAACTTTCCTGAAGTCATTTATTACTTCTAGTAGTTTTTTGGTGGAGCCTTCATGGTTTTCTATGTATAGTATCCTGTCATATATAAATAAACCTTTTCCTGACCAATATGGATGCCTCATTTCTTTTTGTTGTCTGATTGCTGTGGCTAGGACTTCCAGTACTATGTTGAATAAAAGTACTGAGATTGGACATCCTTGTCTTATTCCTGATCCTGGAGGAAAAGTTCTCAGTTTTTTACCATTGAGTTTGATGTTTGCCATGGGTTTTTCATATAAGGCCTTTATTATATTGAGGTATGTTCCCTATTATCCCACTTTATTGAGAGCTTTTATCATGAACAGATGTTGAATTTTGTCAAATGCTTTTCCTGCATCCATTAGATGATCACATGGTTTTTATCCTTTTTCTTGTAATGTGATGTATCATACTGATTGATTTGCAAATATTGAACCACTCTTGCATCCCCAGAATAAATCCCACTTGATTGTGATGAATGATCCTTTTAGAGTATTGTCGAGTTCTGTTCTCTAATACTTTGTTGAGGATTTTTGCATCTGTGTTCACTGGAGATATTGGCCTGCAGTTTTCTTTCCTTGTAGTGTCTTCATCTGGTTTTGGTAAAATGGGTCATTGAAGAAATTAAAAAATATATGGAGGCAAATGAAAATGAAAGCACAGTGGTCGAAAATCTTTGGGACACAGAGAAAGCAGTTCTAAGAGGGAAATATATAGTAAGTGATACAGGTCTACCACAAGAAACAGGAAAAAGCTTAAATAATCTAAACTTACATCTAAAGGATCTTGAAAAAGAGGAACAAAGCCCAAGCTGAGTAGAATTAAGGGAATAATAAAGATCTGAGCAGAAATAAATGACATAGAGACTAAAAAAAAAAAAAGTAATAGAAAAGATCAGTGAAACCAAGAGCTGGTTCTTCGAAAAGAAAAAAAAAAATTGAGGGGCGCCTGGGTGGTTCAGTCGTTAAGTGGTTGCCTTCAGCTCAGGTCATGATCCCAGGGTCCTGGGATCAAGCCCCATATCGGGCTCCCTGCTTATTGGGAGGCCTGCTTCTCCCTCTCCCACTCCCCCCCGCTTGTGTTCCCTCTCTCACTGTGTCTCTCTGTCAAATGAATAAATAAAATTTAAAAAAATTGATAAACCTTTAGTTAGACTCATCAAGAGAAAAGAAAAGGACTCAGATAAAATCAGAAATGAAAGAGGAGAAGTAGCAAATGACATCACAGAAATATAAAGGATATAAGAGAATACCAGGAGAAATTATATGTCAACAAATTGGACAACCTGGAAGAAATGGATAAATTCCTAGAAACATACAGTTTTCTAAAACTGAATCAGGAAGAAATAGAAAATCTGAACAGATGGATTACTAGTAATGAAATTGAATTGGTAATCAAAAAACTACCAAAAAATAAAAGTCCAGGACCAGATGGATTCCCAGGTGAATCCTGGGACACACTTAAAGAAGAGTTAATACCTATTCTCCTCAAACTGTGCTAAAAAATAGAAGAGGAAGGAAAATTTCCAAGTATGTCCTATGTAACTCCTTTTTTCTTAATATAATCTATACATGTAGACTTAGAGTATTGTTTTAAAATTGTTTTATTATACATCTTTCAATTATTTTATGCACATTTTGTTAATGTAACTATCTAAATACCTGTGCTCAGTGTTGTGTATAAAATGGTGTTTATAATATCACCTTTTCATGTTTTCATTTAAAATTTTTCTCACCTCATGTAATTGGATATCTTTGTGTGTGTGTGTGTGTGTGTGTAAGGATAGATTAATGTAAAGTTTTGAGTATTTGATTATCTGAGAAAGATCTTCTATTTTCTCATGTTTATTATAGCTAAAGACTCAGAATTATTAGGAATTATTAGGTTGCAAACTTCTGTTTAGGTAAGATGTGTTTATTGTCTTCTGTCTTTCGTAGTGCAAAAAAACCCCAATTTCTTGAGAAATTTCTTCCATTAAAAATACCTTTTTTCAAGCTTCCTTGCATTTTTTCTTGGTGCTTGACATTTAGATGTTATATGTAGTATATCTTTGTTAATTTTAATAAACAGTATTATATGGTAATGATAGAACTCTTCAAAATTATTGTTCTTTTAGCTCAAGCAAACATTCTAACCTTTGACTGTTTTATTTTGTTCTTTTCTGCTAACATTGTCTATTACCAGAAATTCCAATGTAACTCTCCAACCTTTAAGAAATCTACTGGAGTTGGTGTGTTTTATTGTCTTTTGTGTAATACCTTCCTAATCTACACTTGAAATAGCAGAGTTGCTAATATTATTACCCAGACACAGCGTATTGGTAAATACTATGACTAGTCATCATTACATACATTTCAGAGGTTTGGAGTAGTAGTTTTCTCTATCATAGCAATTATAACTGAATTCTAGATGTTTCCTAAGCCTTTTTTTTTTTTTTTTTTGCGAGGAGAGGTTACAAGGTAGAATATTTTTTTCTGTGGCAAAAGAAGAGAATATATTTTATCTGTGGATACCTTCTTTAATAATAGAAGAACATACAGTCTTAGAGTAAGTGTTGATATTCCTTTCACATTAGTAGGAAAAGAGACCTCTCTGAGGAAGTAAAAACTAACATGAAGCAAGAGAGGTCGAAATTCGATTATTAACAAATGGTATATGAGGCATGTAATGCTTTTCAGGTACACATTTTTAAAAATGCCCATAATCTCTAGGCTGACCCTTCATTATCTCTCTTCATTTATGTCCTGTTATTCTTCTCTCATAATTTCAATTGTTATTTTGTCTGCATTCCGAGAGGTTTGAAGTTTGTCTTCCACATAACTGATGATATTTTTCAGTAACCTAAAATATACTTTTTTTTTAATGCTTCCCTTGCTGATCTTAATTCTAATGTTGCATTTAAATTTTACAGTAATTTGTAACCCTAGCCACTTCCTTTTTTGGTTCTACCTTTACGTTGGTTCTAGTGAGATTTTCTGTAATGTAAGTTCTCCCAAAACATGCTTATCTTCCTCTCTGGTGTGTATTTTCAGAAAAAAAAGTTTTTCTTCCCTTTGAGTGTTATGTCCTCATTTATGTTGTAGAATCTCTCCTTAACCTCATGTTGATTGTTTGCAAGAAGGGATAGGCTTGTACAGAGGTAGTTTTTGTTAACAGACTAAATGGTTAGTTTTCCCTCATCCCTTCTGTCTTTTCTTCTGTGAATTAATTCCATCCATCTAAGATGTTATCCTGAAGGACAGATAGATAGATGTTCACAGCTCCATGGCCAATTCTTGGTAATTTTCCGGTGTGATTTGGCTGGACTGAGGGAGATCTTCTCTTTCTCCTGCTTCCTCATTGTCTTTTACTATCAGACTCTTCATAAGGGAACATGGTTGATGATTCTCTGCTTGTCAGCACCAGTGCAAACCAGCCTCCCAGAAAGCAATGCTCCGGGATCTTTTACTTTTGCTCCTGCTTATTATCAAAGATGTGGGGTTTTGCCTGCTTTGCATCCACAACCAATATGTCACATTTGTAGATATTCACTCTACGTATTTATCAGCCAGGTGTATTAAAAAAGGCACTGATGAGGAGAGGGGGGACAAGACATGCCTTTCACGCAAGCTGATTTGAGGATTTGATAGGGAACACCTTATTTTAGATTAGAGAAAATCCTTTATCTCTGAAGTAAAGGTTGCCATTGCTGTCGTGTAGAAAGTTCCCATGTTGTCTTTTTCTGGCTCTTCTATTTCAGATGTGTTTTCTCTCTTTTTTAGTCACAATTCCTCCAGGAGTATTGCAAGCAGGTATTCAATATTACCTGTGTTGTTCTACTTTGCATCTCTTAGGCTCCTATGAATATTTTAATACATGGGTGAAGGAAGGAAAAACAGATTCATTTTATTGCCTTTTAAATTAAGAAGTCTCAGATTTCCTTCATTTTCACATAGTGTATATGGTGTTTCACCAGTAACTGTGTCCCTCTGTTTGGGTTGAAACATTCTGTGCATTCAACTGGAACCTAGTGAAGCCCGCAGAAGACATATGTAGGCAGCAGGCATTTTTTTTTGTGGACTTGGTCCCATGACACAGCGTGACACATGTCACATGTGGGATATCTAACAAAAATTCATAAAACTCTTCAATAGGTGGTGGTTCAAAGCAATTAAATTTAGATTGTTTATTTTGTGGAGAAATAGGGTCATAAGAGGGAGAATTTATTTCTTGCTGAAAGGAATAAGGGGGGGATATGCTATGGGACCGTTGTCTTGGAATTGGAAATGAACCTTAATGGTACACAAAGTATGAAAATTTGGCATGTTAAAAAAAAAACAACTTTGGTGTGGTGTGAAGGAGTAAATGCTGGTATCTCCTGTTAATCCACATAAGACATATTCTAAGGGTGCTGGAAATCTGGAAACCGTTAGCATTGTCGGATGCTGTGAGGCACCATCCAGAATGTGTAACAGCCGTCATATTCAGCTGCTTCCCAGACATCTCCGGTGACTCTTACCTTTCTGTCCACGCTGACACCCCCAGTTATCTGGTTCCATGGTGTTGTGTGTGTGTCTTCTCTAGCCTTGATTTATCCAAGATCAGGATCAATAGTAGTCGGTGGAAAAGAGATGAGCGAAAGCAAGAGGTGTCTCCTTTCAGCAATGTGATGATAATATTGAGACTGCTTAATGCCTCGAGCAGTTCACCCAGTGTAATGGACGTATGTACCAGCACTAGCCTGACCTATGTGGTGGCCCTCAGGGAAGCTGTAGCAAATCCCAGGAAACGGGACATTTTTCATGTCTGCATTAGCAAACACTTGCTGTAGCTTTTCAGAGACGAACAGTGTTAGAAGTTTGCTCTAGCAAACACAGAATGCCAGCGCTGTGAAGGAGCTCACAGGTCACCGGCTTCCTTCCCTTTATTTTACAAGTGAGGAAATGGAAACCAGGGCAGATGAAGGGACTTCTCCAAGATCAAATGTGAGTTTGAGGACACATTCTGGGCCCGAACCCAACTCGACTAGGTTCTAGTCCAGCACCCTCTGTCTCTCCATGCTTCGCTTCTGCCAGGAAAAACCCCACTGGGAAAGGCAACAACAACAAAAGGCAACAAAAAATTGCCTTTAGTGTAGTATTAAAAAGTGCTATATTGCTTGGGAATGTAAATAAGGAGACAGTCAAGGGAAAGAAAACTTCTTCAGGTTTAGAAGCAGAAGTGAAGAGGAGGCAAAAAGGGGAAACTTTGTTCTTATCTCACTTTTCAAATCTCTTTTATTTAATAGAAAAGTCCAGGAAACTTTTTACAGCAGAAAGCTTCACTACACACGTACTGTAGTGCCCAATATCCCCCATCTCCCACTTTTTAAACAACAACAGTCCAGTCCTTGGTATGGCTAATGGCAATTTCTGTTTCAGCTTTTGATTGCATCTCCCATCTCTTTGCTTATCATATGTATTTTTGTAATACCAATTAAATCACTTTTGGAAGGTGACAGGAATAAATGCACTGATTTAAAACTCTTTTTCCATATTTGGATTTCATTAAGATCATTGTTGTCTTCTTCTCTCGATTAGGTCATTAGTTAGCCTCATGAGTGGATTTGAAATGTTCCCATTAACCCTCAGTTTCACCAGGGTAGATGATGAAGCCTCTAAACTTGGTATAAATATCTTAAATTATTATTTTCCTGATTAAAAAAGAAGCAGCTTATGAGGAGGGTAAAGGTGGGTTCTGCTAGTTTAATTGATGAGAAAGTAAAATATTTGTTTTATGTACTTCTGAAGGAAGGAGAGAGACCTACTCCTGGTACTTTAATATGCCTTTGAATTAATCAGTTGCATATTGAAAAGAATTCTAAAGATGTCTGTCCTGTGATCTTTCTCCTTTACTTGAATGGACTCTGAGCCTCAGCCACATGGACTAAAATGCCCGAGTCTCATGGGAAGCTCTCAGTTTTGAAACTTGCCTTGAGATGAAATTCAAGTCCAAGATGAGCAGAATTGCAATCTGTTGGGCCTTAGTATATACGTAAGGAGAATTTAATTGAAGAGACAAAGGTCTCTTAGCTTGCTTAGGTCATTGTCCTATGAGCTAACAGACCCTCGGTTCCAGTTGTGTTTCTCTGTGAGCTTTGGCATCTTAATGAACCTCTCTGCTGCCATGGTTTTTATCTGACAAATGATTTAATAAGGCTGTTCTACCTACTTTATGAGGAACGATGAGGTATTTTTGAACGTGCTTTAAAAAAAATGGCTTCACCAAGTGGTATTCATTAATTTGTGCTCTCAGGAGGGTTTCCTCTTTTCATGGGAACCATTCCTGATGGGCTTTCTTTCACTGTCTTCTTTCCATGCACCTCATTTCTAATTCTTTTTTTTCTTTGAGATGTGGGTTTTACAGTATTGGCTAATTGGACATGGCTGACAAAACTGAAAAGCAGATGTTCTGAGCTTAACCATCACATGACTTCTTAAACTGTCCCAACATCTGGAGGGAAAAGAACCTTGATCATTCTATTTGCGAACTAAACATTCAAGAAAGCTTGAGTATTTTCCATGAGTTGTTGCCGTTAATCAAATTAGACACAAGCTTTTAGCCAATGGAATACATGCTGTATTCCAGAGGCTTTTCCACAAAGGGATCCTCAGAAGTTATGTTCTACTGTCCTGACGAGTGTGCAGGAATCCTTTACTTAGCATTGTTGTGAGAGCATGTGTAGCGAGGTGGATCTAAGGCCTCTTTGGTGAACAAAAATGAGCCCTTCTCTCTGAGAGGAATGGAAGAGCGGGAGGTTGAGGACACAGATGGAGGATATAGAGAGAGGAGGGCTCAAAGATGTCCAGTTGGAGAGTACCTGGGCAGGAAGAGCACATACTCCTCACCCAAGGCAAAAATAAACAAAGTGACTTTTGTTCCTAATGTAGGGGGGGGAGCTAGGTGGTATTCTTCTGAAGCTAACTATTTCAGGGTGAGAGAACTGAGTTGCATGTTATATGCATCTGCAGTATCTTCTCTTAGACCTCAAAGAGCATTAGGACTCCAAATGGCAGGTTGAGTTTCTTTGGAAAGCTGGTAGATACATAGGAAATTAAGGTACAAGTCAGAGGCTCAGATTATTTTGAGTCCTTAAATATCTGGAGAAGAAATTAATTTGAGGGGTAAAAGGAGGTGGGCTTTAGTTTTTCCAGTGATGAATGTATTGGGTCACATCGTGGGCTCTGGTGACATAGCATCCTGGGAAGGCTCGGCACAGAAGCAGCCAACCTCTGAGTTTGATTACTTGAATCGGGGACTGAATTGAAGGGAAGCCTCTTCTGCTTTCCAGGAAAAACAATTCATTTAAATTAACTTCTGACCTCTCTTTTTTATCAGCTCTTGAAGACCAGCTTCACCTTGCTCCAGGCTCATTTCGGTAGTGCATAATCACCAATCTTTTATTTTCTCCCCTTCTGACTTGCCATCTAGTTAGGGTCTCTGACTGTGCTTAGACAAGGTCTCTGTGAGCCTTCCCACATATGCATGGAGATGACATTTGCCAGGTTTGGGTTTGCGCAACTTGTTAAGTGGTGAGTGGTTTTGCCTGCTCTTATTTGATCAGGAGCGTGAACTCCTGCAGATGGCAAATATAGTTTGTTTTCAGGAAATCTGTGTGTTGTGTGGGAAAGAACACTAAAACAACAGTGAGGGACCTGACTATTGCCCTCCATTCTCACATATACATTCTTAGGTGTACAACCTCTTTGAGGAACGATAATGATAATTGATGGGAATGATAAGGATAATAATAGATGATCTTAGCACTGACATGTATTAATGTCACAACTCTATGAGGTGGGTACTATCATTATCTCTATGTCACAGATGAGGAAACTAAGGCACAGATCATTGGAACTTATCCCCATGCTCACTCAGCTGGTACATGGCTGGGTGGGGATTTATAATCAAGCTGAAGGAAATGCTGAGGCTGTCTTAGTCACCGAAATCTACCTAGACTAGTTACTGGAAGGGTATAATGAGGGAGTTCTTCTCTTATTTATGCAGAGGATGGCATCTTTTGTCCTGGGATGCCTTGTATCTACTAATTCAGCCTCCCATTGAATTTGGGGTTTGTAAGGACGATCCCTTGTTTGAACAAATTCTTCCCATTATACTTGATGGAGAGTGCCATGCCATGATGTTTTCTTCCCAAATCTAACATTTAACTCAGGGCAAGACACCAAAATTACCTTGCCTGAATTCCCTTTAGTATGGCATCCTCGACATCTTTGCTTCAAAGCCTAGCCCTCTAATTTTTTATGGGGTTTTATTATGTATTACTTATACACCGAGCTGCTTCTATTTAAATTATGCAATCTGATACATTTAGACATATGCATAGACCCATGAAGCTATCACAGTAATCCAAGAAAATGAAAATATCGTATCCTCACAGAATTGCCACACACCCTTGAATGCCAGTACTTAACCCCATTCCTGAACAACACTGATCTGCTTTTCATCTCCAGATTGGATTCTGTATTCTAGAGTATTTTATAAATGGAATCATACTGTATGAATTATTTTCTCTGGCTTCTTTTGCCTATACCCAGCATGATTATTTGAGCTTCATCCATGCTGTTTTATGTAAGAGTAGCTCTTTCCTATTGCTAAAATTTTATCATTCTATGAATATACCACAGTTGGCTTATCCGTTCACTTATTGATGGACATAGGCATTGTTTACCAGTTTTTTTTCCTATTACAAATAAAGCTGTTACAAGTATTCATGAACAAGCTTTTCTTCCAGTTTTATAAGGCAACATACAAAAAGTTGTAGTATATTGAAAGTGTACAATGTGATGATATGATATATGCATATGTTTCAAAAGAATTTCCACAATCAAGTTATTAACACATCCAACATCTCTCATAGTTACCTTCTTTTTTTCCTTTGTGAAAACACTTAAGATCTACTTAGGAAATTTAAAGTATACAATACAGTATTATTCCTATAATCACCATGCTGTACATTTTATCCTCAGAACTTGTTCATTTTGGAACTGAAAGTTTGTACCATTTTACCAACCTCTACCCATTTCTCCCACCCCCAGCCCCTGGCAACCCCCATTCTGCTCTGTTTGTAGGAGTTCAACTTTTTTTTTAAGATTCCACATATAAGAGATATTATGCAGTATTTGTCTTTCTCTGTCTGATTTATTTCATTTTGCATGATGCCCTCCAGTTTTATTCATGTTGTCAAATGGCAGGATTTCCTTCTTTTTTAAGACTGAATAATATTTCATTTTGTCACAGACCACATTTCCCTTATCCAGTCATCTCTTGATAGCCCCTTACGTTGTTTCTGTGTCTTGGCTACTGTGAATAACGTTGCAATGAAAACAGGAGTACAGATATTTCTTCAAGATGGTGATTTCATTCCCTTTGGATATATATGCAGAAATGGGATTGCTTAATCATATGGTAGTTATATTTTTAAATTTTTTGACAAACCTCCATCCTGTTTTCCATAGTGGCTGCATCAATTTCTATTCCCACCCACAGTGTGCAAGGATTCTCTTTTCTCCATTACCTTACCAGCATTTGTTATCTTCTTCTCTTTTTGTTAGTAGACATCTTAACTGGTGTGAAGTTAATGGTTTTGCATTTCCTTGATGATTAGTGATGTTAAACACTTTTTTATATATCTATTAGTCATATGTATGTCTTTTTTGGAAAAATACCTATTCGGTTCCTTTGCCCATTTTTTAATTGGGTTATTCGTTTTGGGTTTTTGGTTTTGTTTTGCTACTGAGTTGTATGAGTTCCTTATATATTTTGGCTATTGACCCCTTATCAGATACATAGCTGGCAAATATTTTCTCCCATTCTGTGGGTTGTGTTTTTATTTTGTCAGTTGTTTCCTTTACTGTACAAAACCTTTTTAGTTTGATGTAGTCCTACTTTTTTGTGCTTTTATTGCCTTTACTATTGTGTCAAATCCAAAAACTATTGCCAAGATCAATGTCAAGGAGCTTACTTCCTGTGTTTTCTTCTAGGAGTATTAGGTTTCCAGGTTTTAGATTTTATTCTATGTATTTTGAGTTGATTTTTGTATATGGTGTGAGATAGGGGTCCAGTTTTTTTCTTTTGCATGTGGTTGTCCAGTTTTCCTAACACCAGTTATTGAAGAGACTGTCTTTTCCTCTTTCTGTGTTCTCAGCATCTTCGTTGTTAATTAATTGACCATATATGTATGAGTTAAAGTCTAGGCTCTCCCGATGAGTTATGTCACTACCCTATTATTTTGATTACTGTAGCTTTGTAATATAGTTTGAAATCAGGCAGTGTGATGCCTCCAGTTTTGCTTTTTTTGCTATGCTTCCTTAAGCTATTCAAGGTCTTTTGTGGTCCATAAGAATTTTAGGAATGTTTTTCCTTTTTCTGTGAAAAATGCCGATTGAATTTTGGTAGAGATTGCATTGAATTTATAGATCACTTTGGGTAGTATAGACATTTTCACACCATCATTCTAATCCATGAATAGAATATCTTTTCATTTATTGGTGTTTCATTCAATTTCTTTCATCAGTGTCTTACAGGATCAGTGTACAGGTCTTTCACTTCCTTGGTTAAATTGATTTGTAAATATTTATTTTTTGATGCTACTATAAGTGGTTTTGTTAATTTCTTTTTCAGATAGTTGTTACTGTATAAAAAGACAATTGATTTTTGCATGTTGATTTTATATTGTGCAACTTTACTGAATTCATTTATCAGTTCTAATCATTTTTGGTGGAGAATTCAGTTTTTCTCTCCATATATGATTTTGTCATCTGCAAATAGAGACAGTTTTACTTTTTCCTTTCTGATTTGGATGCCTAAGTTTTCTTTCTCTTGCCTAATTACTTTGGGTAGGACTTCCACTACTATGTTGAAAACAAGTGGTGAGAGTAGGCACCCTGGTCTTTTTGCTGATCTTATAGAGCTTTCAGCTCTTCACCATTATCTATGATGTCACCATATATGGCTTGGATCATATTGAGGTATATCCCTTCTATACCTAAAATGTTCAGAGTTTTTATCGTGAAATTGATGTCAGATTTTGTCAAATGCTTTCTCTGCCTCTATTGAGATAATCGTACCATTTTTATCCTTCATTCTGTTAGTGTGGTGTATCACGATTACTGATTTGCGTATGTTGAACCATACTTGCATCCAAGGAATAAATCCCACTTGATCATGATGTGTGATCCTTTCACTGTCCCATTTAATGATCCACTTAAGGTCCCATTTTTCTTTGAGTCTCTGAACAAAGATAATTCACAGAAAAGCTTGCCAGGCATCACCTGTTTTATTTCATTATCCTTTGGGCTTGTAATAATTTCAGAGGTTTTTTCCCCAAGAAGTTGTCCCACCATATAGTGACATCACCCATGTTGTTTTCTCTAATCCTAAAACCACAGGTGATCTCAGTGGTCTAAAATCAATGAAACTGAAAGAAATTCTAAAACTTTTTTAGCTATTACAGTTAGAACAAAAGTCATGGAAAGAGAGAGGGGAAGAAAGAAGACATGGTGATGGAACAGGAAGAAAAGTAATTTCTCAGAGGTCCTGCTATTTCTTCATGTCTTGCTTCCAAAAGGAATACACTGGTATGTAGAGATGGAGCTTAGGAGAAGGAGCCAGTACAGGGGCCTGAAGCAGGGTTGGCTAGAAGAGGCAGGACAAGAGCCAGGAGTGTAGCCTCATGGATGCCCAGGGAAGATGATTCATGGAGTAAAGAGTGAGCAAAGGTCAAAGATTGTAGAGATTTGAGTGAACAAAGGACAGAAATGATCACTGTGTTTGGCCACATGAAGGCAGTTCGTCTTGTGGTGTCTCAGGTGCCATGGTGGATGGTAGAAGCATGACTAGGAAGGATCGAATAGAGAATGATGGAGGACGAGGTAGAGGCGTAACTACTGACAGTTCTTTGGAGAAGCTTAATGGCAAATGAGAGTGTTGAGTAGCTACAGTAGGAGCAGTTGCCTTGCCCCCTAGTTACCTTGCTCTATTAAGGGTCACATCAACTATAGCATATAGTCTCAAAAAGTAGATGAGTGTCCCGGGGCGCCTGGGTGGCTCAGTCATTAAGCATCTGCCTTCAGCTCAGGTCGTGATCCCAGGGTCCTGGGATCGAGCCCCGCATGGGCTCCCTGCTCGGCGGGAAGCCTGCTTCTCCCTCTCCCACTCCCCCTGCTTGTGTTCCCTCTCGCTGTGTCTCTCTCTGTCAAATAAATAAATAAAATATTAAAAAAAAAAAAAGTAGATGAGTGTCCCTTTCTCCAGTTGGAGAAAATGAGAGGAGGTTTGCAAGGTTTTCCAGTTCTACTGACTCCTGGAGATTATAGGAAATATTAAAGTTTGTGATTATACCTTGTCCAATGAAACCCACCCAATGTCTTGCAGATATTTAGCCCCTAATGGTGTAGTTGTAGCAGGTGAGGAAAAACATAACAAAAGTTCTTATTCTAATGCTTAGCTTCTACTAAATAATTGTTTTATTTTGATTTTTTTAAAGAAAAGCAGGCTTTATTTATTTATTTTTTTTGAAACACAATATCCACTGGAACAAAATCATCACACTGTAGGCTTGTGGAATAATTTGTCATTTTCATTATGTAAGCAGTTTGGTGCCAAACTAAAAATGCTCCTTTTGTCAGAGGAATGCATTTCAGGGCCAAATGGTAGAATCATTTGCATTTTCTTCAATGTCTGTCCTAAACAATTTTTTTTTCTTATTTTTATAGCAGTGATAGGATTCTGGTCAAATTTATTTCTGGTCAGTTTTGGTGTCCTCTAATGCAGTATTGCTTGAAACCTTTTTGAGTATTTATCTTCTACCTCAAAGAGGAGAGGATTTTAAGAAGCCTTTTGATTTCTTTCAGAGTTGGACAGATGTGTCTGTGATACCAGATGATCCAAGGAGGAGGTTACAGAAAGGCAGGAGCAGGGGACACCCAGAGGGTTTTAGATCACTCTGACTTGTTAGCACATCATGGAGGAGAAGGTCATCCACCTTTTTTTCCCCCCAAGAAGAGAGCAGTGTTACACTTTAGTTATAAATTTCAATGTTACATAACATTGTAAACAAAAAAATTCTTCCTTTTGGCTAAATAAATATCTCTTTGTGATTTTCAAATTTTATTTCAAGGAAAAATGTTAGGCAAAATCTCCTGGATTCGCTTTTTATAACTACAATGTTGTTGACCCTAGTGTTTATCTTGGGTTCTGTTGTAATCCCTACCTCTCTTATTTCAAAACTAGTGTGGTTTGTATGGGAAGATCATGGTTTCTTTCTTCTCTAAATTCTGTATTTGTCTCCCCTGAGAGTCCATTTTGTTGATATCCATTCCCTTTGTCAACATTTCCTAGCTATTTTCTATTTTATTTTGCTTCTTAAGATTCTAAGTGGTAAATATTACTATGAATTGATAATGAATTTCTATTAAATCCTGTCTTTGAAATTTTGAAAAATATCACTTGTAAACAAATCACTTGTAAACCTGGATTGGTTAAGCTAAAGAAATGGTGCGGAGTGCCTCGGTGGCTCAGTCAGTTAAGCATCAGATTCTTGATCTAAGCTCAGGTCCTAGTCACAGGGTCATGAGTTCACGTCCCCCATTGGGCTCCAGATGGGCGTGGAGAAAGAAATGGTGAATAAAGCTGTAGAGACCAATATGCAAAGGTAAAAAGTTTTCATTAAAAAATTAATTTTTATTTTTATTTATTTATTTTTTAAAGATTTTTATTTATTGAGAGAGAGAATGATAGAGAGCATGAGTAGGGAAGAGGGTCAGAGGGAGAAGCAGACTCCCTGCTGAGCAGGGAGCCCGATGTGGGACTTGATCCTGGGACTCCAGGATCATGACCTGAGCCGAAGGCAGTCGCTTAACCAACTGAGCCACCCAGGCGCTCCTAAAAAATTAATTTTTAGAAATACGGGAATGCATGATCTCTAACTGCTCTAAATAATTCTTTTATTACTTATCTGGTACTAAAGAGTTTCTTTTTTCCTGGCTAAAATGCTAAAAACTAATAACTGTCATTCAGTACAATATCTTGTAATGTTCTGCTCTTAAACACATTTTGTTATTGAGTGAGATATTTTTGAAAGCTGGCTTCTCTTGTTTTCTCCTGACTTTTAAGTTCTTAATTGCAATATGTGTTTTGTCTCACAGTGATTCTCAATAGCATGCTCTTTTAAAAATGAGCTACTTTTTCTCTGCAAAAAGCAGAACTTGAAAATACACATTTGGAAATGTTCAAATGTACATGAACTAGAAAGAATAGAACAATAAATCTTCATTTGCTTAATACTTGGTTTCATCACTTCCCAAGACTTTGCCCTATTGGCAGTTTTTATCCATCCTTTATTTTCCTTTACTGACGTTTAAAAAAAAATTTTTTTTTAAAGATTTATTTATTTATTTTAGAGAGAGCATGAGCAGGAGCAGCAGAGGGAGTGGGAGAGAGAGAATCTCAAGCAGACTCCCCACTGAGCATGGAATCTAATGCCCAATGCAGGGTTCAGTCTCACGACTCTGAGATCACGACCTGAGCCAAAACCAAGAGTTGGACCTTAACTGACTGAGCCATCCAGGTGCCCCCCTTTGCTGAAGTATTTAAAAGCAAACTTCACACATTATGTTGTTTCACTCCTACACACCTTGGTATCCTTTTCTAAAAAACGTGAGCCATAATATAACTGCAGTGTCATTATCATGCCTTTCATTTCTTGTTACCATGTGATATCTCTTTCTTAATCAGATTTATTCCAGTCGCCACTAAAGGTCATTTTATAGTTGGTTTGGTTGGATCAGGACCCAAACAAGATCCACATGGTAATTTGGTTGTTGCTTTTCCTAAATCTTATTTAATCTGGGGTAGTTACCTTTTTTTTTTTTTTCCCTTTTCCTTTCTCCAGGTGGCTCTTTGCAAAAACTAAGTTTGCTCTTCAGAATGTTTTCCCTTTAGATTTGTCTGTTTGCTTCTTTGTGGTGGTGTTTAACTTGCTCTTCTGTTCATCTCTTTCCAGTAAATGAGAGATGTGTTCAGGCTTGATTTTTTTTTTTTTTTTTTTTTTGGTTCACTCATTTTGGCAAGAACACTTAACAGGAGGGGCTGTGTGCTTCATGTTGATCCTCTTGTGAGGCACACAATGTCTGGTTTTCTCACTTCTCAGGATGCTAAGTTTGATCATTGGTCCCTCCATTGTAGTGCTCTCTGTCATCCTCTTATCTGCATGCCCCTATCCATTGGTGACTATTACATGGGATTTCAAAATGGTCATTTCCTAGTACTATTTTTCCTTCTACATCAGTTAGCTTAAATTCTTTGGTAAAGAATAAGTTTTCCCTTGTTAAACAGTCTATAGGATTACCCTAACATATATTTATTCCAGAAAAGGTGGAATAAGTATTTAATTCTGTTTTTTCCTTTTAAAACTGCTCCTTTAGCCTGATGGACAGTTTGCTGCTAACAATTTCCCTGCAGAACCTGCAGCCAGCTGTCAGGCAAAGTAACTGACCGATTTCCCTGTGTCTGCTAGACCCAGCCAGTGAACACTTGATTAGAGCATTGCCATGGGGTTCCTGAGACTTACAGATTAAGAGCAGCCCTCTCTGAAAAGGTCCCCGAAATTATACACCAGATTAGATTGCGAAACTGAAAATATGTGTAGATTGTTAAGCCACTGATTTAAGGTGTGTTTTCATAGCATGCTAACCATGCCACGTGAAGTGTCACCCGTCCTACATCCCCAGCTTGACACAGATTTACTTCTCATTTGATTGATGTTCTTTCCCACCAGTGGTAACGTCAGAAGACAGACTGGGTCTGCTTGGCCTCCCAGTTTAAGTAGCCATAACTTGTCTGTTTTTAAGAGACAGAAACTCAACTCAAACTATATGTAACACAAAGAAAATTTGTTGGAAAGACTATGGGGGTAGCTCATAGGACTGAAGGGCAAGTTACAGAATGTTTAGCTGCTCTAGGGATTTCAAGGACTTCAGTTGGACTTGAATGTCTTAACACTGTCTTTTCTTCTTACCTGTGATTGACAGTTTTGTTCTCTTGAACACTTCCATGTGGTGGTGGCCATGGCAACTAGCCACACAAGGAGTGTTTTTTTAATTAACTTATTTTATTTAAATTCAATTAGTTAACATACAATGTAACATTATTTCAGATGTAGATTTCAGTTATTCATCCATTGCATGTAACACCCAATGCTCAGTATATCACATGCCCTTCTTTTTTTTTTTTTTAAAGATTTTATTTATTTATTTGAGAGAGAGACAGAATGAGAGACAGAGAGCATGAGAGGGAGGAGGGTCAGAGGGAGAAGCAGACTCCTTGCCAAGCAGGGAGCCCGAAGCGGGACTCGATCCCGGGACTCCAGGATCATGACCTGAGCCGAAGGCAGTCACTTAACCAACTGAGCCACCCAGGCGCCCTATCACATGCCCTTCTTAATGCCCATCACCCAGTTACCCCATCCCCCAACCAACATCCCTTCTAGCAATCCTGTTTGTTTCCTATGGTTGAGAGTCTCTTATGGTTTGTCTCCCTCTCTGAGTCCGTCTTGTTTTATTTTTCCCTCCCTTCCCCTATGCTCCTTCGTTTTGTTTCTTAAATTTCACATATGAGTGAAACCATATGATAATTGTCTTTCTCTCATTGACTTATTTCGCTCAACGTGATACCCTCTAGTTCCATCCATGACATTGTGAATGGTAAGATTTCATCCTTTTTGATTGCTGAGTAATATTCCATTGTATATATACACCACATCTTCTTTATTTGTTCATCTGTTGATGGACATCTGGGCTCTTTCCATAGTTTGGCTATTGTGGACATTGCTACTATAAACATTGGGGTGCAGGTGCCTCTTCAGATCATCACATATGCATCTTTGGGGTAAATACCCAGTAGTGCAATTGCTGGATGATAGGGTAGCTCTATTTTCAACTTCTTGAGGAACCTCCATACTGTTCTCCAGAGTGGCTATAGCAGCTTGCATTCCCACCAACAGTGTAAGAGGGTTCCCCTTTCTCTGCATCCTCACCAACATGTGTTGTTTCCTGACTTGTTCATTTTAGCCATTCTGACTGGTGTGAAGTGGTATCTCATTGTGGTTTTGATTTGTATTTCCCTGATGCCAAGTGATGTTGAGCATTTTTTCATGTGTCTGTTGGCCATTTGGATGTCTACTTTAAAGAAGTGGCTGTTCATGTCTTCTGCCCATTTCTTGACTGGATTATTTGTTTTTTGGGTGTTGAATTTGATAAATTCTTTATATATCTTGGGTACTAGCCCTTTATCTGATATGTCATTTGCAGGTATCTTCTCCCATTCCATAGGCTGCCTTTTAGTTTTGTTGACTGTTTCCTTTGCTGTGCAAAAGTTTTTATCTTGATGAAGCCCCAATAGTCCATTTTTGCTTTTGTTTCCCTTGCCTTTGGAGATGTGTCTAACAAGAAATTGCTACAGCTGAGGTCAAAGTGTTGCTGCCTGTGTTCACTAGGATTTTGATGGATTCCTGTCTCACATTGAGGTCTTTCATCCATTTTGAGTCTATTTTTGTGTATGGTGTAAGAAAATGGTTCAGTTCCATTTTTATACATGTAGCTGTCCAATTTTCCCAACACCATTTGTTGAAGAGACTGTCTTTTTTTAAACATCAAGACTCTGCTTGGCCTGTTCTGAGACATGTGCTCACCTCTAGGCCAATTTACTGTCTTCAGGAGAAGTGGGTGCTCTGGTTGGCCTACTTTGGGTCAACTGTCCATATCTCCATATATCACAGAAGAGAACAGTGATGGGACCATCTATCCTAGATGAGAAGATTAAATCTCCAACATCCAAAAAAGTATTTGCAAATAGCAGATGCTTATCAAAATTTTGTAGAAGAATCCGTGGGACTCAAGGAAGACTGACTGCTTTCATGTAATACATTAGGTTTGTAGAAGGAATCTATTTTGACACAACATATTCCGTAAAGTCATGCTGACTTCTATTTGCTCTTTGGGTTTTTGGATCCTCAAAACATAATGCTTAAACTTGCTGTGTTTTTATTTTTCTTTAAAAAACACTCTGTTCCAACCCTCACAAAGTCTCAAAGGTAACGTTAAATTCTCAAGTTGAAGCCTTTATAATGACATAATTAATTTCTCTAGTACTAAAAACAGTGGGCTATCAGAACTTACAAACCTCACCATGTTTCAACATGTATTCAAGTGCTAGGTCCTTTCCTGTTGGTCATGGTACCTGGACACTTTTTTGTGCTTCAACGTGAGAGACAGTACACATGAAGACTAAGCCAAACAAAACTGTTTTCTTTTCAACTTTGTTCATCAAATGATTCTTTTTTATTCCAACAAGTAGAAAGGTATTTTTTTCTGTCATAAAAATGACCACAAAGCTGTCATCATCGTTTCCTGAGCTTGTGTGTAACTCATCTTAGACTGATAATTATAACTCCCTGCTATCTGATGTGCCAGACCTCACCTCACTTTTATCTAATAAGATGTTGTGACCCTAAATTCATTCTTTATATGTGGATTCATTCAGATAACTTAAAATCATGGGACTCTCTAGGAAGAAGCAGTGCTTTTCATCAGTAAGCAGAAATGTATATTTCTTTCATTTCCTAAACTAATGAAATCTTGATGCAACTGGATGCAATCTTTCTTTTATTAGTAAATATATCATAAAATATTTCATATAAAGCTTGGGGCCTATTGGCTGTGAATAATTGTTCTTCAGTTTTTCAAGTTCTTCAGTCTTCCTTGGACTCCTCACCATCATTGTAAAAAAGATTTTGGAGTCATTTAAAAAAATTTAAGTAAATACTCAAATGCCTTTAACAGTTCATCTCCTTAACTATTGTCAGTGTGCAATGTCAAAGGGAATTTCACATTTACAAGGTAATGGAGTGTTGAATTTATTGTCCCCGCTCTCCCATCATGGTAAATGTTCATCTAGTTGCTAATGAAATCTGTAGCAACATCACGTTGTTTTGATGGCTTTAGATACAGGAGAATTTGGAAGCCAATCTGCAGTTCATTTAACTTGTGCCCACACCATCTGCTTATCTGCATCCCTCAGCCAGCCAGCCTGCTTCTTTTCTCCTAGAGTCTACAGAGATGATTAACCTGGATGAAGATTCCTGGCAGCCTCAGTTGACTTCCTGAATCTTCCACACCATCCAGAATTCCCTGGTGGAGGCTGGCAGGATATTTGGAAAAGCAAAGAGGCTTTTTTGGCTCAAGAGAGAGTAGACATAAATGTCAGCTGGTGAACCATCACTGAGGAGAATGACTTCAGGGTTCAAGGCTTGTTGGAAATAAATTTCAAGTCACTGGCTAACTATAACATAAAACCACTAAGAAGAGAAATATTCTGGGCTGCTTCATCTCGTATGATTATTCTGTAGCGACAGGAATAGTGTAGTTCAACTAAGTGTAATGTGCCAACAAATTGTTTTCAAAGTCACTTGGAGGGTAAGGTAGGTAATTATTTTCTTCCTTCCTGAACTATTGCAGAGACAAGTTGGCCCTAGAAGTCTGATTCCATTGGATGATAGGGGCTATGCTTTTTAATATGCCTTGGGATATCATTGAATCAAGATCCATTATATGGGGTTAGCCAGGGCAGCGCCCTGAGTGACATCAAATTTTCTCTGAGTGAACCACAGAGTGTCTGGCCTTCAATTTGTACCATGAATATGAGTCATGGGCCGTCCCTGCCATTATTCCCCATGTATGTGGTTTCAGTCATCATGTCCATTTGACCTTTGGACTACGCAACTGCCAGAAACTGGAACTGCCCATTTGTCCAAGTCAGAAGCAGGGAAGAGTGTGAAAACTGATTATGGAATGCAGGCCTGTAACTCAGAGGTGAGAAGTCCCTTATTTCAACAGCCCTCAGGCAGCAGAACTTTCTCTTGCCCTGTTGTCGGGCTGGTGCTGAATATTCTACCACAGTGCACACAGATCCATCACTGGGACATCAGTCAGAATAATTCATGGTGGTCATATGTTTCCTTGTGTACAGCCTAATAGCATCTTTTTACATTGGACATCTGGGTGTCTTTATTGGCAACTGGTGAAAAATACTTTTCCTGAGGAAAGTTCCCCATATTAATTACAAAGAAAGAAGGGAAAAAGGAAAATAAGAAAGACAGTTCTGGGGCATCTGGGTGGCTCAGTCATTAAGCATCTGCCTTCTGCTCAGGTCATGATCCCAGGGTCCTGGGATCAAGCCCCACATCAGGCTCCCTGCTCCATGGGAAGCCTACCTCTCCCTCTCCCACTACCCACACTTGTGTTCCCTCTCTCGTTGTCTCTCTCTGTCTGTCAAATAAATAAATAAAATCTTAAAAAAAAAAGAAAGACAATTCTGAGATTACTGCATATCAAGACAAGGGAGTGGTTTTATGATAAGAGTCCTGACACTGCAGATGAAGGCATCCCATTGGACATGATGATTCCTCTCCTTCAGACTCAATTGTGTGGAGTTAATTGACATTTCTTGGCACCACTGCCCTGGGCTGACTCTCTCAAAATTGTGAAGTCAGTCATGCATGTTTTCCATGCCTTCCAGCTTCCCTTTTTGAGCACAGTGTCTGTCTTTCTGACCCCCTCACTACAGCATTCCTCAGAATATTCTCCTTGGGGCTGCTTCCTTCACTGCAGCCCCAACCTCCCTCCCTCCTATACATTGTGCTAAAAGCACTACTGCAGTTATAATCCTACCTAATATTTGCTGAAATGTTAGAGATAAGGGATTATTGATTAATTTGCTTCCTTTTTTTTTTTTTTTAGCAGAGGATTCCAGGATATCCTTGATATTGACACCATGAAAGGGCCCATAAATAGTGGGATATCACAGTCCAAGGTACTTAGCCCCAAATTTTGATGTCAGTTGAAGTAATTAACTATATTCTCTTGCTCCTTAGAGGGTGTTCCATTGTGACCAGTGGTTGACATCACCTGGGAGCTTACTAGAAAAGAAGACTCTTAGGCTGTATCCCAGACCCACCGAATCGGAGTCTGCCTTTTAGCAAGAGCCCAAAGGAATGATTTTTCACATTAATGTTTGAAAAAATAGACCTAGGCCATACCGAGTTTGAGTAAAAATAAATGCCATCCTGGAGCCTGGTCAAGACAGAAACAAATGATCCTGCCATAGATGAGAGCAGGAGAAGCTTTGTAGGGAGCAGTGGCTCTCCAAACTTAGTGTGTGTAAGAATCATCTGGAAGCCTTCTTGAAACATAAATTGCTGCGCCCCAACCTCAGAATTTCTGACTTAGGTCTGGGGGGAGCCTGAGAATTTGCATTTCTAGCCAGTTCCTAGGTGATGCTGATCCTATGGTTCTGGAGACACACTTTGTAAAGCAGTGACCTATAGTGATGTGTGTATTGGGAAGAGTCTATGCTGGTCGGGGCCCTGGACAGAAACTCTGTAGCAGGAGCTCTGTTAGGCCCTTACATATACATGAGGAACACTTTATTCAGAAGCCTCAGATCAGGATTTAAGGGCAGTCTTTACCACATCCTAGGTTATGTCTTATTTTCATGATTTCTTGAGATGTCAGTGATTCTAATTGGAAGATCTGAGACTTGGGAGATGGGAACGGACATGTGATGATGAGTTGGGAATTTTTTTTTTTTGAGGCAATTGAGGAGCTCTTTCTCTCAAAGTTGACCAACATTGTTCCTGCAGGTGGACCCAGGCACACTTCTAACAACTGATTACCCCTGATATTCTTAATTTACTGGGTATTGGAAAAATTCAAAGT
The DNA here is from genome assembly GCF_011800145.1 of Mirounga leonina. Classification (NCBI taxonomy): domain Eukaryota; kingdom Metazoa; phylum Chordata; class Mammalia; order Carnivora; family Phocidae; genus Mirounga; species Mirounga leonina. The sequence goes on along the minus strand of NW_023270426.1, from coordinate 1,670,386 downwards.
CTAACTTCTCAGCAGTGTGAAGTAGCCTGGAACCAAATGATAGAGAAATTCCAGTATGTTTGGAACCCAACTGTAGAGTTTCGGTCTTTTGAATTTCTACCAAATGGGACAAATACATTTCTCAGTCCATGTGCAACTCTAATTTACAAATTACTGCACTGTTTGCATAGATGAGCTGTTAATGTCTAGGAATAAGTACACTCAGGAACTTGGTGTTTCTGAAGTTATGTGTGGCAACGTTAAAAGCTGAATCTGTGTTCTAATGAACTTTTACATCCGTTGTGTGAATGATGGATCAGGTATCAGGCATGAGAGTAGAATCTGATCATTGGTGTCAAAGCTCATACATATTTAAGAACCTTCACCATGTCAACCTGAAATGTTACCAGTTCTCTTGTTAAGGAGATACCCCTTCAGGGAAAGGAGAACTGAAGGGTCAGGTTAAACCTTCCAGAGACACAGGTGAGGGTAGAGGTGGGCAGGTTTATGTCAGAATATACTGAGAAGTGAAGAGAGAGCTAGGGGTTGGTCATGATGAATGTTAAGAGTAACCATAGGTGATGTCTCAAGGACAGGAACAACAATAAGAAATAAAGAAACAGAATGTAGAGTCTGTGGCTGTTGAAGTTTGTCAGGACATAATGTTGCTTGTTTCTGAGAACTGCCTCCTGGTATATATGCCTTTTCTCTTTCCTCTTGGTGTAGTTTTACAGGTGAAAGAATTTCTCTGAAGGGTTTTTTTTTTAAAAAAAAAAAAATAGTATTCCAGAACCTGGGAAAAATTTTCAGGTTTCCTAGATTTATTTTATATTTTAAAACCTAAATTGAAAAACAGTGAGGCTCTGGTCTAACCCACAGGTGAGACGTGAGGGCACTTGCCACAGCCTTGTGAAGTGTGTAGGAAAGTAGGAGCTTGTAATCAAATAGAATAAGTAACTGGGATGATTCCATACAGCTCCGGGGAGTTAACGCTGTTGCTTTCTCTCTAGGCCCTCTTGCCAAAACCCTGCTGCTTTACTTCTCAACTAAAAATAACAATCCTCTGTCCTACTTTTTGGTTATTAACATTTCTTAATTTGTAAGGACTTTTCTCATTTCATGGCGTCTTCTAAAAGCTTTATTTCCCTGGGTTTTAGCTACTGTGTATCTAAGTGAATTACAGTGAAAGCCTCCTTGTCTAATACCTGGCAGTCCTGCAAAAATCAACATTGTGAATGTTCATCTTCCGTAATGCCTGGGCGGGTTAAAACCAATTCTGTTGGAAAAAAGGATCTAGACCAGAGTGAAGTTGGTTCTGTGAAGATTAGAAAAGGCATGATGTTTTATTCTGTCACAGAACTTCTCCAGGTAATGTTAGTATCACTGGGTTTAATGTTGAAGAATGAGAAGGTGACAGTCTGGCACAAAGTAAGCTGACTTTTAGTTATCTATTTTTACTAATTGGACAAGCATGACAAATACATAAAGATCTTGTAAAAGCAATACATGTCTATTTTTGAAAACTCAGAGCATGCAGAATATATAAAACAGGAAAGCAATTAATTATGATCCCACACCACAGAGGGTACCACTCATTTGTTCAATGTGAAGAATTTAAAATATATTACAAACATTTGTAACCCTGTTTTGGCCTTTCTTCATGCATGTATTCAGTTACTTACTGCAGGGAGGTATAATGACATGGTGGCAGTCTGGCCCCTGCTGACTTTGAGTAGCATTGGTTATGGCCAATGCTTTATTCAAAGGAAAGGCAAGAAGGTAGCAGGTTTTAGAGCAGAGGCCTACTCTACAAACAAGCAAACCATGCTCACTAGAGACTAGATTTGAGTTGGTAAAACCAATGACTTTTCCTGATCCCCATGTTTAGTGTTGCCATAGGTAACCTGCATCTGTTTCCTCTCTTCCCTTGACCCCAGGATACTACCCTGGACCTTGTTCTCCCTCTCTATCCCCACTGACGCTTCTACCTCCACTGTCTGCTTATTGAGGTTCCTTCCTAGGCTCAGATTTTAGCCCTCTCCTTCCTGCATGCTTCATCTAGATGACAACTATCTGTTCTTTCTGCTTCAACCATCACCTCCGTGTGGTGAGTTCCAAATGTATGTAGCCAGACAAGACCCATTGGTTTTAAGCCACCCATGCATCTTTGCCACTGAAACTTACCAGGTACCCCCTCATGTGAAGTTCTGGATCAGGCACTGTGTGTGGCTAGGAGATAGGCAGTGTGCCTTCTTGTCATGGAGGTTATGTTCTAGAAGGACTAGACAGACCACAGCCAAGTGATCAAATAATCCTGTAATTTAAGATGGCGGCAAATGTTTGTGAAGATTAATAAAGCAGAGTGATCTGAGGAAGAGAGATGGGGTAGCACATACTGTGTTAATAAGGTGGCCATGAAAATCTTGCTAAAAAGATGACATTGGAGCTGAGACTTGTCAGAAGAGGCTGACCTTGTAAAAATCTTGGAAACGCTAATTCTAACAAATGAAAACAGAGCAAGTGCAGAGGTCCCAAATGACAAAGGTCATTAGATGTTTTTTCAACCAAAAGGAAATGTATTACAGACTCAGGAGCAAAAATAGTTAATTCCAATTACAGTAATTCCCAGGACAGAGAAGTATGGAAAATGATGAGAACATCCTACAGGGGAATCTCATGTTAATAATATGCTGTAAAACTTTTATAATATCAGTCTGTATTATTTTATAACATTATTTTTAAGGTTTACAACTGTATTCTATTTTATGATTATGCCATAATATGTTTAACCAATAGCCTTTTTATGAATTGAATTCCACAGAATCATTCTTTTTAATTACAGGAATTCCCAGTGTCTCAGAAGAAAATTATAAACACCAGGCAAACATGTAAGAAAGCAACATAAAGACACTGTCAGTGAGCCAATGTGGGTGGGAAATCACCAACCAGGGGAGCTCACTCCTCCTCTTATGGTTCTGTGATTGTTTCAGGGGTCTTATTCCTGTTGTTCTGCCCATACTGTAAGATTATTTTTTAAAATTAACATTTTAATTTTGGGATAATTTTAGATTTACAGAAAAGTTATAAAAATAGTATAGGGAGTTCCCATTTACCCACACCCAACTTCCCCTATTGTTAACATCTTACATAACCAGGGTATATTTGGCAAAACTCAGAAATGAACACTATTGACTGAACTCCAGACTTCATTAGGAATTTCAATAGCATTTCCACTAATACCCTTTTACTGTGCTAGGGTCTAGTCCTGGAGCCCACATTGTGTTGGGTCATCTCCTTAGTATCTCTCCTGGTTTTTCATGAGCTTGACTAATTGGGGAAGTACCAATCCGATATCTTGTAGGTGTCTCATTTTGGGTTTGTCTGAATTTTTATTTCTCATGAATAGACCAGGATGGTGGGTCTGGGGAAGAATGCCACCAAAGTGCAGGGCTCGTCCTCTCATTCTGTATTCAGAATACATGGTATCAGCATGCCTTATCATCAGCAATGTTCACCTTGATGGCCCAGCCAAGGTAGAGTTCATTAGGTTCTCCGCTGTGAAGTTACCTGTCCTCCCTCTTTCCAGTCTATGTTTGTCACAAATTAGTCACTAAGTCCAATACACATTCTATCAGGGTGTGGGGGGTAATGGTGGGATGGAGTAGACAGACTAGGAACTATAAGGGCCATCTCCATAAAGTGGGTTATCTGCATAAATTACTTGGATTTCTTCTGTAAAGAAGGTTTGTCTCTTTTCCCTGTATTTATTCAATCAAATATTTATCAGTGGAGACTCACACATATTTATTTTATACTTGGGCTGACAATCTATTAATACATTATTTTTAGCCAAAATGTTCCTGTTTTGGCCATTGGGAGAGCTTCTTTCCTCATCCTTTGGGTTTTTGAGTACTTGTTTACTTTGTGTCCATGTTCATCTTGTCTTTTCTCTGCCCCAGACCCTGAATCAGCCATTTTTTCCCAAAGTTCTCTATTTCCTTTGATAAGAAAATCATATTTAGAAACCAAGATCTGGACAATCAACAGTCTTGTGACAATTTCCAAGCTTAGTTACAACATTGTTGCTTTTAATATCTCTTGAGCTTACTCTTGGCACACATCCTTCATGACTCCTTATGATCAATGTTCTAGAGGTGGAATTGCTGGGTTAAAGGGAATGCAAGTAACATTTTAAGGCTTTCAATATATTGCCAAGTTGTCTTCTAGAAAGAAGATATTCATTAATATGAATGAGTGGTATCAGCATTTATAGTTTTGGGTTTTGAACACCCAGTAAACTTCATTTTCCTACTAAATGTGTATCTTAATTCCTCTTTACTGCCAACACTAGTCTGAGCCACACTCTCCGCTCACCTCGATTACTGCAATGGATTTATAACTAGTCTCTCCCTTTTGTATTCCTATTATCTACATTCTTTAGAGAAAATTTGGAGCAATGCTTTGATAATGTAAATAAATGAAACAAAATTATGTTCCTGCCTTAAAACCTTTTAAGAGGGGGGTGCCTGGGTGGCTCAGTCAGTTAAGCATCTGACGCTTGATTTTGGCTCAGGTCAGGATCTCAGGGTCTTGGGATCAAGCCCTGTGTCGGGCTCTGGCACACATCCGTCAGGCTCAGCACAAAGCCTACTTGAGATTCCCTCTCTCCCTCTCCCTCTACTTCCCCCCTCCACCCCAGCCTGTGCTCTTGCTGTCTCTCTCTCAATAAATCAATAAAATCTTAAACAAAATAAAACGTTTTAAGAGTGCTCAATGCACATAAAAAATTTAAAAAAAAAAAGAGTGCTCAATGCACAGATAATATAAAATCTTTAATATGGATATAAGACCTTGGGTGTCTCTGGTATCCTCTTATGCCCTTGTCCCCCTTACATAAGTACATAAGGAAAGTCAATTTTTTCCTGATGTTTGTCCGCTGTGCCAACCTGTTTTCTGCTTCATGGCTTTTTCATGAATTCTCCCCATTTTCCACAATATCTCTCCAGCCCCCAAATAGTAAATTTCTAGTACTTCCTCTGGTCTCAATTCCTTAATCCCTAGTATAATTCTGCCTGAAAATCCTCCCATAGTTGCCTATACATTATTTTAGAAGCACTTCTCACAGGTTCTGATTATAATTACTTAGTTATTTAATATTTACCTTCCCAATCAATTTTAAACCTGTGAGAGCAAAGATGGTGTCCAGTTTGACACCTAGCAGAGCTCCTGGCACTTAGTAGGAAATCAGTGATTATTGGTTGGATGAATGTGTAACTCATATCTTGAATTAATTCAGCTAATCATTTTCTAGGAGGAAATCTACATTAAATAAGGTGCTATAAAACTTCATTTCCTGATACTTAGAAGATTATTAATTGTTGTATTTGAGAAGTGAAGTAGATCTATCTATTTTTTATTTAGAATATGATCTAGAGGAAAGAATGTACTTTTGCAGGTAAGGGTTAGAACATTTATGATGCCTCTGGTTTACCTTGCCAGTTTAGCCTTCAGAAAGATACCAGTTAACATTTGGCATTCCATGAGAGCATGCATTTTTCTGTGATTTTTCTTGGCAAATTATATTTTCTAAGAATGGCCATAATAGAATCTCCCTTCTCACATGGTCTTTATACAATAAAACTTTTTTAAAAATATTTATTTTAGAGAGAAGAATAGAGTGAGCGAGCACGCAGCGGGAGCGGGAGAAGAAGAGAGAGAATCCCACTCAGACTCCATGCTGAGTGCAGAGCCAGATGTGGGGCTCAATCCCAGGACTCTGAGATCATGACCTGAGCTGAAATCAAGAGTCCAATCCTTAACTGACTAAGCCACCCAGGTGCCCCTATACAAGAAAATTTTGATAGTCCTCCCATTGAGTGAAGGTTTTTGTTCCCTCCCTGTGAATCTGGGCAGGCTTGTGACTTCAGTGGATTTGATAGTGACTCTCAAGCCTGGATCATAAAAGGTCATAAGTTTCTACCTGCTTCCCTTGGGACCTCTGTCTTTGGAGGCCTCCAAACAAATGCCACATGGAGACGATACAAGTAGTATTCTGGCCCACAGCCCCAGATGAGTTTTTAGCTAACAGCCAGCATCTCATCTCAGCCATGTGAGTGTAGACCCCTCCAAGCAATTCCTGCCCCCACCTTCCAATCACTTCCAACTTTTGGGTCTTGCCAGCTGAGGCCCCATATACCAAGAGAAACAAGCTGTTCCACTACGCCTTTTCTGAATTTCCCGACCCACAGAATCCAAGAACATAATTAAATGGTGGTTTTAGGTTGCCAAAGTTTGGAGGACTTTGTTATGCAACAATAGGAACTGAAAGAAATTTCAACATTATGATTTTCAATTTTTCTTACCTTTCTCAGTCTGAACATAGAAACCTATCATTTACATTCTTATCCCTTTGATTACTAGTAAGATTAAATACTTCTTTATAGGAGTATTAACCAGTTGTATCTTTTTGCCTCATTATTATCCTTTTCCTAATTTTCATGGATTATTCTCCTTTTGGATTTGAAAGAATTCATTATATATCATGGATATTAAACTTATTTTCTGTTACATGTTCTGAATATCTTGCTCTTTTGTTGTGTTGTTTTTACTTGTGTTCACTCTTTAAGGTCAGGCTTGATTATTTTCTACTTGTTCTTTCTTGTAAACTCATGACCTTTGAGTCACTGTCTCTCTCCCAAACCATTTATATTTAATCTCTGCTTCTGTGTTAAGAGCACTGATTTTCCTCAGCTAAGAAGATGATTGCCCTTCCACTTCTAATTTTTCTTACAACTTTGGTTAAGTGTATTTTCAAAAGTTATATTTTAATAAAGCTTAGATTTATTTGTAATATTGAGCCTCATTGAGAAGAGTTATTTAGTATAACCTTACAGTGAAAAAAGGCTCAGTTGTAAATTGATGGAAGCCAGAGATTAATAAGAGAGATGTGGGACTGCTGAAACTTATAAATTGAGTTGGTAATATATATTTCTAAATTAAAAAAAATCTATGAGGAAATTATTGGTAAAGAAGCAAAAATCCAATGAGGTGTGACTGATCTCTTCTTTTAAATGATGAAATGGGCAAATCCAGGTGTAAGCTGGGTAGAACAAGCATAGCAGAAATGTGGAAAAAAAAGTCAGTCCAAATATAAAAGTCTGTCCCATCAATTACATTTCAGAAGAGTCACTGGATAATTAGAGAAAACCATGGGCAAATATGAAAGATATCAAAAGGTACTTCCTTTTAATATCAAGGTATCTAAATGTCTGAATTGTAGTGTTAAAGCCTTAGGTCGACCCTGAAGGTATACCCGATGAAAGATATTTAACTGGAAGCATAATGATTAAGGTAGATAGAAAGGCACATGTAGTTCAATTCTGGCTCTGAAGTTTGGGCGTATATACAATGAATATTGGTCAGTGAAGATTAACAGAAAGTCATCTTAAATACCTATGAATTTATATTTCTTTAAATCCTGTTCAAGTGAATCTTTCCAAGAATGATATTTTCTGGTTCTTGGCCAATTATTATCAGATACATAGAAAAGCCAATATAATTGAGAGGAATCACAGTATATTCTTTTTTTTTTTTTTTTTTTTTTACAGGAAAGGGTTGGGTGCTCTGGGGAGCAAGGTGAAGGAAGGTTCTTACTGAGTCCCCAGAATGTTCCTAAGGCAAGGGTGAGGGTGAGGTGACACTAGGGAACCATTATGTGTTCCATAGGTGCCTTATTGTTGGCCTCGGAGTGACTTATTTTATTTTATATTTTATTTTATTTTATATTTTATTTTATTATGTTAATCACCATACATTACATCATTAGTTTTTGATGTAGTGTTCCGTGATTCATTGTTTGCATATCACAGTATATTCTTTGCCTTCAGATAGTGTTACAGGAAACACAGGTCTTATAGATCTTGAGGTTGTAACAGCTAAGGATATCTTCTCCCTCCCCACCTCCCCCATTTACTTACTGTCAGCTTATCCTAACTGCAAACCCATTTCTTGGAGGAACAAGCTATGTCAACAAACATGACAAGAGTCAGCATCAACTGCTACTCAGGAGGAATCCATCCAGAGTGAAAGGGTAATCCATCAAATTTACTTGCAAGATTAGAAAGAAATGTAATTGACAGTAAGCATGTATGTAATTTTAAAACCCATTTGTACATAATGCAATGTTTGTTGACTTAAGGGTGTTTTTGGAAACACTCAGAATAATTTCTCTTTCATTTAAGGACTTTAAACATGTAGTGTTCTTAGGAACAATTGACAAAGTATGCTCAGTGCTTCCCCTTGTAAAGGGGCTTCATCTATCAGGCATGATTTCTTTTAAATAAAAATGTTTTCCCAATAGTGACTGGCTCCTAGTAGGTGTGAAGTGGTATCTCGTTGTGTGTTGTTTTGCATTTACCTGATGGCTCATGTTGTGGAGCATCTTTTCTTGTGCTTATTGACCACTTGTATAGCCTTTTTGGAGTCATGTCTATTCAGATCACTTTCCCATTTTAAAAATTTGGTTTATCTGTCTTTCTATTATTGAGTTGTGAGCATTCTTTATATATCCAGGATATAAGTCCCTTACCAGATAGACAATTTGCAGATATTTCTCTTATTCTGTTGGTTGTCTTTCCATTTTCTTAATGCATCCTTGGAAGCACAAAATTTTTGAGTAGTAATAAAACCCAGTTTATCTTTTTTCCTTCTTGTGGCTTATGTTTGGTTTCATATCTAAGGAGGCTTTGACTAACCTAAGATCATGAAGATTTGGTCCCAAATTTTCTTTACAACCTGTTAGCAAAGTTGTCGGGGAATAGCTAACCCTCATCCACCTCAAACTTTTGGGAGACCACTTAATCTGCCAAAAATAATCGAAAAGTTGTGCTTGATCAAATTGCCTAAGGTGATTTTGGAACACCTCTTTGAGCCATAGAATGGAAACTTAATGAATAGGTTAAATCAAAACTCAAGATCCAGATGAGACCAGCAACATAGTTTTGAAAGGAAATGCAAGCCCAGAGCTTGCTGCTCACTCAGCTTGCCATCAGGTTACTAAGTAATACCTGTAATAATTGCATGGGCCATATTGCTATATTCCCTGCACAAATTCCCACAGTCCCTTTCTATATATTCAGGTGAACAAAAACTGGTGTTAAAAATTTTAAGAAAAAGGGGCGCCTGGGTGGCTCAGTCGTTAAGCGTCTGCCTTTGGCTCAGGTCATGATCCCAGGGTCCTGGGATCGAGCCCCACATTGGGCTCCCTGCTCAGCGGGAGGCCTGCTTCTCCCTCTCCCACTCCTGCTGCTTGTGTTCCCTCTCTCACTGTGTCTCTCTCTGTCAAATAAATAAATAAAATCTTTAAAAAAAAATTTAAGAAAAGGAAAATGTCATTGGTCACCTAGGACTTAACTTGAAAAGGTCCTAGATAACTCAGCACTCTTGTTAATCAAAATTCCCATGGCTTTAACAATTCACAGCAGGAATTTTCAAATGAGTCCAATGAGTCCAAGCCTTCTGTTCCATGTGAGCATAAGGGGCTTATGAGGCAAAGTCATTTCCCTGCACAACTGATTAAAATCCATGCCTTCGTGCAGTGACATTCTAATTTCCTTGATTTTAATCCTTCCCCAAGTGTCATACATGGGAGAGTTGTTATGAATATCAGCAATTATCAAATATAGTAAACCTGCTAAGCACCACAGAGGGAACACAGGTGAGGCCACACTGGTAGCTTCAGCGAGTATGAGCCCTAGAGCAGTCTCTTCCCACAGCTGCCATATAGAGAGCAGACTACAGGGTTTCCTGCCAAGTTAGACTGAGGTCAGAATCACCCACTCATTTGCTTCATTAGAGACCAGATAGCTGGACCCTCCGACTACAGATGAGAAGATTAACAATCTGACAGGGGATGATTGGGAAGGACAAGAAAAGTAGAGTTGACTCTTGAACAACATGGATTTGAACTAAGCAGGTCCACTTATTTGTGGATTTTTTTCAATAAATACTGTAAATACATTTTCCTTATGATTTTCTTAACATTTTCTTTTCTCTAGCTTACTTTATTATAATAATATAGTATATGATGTGCATAGCATACAAAATATGTATTAATTGTTCATGTTATCAGTAAGGTTTCTGGTCAACTGTAGGCTATTAGTAGTTCAGTTTTGGGGGGAGTCAAGAGTTATATGTGGATTTTCCCACTGCACAGGAGTCAGTGTTTCTAACCCCTGTGTTGTTCAGTGATCAGCTTTGTATATGTGTATATTATTTATACAACATAGCCAACCTAATTTGCATCTTATTTACACAGCTTGTCCGTTTTAAATTCCATTAAATCTCCCTCTCCAAAAGGAAATAGGACAATAGAAGAAAATCAGATAGAAATATTCAGTCATCAAACAGCAGTCCAGTATTTTGTAGGTATATAACTCATATCTGATGTCGATATAATTTATGGTTGTTATTATTATACAAACTTGGGTGCCTTGTAACATTATATCAGTCACTTTAGTGATGCCTTGGTACACAGAAAAGTAAATGATGCCCTACCAATTTGTTTTTCTTTATGCTCCTGGAAATTGATGAACTTCATGATTCTTAAAAATGATGACCCATACACACATCCAGTCTTAGAGCACACATAAGGCATAGAACATACATGCATCCAGGCAAAGAACAATAACTTTATTATAATAATGTAACAATAACATTACTGCCTAAGTAGCTGATTCCTTGTCTTTTAAAAGTCAGCTCTTTTCATGATTCCCAGGCATCAGTTTATATAGGAGTATTCTAGACAAGTAGATTGAAATGGAAATAGGCTATGTACATGAGTAAAAATGGCAAGAAAAGGGCAAGATATACCACAGGTTCTAACCAGGGAAATCAGTCATGAAAATCTTGCCATAATTTACATCTTCTTATTTTGTGAATTCATTTTAACAAAATATTGTAGCTATGGTTATTCTTAATATTCTTGTCCTTTATCTTACTCTAGAGTTACATGGCTAACACATGTCTACATTACATTATTAGGTATTCTGAATTGGAGTATATACTTCATCAGTGTGTCTTATAGTTTCATAAGTTTTCGTTTTATTAATTTGCATCCTTAAAGAGGTCCTTTCTGCCTTTCTTATAAAGCAGGTTTAGTGGGGATAAACTCCCTCAACTTTTTCTGGAAAAGTGTTTATCTCTCCTTCATTTCTGAAGGACAGCTGTGTCAGGTAAAGCATTCTTTTTTTTTTTGTTGTTGTTTGTTTTCCTTTTTTTTTTTTTTAAATATTTTATTTATTTATTTGACAGAGAGATAGCGAGAGCAGGAACAAAAGCAGAGTGAGTGGGAGAGGGAGAAGCGAGCTTCCCGCCAAGCAGGGAGCCCCATGCGGGGCTTGATCCCAGGACCCTGGGATCATGACCTGAGCCGAAGGCAGAAGCTTAATGACTGAGCCACCCAGGCACCCGTTTTTTTTTTTTTTTAATTTTTTTATTCTTATGTTAATCCCCATACATTACATCATTAGTTTTAGATGAAGTGTTCCATGATTCATTGTTTGTGCATAACACCCAGTGCTCCATGCAGAATGTGCCCTCCTCAATACCCACCACCAGGCTAACTCATCCTCCCACCCCCCCCTCCCCTCTAGAACCCTGTTTGTTTTTCAGAGTCCATTGTCTCTCATGGTTCGTCTACCCCTCCGATTTCCCCCGCTTCATTCTTCCCCTCCCGCTACCTTCTTCTTCTTCTTTTTTTTTTTCTTAACATATATTGCATTATTTGTTTCAGAGGTACAGATCTGAGATTCAACAGTCTTGCACAATTCACAGCGCTTACCAGAGCACATACCCTCCCCAGTGTCTATCACCCAGTCACCCCATCCCTCCCACCCCACCCCCCAACTCCAGCAACCCTCAGTTTGTTTCCTACAATTAAGAATTCCTCATATCAGTGAGATCATATGATACATGTTTGTTTTCTTTTAGCACTTTGAATATATCTTCCCAGTCTCTCCTAGCCAGCAAGGTTTCTGACTTATGGGGGCTTCTTTGTATAAGAAGAATTGTCTTTCTTTTGCTGTTTTCAAAATTGGCCTATTTGTATTTGTTTTTAGATATTTTGATTATAATGTGCCTTGGAAAAGATTTTTTGGCATTAAAATTTTTTTAGAGATTTAGGAGCTTCATGAATGTGGATGCCCAAATCTCTCCCCAGATTTGGGAAGTTCTCAGCCATCAGTTCTTTAAAGATTTATTTACTCAAGAGAGATTGAGAGAGAGTGTGTGAGTGTGGGGAGGGGCAGAGGGAAGGGGAGAGAGAATCTTAAGCAGCCTCCACACTGGGCATGAACTCAGTGCAGGGCTCAATCTCATGACCCTAAGATGTTACCTGAGCCAAAACCAAGAGTTAGATGCTTAACTGACTGAGCTGCCCAGGTGCCCCTCAGCCATCAGTTCTTTAAATAACTTTTCTGCCCCCTTTTTCCTTCTCTTTTCCCATGAGACTCCAATAATATGCATAAGTTGTTTATCTTAATGGTATCCCGTAGTTGACACAGGCTTGACTCTTTTTCATTTGTTATCTGACTGGATGATTTCAAATCACCTGTCTTCTCCTTCATAGATTCTTTATTCTGCCTGATGCGGTCTGTTGAGATGCTCTCTGCTGCATTTTTCATTTTATTTGTTGTATTCTTCAGCTCTAGAACTTCTGTTTGGTTCTTTTTTTTTTTTAATGATTCTGTTTCTCTGTTTAACTTCTTGTTTTGTTTGTGTATTGTTTTCCCAATTTCATTGAATTGTCTTTGTGTTTTCTTGTAGGTCACTGACGTTCCTTAAAACAACTATTTTGAATTCTGTATCAGGCAAATCATAGACCTTTGAGGTCAGTTACTAGAAAGTTATGTTCTTTTTGCTGGTGTCACGTTTCCTGATTTTTCCTGTTCCTCAAAGTTATGTTTTGCTGTCTTGCATTTAAAAAGCAGTCACCTCTTCCAATCTTTTGATGGGCTTCAAGAGAGAAATACCTTCCATCTACTGTTTTAGGGGTTCTGAGGTTTCTAAGACTTTTCTTTGTATACTTCTGCTCCACACTTCTTGTTCCCTCTTGGCAGGGAATTCTTAAGATGGTATGACTTCTTTTGATCCAGTAAAGCCAGGCCAGTTGCTGACAACCTCCTGTTTGCTTTCCCTGTGGTGGTAATGAATGTCCCAAACTGACAGAATCAGGCCGCCTGTCCTCACGTGCTCACTAAACATCTGTGAAGACTGAATCTCATTGCCTTTGGGGGTGTGCATTGGAAGTTGGCCACAGTGTAGGGGTGTGTGTGGGTGAGTTGTGCAGAATGTTAGGGTGCCTGCAAGCCAGTTGGTGGGATCTCTAGGAGAGGCATCCCCAGTGGTTTAGGGATGGGCTTCCTAATGGAGTCCATGAAATGATTAGTAGGATCTATGTCCCTTTGATGCCCTCCATGAGACCTAGTCACTCTTTTGTCTCCCAGTCACTTGGCACACCTCAGAATTCTGGAAGGGGTGAGAAAGAAATGGGACTCTTTGGCAGCATCCTGCACAGCTAGAGAAGCTGGGTGTTCACTCACATACCCTCAGTTCCCCTATTAGAGAAATCATGAGCCAGAAAGTTCTCTCTTGGCACTATACTGCCTTGAGTGAAGAATGACAGAAGTAAAATGAAACTGTTGTTTTTACCCTCTTCATTACATCCGATGTTGGATGTTTTTTTGCTCCATTGGTGTGCTGGAACTTCTCCACTAGACTCCCTGACTTCCACAGAGGTACTCTCTTGGTATTTGTTAAAATCGGCGTTCTTTGTAGGAGATGGTAGAAAACGTACTTTGCCATTTTGGTGACATTAGTGCACAAGTCTTTTTTTTTTAAGATTTTATTTAATTATTTGTGAGGGAGAGAGAGAGGGTGCACAAGGAGGGGGAGCAGCAGGCAGAGGGAAGAGCAGGTCCCCACTGAGCAAGAAGCCTGATGCGGGACTCCATCCCAGGACCCTGGGATCATGACCTGAGCTGAAGGCAGATGCTTAACCAACTGAGCCACCCAGGTGTCCCAGTGCACAAATCTTAACACCACTCTTTTCACCAATATAAGTATAATATTGAAATTGCTTGAGCTCATGAGGAGAGCCTCTGATGTTGACCAAGATAGGGAAGGAAAGCTGACTCTCAGATTAAATAGCTCTCCTCTGCTGGAGCATGTATCTGCAGTGAGGGCAGCTGTGTGTTTTTTGGAGTGTTTCTTTAACTGTCATGTTCCTTATGTAATACTATAATAGTTTAAGAGTGATTTGCAAACACTGTAACTGGGTGGGTTGGAAGTTGCAAAAAATGGAAACTGTTATTTCTTAAATGGCTTATGAAAATAGAGGGAAATACATGAAGTTAAATTTTTTTTAAATTCTGATTTTATTTATGAAATTGAAGATAAGGGAGATCTAACAAATTCCTCCAAATCTAATAAGTAGTAGAATCCTAATTCAAACTTAGGCACATCTACACAAACCTGTAAGCAAGTGAGATTTTGGGGTCAATGGACTAATACAGGAGCATGATTATAACTTATATTGTGTTTTCTCATAATAGTTAAATTTCATCTTTATAGTGTAAGATGCCAAACTGTAAATCTCTGATCTTACAAACTCTGATCAGGATGAAATTATTAAGATTTTTGGGTTTTAAAACATTTCCATTTACAGATACTTTTTTTTTTTTGTGCTTTATTTTTTTATTTTTTTAAAATTTTTTTATTATGTTAATCCCCATACATTACATCATTAGTTTTAAATGTAGTGTTCCATGATTCATTGTTTGTGCATAGCACCCAGTGCTCCATGCAGAACGTGCCCTCTTTAATACCCATCACCAGGCTAACCCATCCTCCCAACCCCCTCCCCTCTAGAACCCTCAGTTTGTTTTTCAGAGTCCATCGTCTCTCATGGTTTGTCTACCCCTCTGATTTCCCCCCTTCATTCTTCCCCTCCTGCTATCTTCTTTTTTTTTTTCTTAACATATATTGCATTATTTGTTTCAGAGGTACAGATCTGAGATTCAACAGTCTTGCACAATTCACAGCGCTTACCAGAGCACATATCCTCCCCAGTGTCTACCACCCAGTCACCCCATCCCTCCCACCCCACCCCCCACTCCAGCAACCCTCAGTTTGTTTCCTGAGATTAAGAAGTCCTCATATCAGTGAGGTCATATGATACATGTCTTTCTCTGATTGACTTATTTCGCTTAGCATAATATACTCTAGTTCCATCCATGTCATTGCAAATGGCAAGATTTAGGTTTTTTGATGGCTGTATAATATTCCATTGTATATATATACCACATCTTCTTTATCCATTCATCTGTCGATGGACATCTTGGCTCTTTCCACAGTTTGGCTATTGTGGACATTGCTGCTATAAACATCGGGGTGCACGTACCCCTTCGGATCCCTACTTTTGTATCTTTGGGGTAAATACCCAGTAGTGCAATTGCTGGATCATACGGTAGGTCTATTTTCAACTTTTTGAGGAACCTCCATACTGTTTTCCAGAGTGGCTGCACCAACTTGCATTCCCACCAACAGTGTAGGAGGGTACCCCTTTCTCTGCATCCCCTCCAACATCTGTCATTTCCTGACTTGTTAATTTTAACCATTCTGACTGGTGTGAGGTGATATCTCATTGAGGTTTTGATTTGGATTTCCCTGATGCCGAGCGATGTTGAGCACTTTTTCATGTGTCTATTGGCCATTTGGATGTGTTCTTTGCAGAAATGTCTGTTCATGTCTTCTGCCTATTTCTTGATTGGATTCTTTGTTCTTTGGGTGTTGAGTTTGATGAGTTCTTTATAGATTTTGGATACTAGCCCTTTATCTGATATGTCATTTGCAAAGATCTTCTCCCATTCTGTTGGTTGTCTTTTGGTTTTGTTGACTGTTTCCTTTGCTTTGCAAAAGCTTTTTATCTTGATGAAGTCCCAATAGTTCATTTTTGCCCTTGCTTCCCTTGCCTTTGGCGATGTTTCTAGGAAGAAGTTGCTGCGGCTGAGGTCGAAGAGGTTGCTGCCTGTGTTCTCCTTTAGGATTTTGATGGAATCCTGTCTCACATTTAGGTCTTTCAACCATTTGGAGTCTATTTTTGTGTGTGGTGTAAGGAAATGGTCCAGTTTCATTCTTCTGCATGTGGCTGTCCAATTTTCCCAACACCATTTGTTGAAGAGACTTTTTTCCATTGGCCAATCTTTCCTGCTTTGTCAAAGATTAGTTGACCATAGAGCTGAGGGTCCATTTCTGGGCTCTCTATTCTGTTCCAATGATCTATGTGCCTGTTTTTGTGCCAGTACCATACTGTCTTGATGATGACAGCTTTGTAATAGAGCTGGAAGTCCGGAATTGTGATGTCGCCAGCTTTGCTTTTCTTCTTCAACATTCCTCTAGCTATTCGGGGTCTTTTCTGGTTCCATACAAATTTTAGGATTATTTGTTCCATTTCTTTGAAAAAAGTGGATGGTATTTTGATGGAGATTGCATTGAATGTCATTTACAGATACTTTTAATAATAGTTCTAGAGAGTAATTAAGGGTTACACCAGATTGTCTTTTTAAAAAAATTTTAATTCCTGTATAGTTAACATACAGTGTTAGAATAGTTTCAGGTGTACAATATAGTGATTCAAATCTTCATACAACACTGGGTGCTTATCACAAGAGCTCTCCTTAATCCCCATCACCTATTTCTCCCATCCCCCCCAACCTCCCCTCTGGTAACCATCTGTGTGTTCTCTATAGGTAAGAGTCTGTTTCTTGGTTTGCCTCTCTCTCTCTCTTTTTTTCTTTGCTCATTTGTTTCTTAAATTCCACATATGAATGAAATCTTATGGAATTTTCTTTCTCTGACTTACTTTTTTTAGCATTATACTGTCTAGCTCTATCCATGTTGTTGCAAATGGCAAGATTTCATTCCTTTTTATGGCTGAAAAATATTTCATTATGTATATATCTATATACACACACACATCTTTATACATTCATCTATTAATGGATACTTGGGCCACTTCCAAAATTTGCCAATGGCAAATAATGTAAAGATGTATAGATGTAAAGGTGCATGTATCCCTTTGAATTAGTGTTTTTGTATTTTTCAGGTAAATACCCAGTAGTGTGATTACTGGATCATAGGGTAGTTCTCTTTTTAACTTTTTGGGGAAACTTGGTACTGTTTTCCACAGTGGCTGCACCAGTTTGCATTCCCACCTACAGTGTAAGAGGGTTCCTTTATTTTCCACATGCTTGCCGACACTTGTTGTTTCTTGTGTTGTTGAATTTAGCCATTCTGACAGGTGTGAGGTGATAGCTCATTGTAGTTTTGATTTGCATTTCCCTGATGTTGAGTGATGCTGACATCTTTTCATGTGTCTGCCATCTGGATATCTCCTTTAGAGAAATGTCTGTTCATGTCTTCTGTCCATTTCTTAACTAGGTTATTTGTTTTTTGGGTGTTGAGTTGTATAAGTTCTTTCTATATTTTGCATAGTAAGCCTTTATAAGATGTCATTTGGAAATATCTTCTTCCATTCTGTAGGTCACCTTTTACTTTTGTTGATTGCTTCCATTGCTGTGCAGAAGCTTTTTATTTTGATTAGGCTCAATGGTTTATTTTCTTGCAGTTAATATTTATCAGATACTTTCTTTGGAAGAGGCTTTGTTAGTAAGCATTGGGGATGTGGAAATAAATAAGATGCTAGCCATGCTTTCAAAGATATTGCCCTCTAGCAGAGGAGATACACATGTGAACAGATAATTAAAATGCAATGTAAAATGCACAAAGTTAGAAGATAAATATTTACATAGGTACCTAGAGGAGCCAAAACCACCATGAATGGGCAGATTGGGAAAACCTTCACAGGAAAAGAGACACTTGATTCTAGTTTTGGAGGCTGGGCAGGAGCAAAAGATAGTCTGAGTAAAGGGCCAGCACAGTGAAGGCAAGGAGTTACAGCACGCAGTGTTGGAGGGACCAATGTAAGCACAGGGTTGGTGGGTCATGAAGCCCTGTAGCAAATTTGGCTGGACATTGGGTAGGTAAGGGCTAGGTTATAAGCAGCTTTCAGGCTCCACAAACAAACCCAAGTAATTAGAAAAAATATTTCCATTATTTCACTTAGTTGCTGAGGATGTCTTTAGAGGTACTGACGTTCAATTGAGTCATAGAGTTTTCCCTTCTAAAAAGCCAAGGTGCAAAAATGACGAAATGTTATTAAGAAAGTTAAGTTTCTTAACTGAGACCACTGATGGTACAGCTGAGAAAGTGGTGGGATTTGACTTTAAGTACTTTGCCATTAGTATTTTCAGGATCCTTTCTTGATTTCCCTAGGCTCTGGGTGGGTGGTTTCACTTGGCTTTCTCTTCTATGAAAGCTCAGGTTCCCATTCCCTTCAACTCTCCTCTTCTTTACTGATTTTATCAAACAGGATATCAGTATCAGTGGCTTACTTTATCACATTAGGCTGCGAAGGTGAAGAGGTGAACAAAATATTGACCAGAATTCCTGCAAGAGAAAGCCTTGACTTTGGCAGAAATACTTGGATGTCCTGCATGGAAATGGTATAACCTTGGATGGTATAACCTTGGATATAATACTTGGATGTCCTGCATGGGAATGGTATAACAAGGATGCTAAAGTAACACAGAGGACTCAGATTCAGCTAGGACTATGAAAAGAAGAGCCATTCATTTTGTTCCAGAGAGGGAGGGAAAGGGAAGGAAGGAGAAGAGATGGGGGGTGGAAATGAAGTGAGGGCAAGAAGGGAGAGAAATGGAAGCTGTGGGAAGGAAAAGTGGGGTTGGAGAGAAGGTAACAGAAGACTCTCTGCTCTGAGGTCACCCAAATCTTCAAGTAAATGTTGTCTGAACTCCCACAGTGCTTGGTGAATGGATTGTGTATGTGTATGTTTGTAAATCATTGTAGAGGGTCACATGACAATGGATGTTGGAGGAGAGGGGAGATTTAGCCAGAAGGACATAAGCCTTTGAGTATTAGTAGAAATCTTGAAGAGAATATTACCTTTCTCCTGGCTTTATTAGAGCCAATCCTACTCAAGTTTGAGGAGGATTAGAATGGAGAGGATTCTTATCTACCATTTGGACTATAGTTCCATTTTATTTTTATTTATTTATTTTTAAAGATTTATTTATTTTAGAGAGCAAGCAAGAAAGGGAGTGTGTGCGAGTGAGGGGAGGGAGAGGGAGAGGGAATCTCAAGCAGAGTCCCTGCTGAGCGCAGACACTGATGCGGGGTTCAATCTGAGGACCCTGAGATCATAACCTGAGCCCAAACCAAGAGTCTTACGCTCAACTGACTGAGCTGCCTGCTGCATTTTAAACATGGATTCATGGAACACTACATCAAACACTAATGATGTACTGTATGGTGACTAACATAACGTAATAAAAAATAAATAAAAATTTAAAATAAACATGGATTCCTGGAAATAACCTACCAAACAAAAGAATAACTATAAATTTGAGAATTTCAGGTTGGGGGCAAGTAAGCTTTTGAAAATTCATTTGTTCAAACCTTGGCTCACATCAGCATACTGAACATGTGTTTTCCACTCATTAAGACCAACCTAAAGTAAAGTACTCGAACTGGACCCTCAGGTGAACTTTGCTCCTGGGGGATTTTGTGTTCTTCAGTCATGTTATCTCTGTACTCTACAAGAAACTGGTAGGACAGCCCTCTCCTCTTCCTGTGTTGCACAAAGGGTGTGACCTTTGAACCTCTGCCTTCCCAGGGCAGATACTTCACAAGTAAGAGAAAAACTATCTGATCAGGTATCCCCTTCTCTGCTCCCTCTCCTGCTGCAGGGAAAGTGATCAACCAGCAGCAGGTACCAGCCA
This sequence comes from Mirounga leonina, assembly GCF_011800145.1. Lineage (NCBI taxonomy): Eukaryota > Metazoa > Chordata > Mammalia > Carnivora > Phocidae > Mirounga > Mirounga leonina. Next base: position 1,650,491 of record NW_023270426.1, on the reverse strand, counting down.
CAGTTAACTGTACTTGCTTGGAGCTATTGAAAATGCTACTTCTGCAGTAATGAAGAAATTCACATTTCCCCTCCCTCCACACAGGACTCACTGGAGAAAGAGGTAAGGAAGTTGATATACAATCCTTTTAGATGCTCTCTGTTAGACCCAACTGCTTTCAAAGGATGAATTTTGAAACCAGAGAGTGAAGGAAGAAAAACAACAAAGACTTTTAGGTTCTGAGTGATAGAGAAAATGCACTTCCCTTCTTGCCTTCTGGCTGGGGAATCCTGTTGGCTGACTTATAATTTGGAGAAGAGATTTCTTGTAGGCTTTTCTTAGGAAATTTCCCAGATTTTCTTATACTTATGTATGACATGTTGGCAAGTAGGAAAGTTTAAATTCAAATTCCATGGGAATGAATGAGTACAAGAATCATTACTGTAAAAATGATAGTTCTATGTATAGTTCATGAAGTAGCTTAGTTTTTGACCATGTTACTTTACTATTATAAATAAGTGAACCATTAATTGCGCTTTGGCAAATTAGTCAAAAATATTCCTAATGAAATTGTATTTATCCCCGTGGGATTTGGTATATGTAATAATAGTGATTAGGATGACAAAAAACCAGAATTTATTAATGACCTGCTAAGTACTCACAATTTTGCCAAGACTTTTTCCTTTATGAAGAAATAAGAGATATTGGATATTATGTTCATGAAATTTTCATTTTTAGTTAGGGAGAAGAATGTGAAATGTAAACCACATAGTGCCTGATCTGAAGGGGGTCCCATTAGAGAAGTATTGGTGAAGATTGGGATTATCAGGGAAAGGCGGTTGAGCTAATCTGGATTTGGAAAAAAGATGTTTTGGATGAAAAAAAAGAGTATGGGGTGAAGAAATATTACTGGAGAGCTTGTAAGACAAGACAGCTAGCCACCCTTGAGTAGAAGGCATGTCTCCAGGAGCAGAGGGTGATATAAAATTGTAGGGAACTTCAGATTCACAGGAGTCTTGAAAGACAGATTTTTTTTCTTAACATATAATGTATTATTCATTTCAGGGGTATAGGTCTGTGATTCAGCAGTCTTACACAATTCACAGTGCTCACCATAGCACATACCCTTTTCAATGTCCATCACCCAGCCACCCCATCCCTCCCACCCCCCTCCAGTCCAGCAACCCTCAGTTTGTTTCCTGAGATTAAGTCTCTTATGGTTTGTCTCCCTCTCTGGTTTTGTCTTGTTTCACTTTTCCCTCCCTCCCGCTATGATCCTCTGTCTTGTTTCTCAAATTCCTCATATCAGTGAGATCATATGATAATTGTATTTCTCTGATTGACTTATTTCACTTAGCATAATACCCTCTAGTTCCATCCACATTGTTGCAAATGCCAAGATTTCATTTTTTTGATGGCTGCATAATATTCCATTTTATATATAGACCACATCTTCTTTATCCATTCATCTGTTGATGGACGTCTAAGTTCTTTCCATAGTTTGGTTATTGTGGACATTTCTGCTATAAACATTGGGGTGCACGTGCCCCTTCGGATCCCTACATTTGTATCTTTGGGGTAAATACCCAGTAGTGCAATTGCTGGATCATAGGGTAGCTCTATTTTCAGCTTCTTGAGGAACCTCCATACTGTTTTGCAGAGTGGCTGCACGAGCTTGCATTCCCACCAACAGTGTAGAAGGGTTCCCCTTGAAAGACAGATTTGACTGTGGTAGAATGTTGATGTTATTGAAGGTTTTTGAACAGAAAAACAATTGATTCAAATTGATGGGGAAGTCCTCTTTTCCCTTTCGCACACTCAGTGAACTCTACTGATGCTTAATAATTCTGTGCTAGGTATCACACATAGTCTCTGCTGCTACTTAAAACATCTGTGCATTGGAGGAGTCAGGACCTCCCTGGGTTTATATAATCCCTTAACCAAAACTCTCTCACACTTTCAGACTCACTCTAGCTGTGCTATGATACTTCCCCATGTCCACCTGGAATTATCACATAAGAAGAAGTAGGTTTCAGTTTGCTGAGGAGGGTCCTGGCAGAGAGTGGTTAATGGACTGCATGCAGGATGCTTGGTGTACATTCTGTCTGGAGCTGGAACTAGAGGACTTTGCTTTTTTCTTAAATAAAATATTTAGAAATGTCAGTGCTGATTTCTCAGGCTAATGGCCTCATTGACTTCGTTCATTTCTGGTCCAAAAAGAAAGAAGACTTTTCAAGTCCTAAAGATAATGTTGTCCCCTGATTCCAAGCCAAGAACATAGAGTGATTGATGTTCCTCAAAGTGTACTTCTCAAGTTTTGCCTTGAATTCATAGTTACTTTTTCTGTTGTATTGACTCCTGAAGTAGCTTCATTGAGAGTCAAGGCTTCAGGAAGAGCATGTTCTCCTGACTTTTCTGACTGGATCCTCTTCTCAAATCTGCATACCTTGCTCCGTTTTCCATTTGAACTGTAAATAGAGAATGTGGATTTGAGTTGAGTATAACACTGTGGAAAGTTCAGTGAGGCACAGAGAACCATTTCTGTACTGTAAAGGTGCTTGGATAGTCAACTTCCCTTCTGGGCTCCCACTGTGTTCAAAGCTTGGTAGGCAGTGAGGAGACTGACAGTCCTCTTCCCAGGAGACTTGACACCATGAGTTAAAAGACCCCTATTTTTCTGCTGGAGTTTGAGATTGCAAACCCTTTCCAGTCCTGTGAGTCTTTAAGGAGGTTGTTGCTCTTAGGAATGAATTGTCCAAAACTGGATGCAATCCATGCCCTCCCCCAACCCCCTTTTTAAAGATTGATATCCCTGAAGAGGGGAACAGTTTCCTTTCTAGTAAACTCTTCTGTCGCTCTTGCAGGAAGAAACTTTCATGTTTGCTTCACTGAGACAACTTTTTTTTTTTTTTTAACTTTATTTGGTTGGTTTTTTCCCCTGTATCCTAGTTCTTGGCTTTGAATATAGCTCTGAGTTTTTGTCAAAGGGAAGATTCATACCATCAGTTTACAGGGATTCATCTGGCCCTAGAGTCACTCAGGAGTAATTTACTCAATTAGCAGCCCTGGCAGTTAATTGCTTATTCATTGGAGTCTGAGAAAGAAAATTTAAGCTCACTAGCAATTTGACATCTTAGGAGGACAAAGAAATTATATACATTTAACTTTAATAGCATTATTATTGCTATATTATGAATCTTATTGCTATAAGTGGTTGAAGCACCATGAGCAATGCTAAATAGGAGCACTGCCTGCCGTTTCTTTGAAAATAAATATTAATACAAACAGCTGATAAATACCGCATTCAGTTATAATGGTAAATATAGTAAAATTGAGTAAATCTCTGTTGATGAGAATGATCCTAAATAATTCTTAGTAAATTTAATGAAATCAGTGGGCAGCCTTTAGGATTTATCAGAGCATTTTCTTTGAAGAGACTTTATCACCAAATATGAACAAATACACATTATATATATAATACATATAAATATATGCTAATATATAATATATATTTATATATTAATATATTTAATTAAATACACATTAAAATATGTATATTTGTGGTGGTCATGGTACAGTCTTACAAAATAAAAATATTACTAAGATTGACAAAATAAAAATATGGCTCCCCATCTTTATCGTTCCACTATCGTCTAAGCATTCCTAGTAAGATTTCTCTTTTACTGACCTAAGGGATGATGAAGAAGGTTCTGGACTGATGGCAGGAGGTGTGGATTACATGATGAGCTCTGCCTCTGATAAGTTGTGGAACTTTGCATGAGCCATGTTCTTCTGTAAATCCCATTTTGACACCTATAAAATTCAGTCATTCAGCCAATGAGCTGAGGAAATAGCAGTGAAGAAGGGAGACATGGTCCCTGTTCTCAGGGAGACAATATTGCCAGAGGGTGATATAGACAAATGAATGACCAAGGTGATTTCAGATGGTGAGTGCTGTGAAGAGCATAAGAGTAGTGGGCTGGGTTAATAACTGAGATACTTCTAGCTTGGGTGATCAGAGGAGAGCTCTGTGGCACAGTGACATTACAACTGAGCCCCAAATGACAAGGAGGAGCCAAGCCATGAAAGAGTTTGGGAAGAGGCATGTGGAACAGCAAGCAAGAAAGGCCGATGGCCAGAGCACACGTGGTTTGTTCTGGAACAAAAAGGCGGTCAGTGTACATGGTGGGTGATGAGGAAGGGGGCAGGATATGGAGAAGACTCAGAGGCCAGAGTGGGGCAGTGGCTGACTCTGTAGGGCTTTGGGGGCCATGAAAGAGGTTCTTTTAAGTGCATGAGAAGTCATTGCAAGGTTTTGAACAATGAACATTAGCAGATTGTTTTTATAGAACCCTGCCTGCTCTGTGGGAAAATGGGACTACAGGGGTCAAAAATAGAGGCAGGGAGGCTGCTGAGGAGGCTTGCACCTAATCGCACTGGGAAGCAATGGGATCAAACTCTGGTCAATATTTCATTATCTTTGAGGGTGTAGATCTTCTCTCTCAAAAAGTCTCAAATACACTTGTCTAGCTTTAAAAATTCTCAGGACATCCAGGGGTTGCCTCCAGCTAGGAATGGACACTGTAAGTTGCCTTCATCTTCTGATATAGTGTTTAAATGTTTTCTAAAAAGAGGCTTTTTACATCTTTTTGCATATTTACATTACCATGAGAACCAAAGAATAATGAAACATAAAGGAAAACAGGTTTGTTAAAAGTTCTTTCTGTTCTGTCACTTGATTCTTTCATTAATGCATAAATCACTACTAAGTTTTTGTGTGTGATATTATAGCAAGCTAATTTTTTTAGGGCTTAAAGCGCTTTATCAACAGTTGCATCATTTCTGATACTCAAACATTTTGCAGTCTGTTTTATTACTGCCCATTTTAGGAGTAGGAAATATTGAAAAGTCAGAAGATATCAGGTTTTTATGACGAAATGAGAAAAGCATTTTTACTATACCCCCCCCACATATACTAAATAATAAAAGGAGTAGAAGGAACTCCAAAAAGTTCAAATAACAAAAAGTAGAGAAGAAAATCCACCTTGAGAGAAGAAAAAAAAAAAAAAAAGAACACAGCCATAAACCCCAAACATAAAGTATAAAAATGATCTGCCAGACAGAGTATAATGTGGACTCAGGGTAAAATGATGGGAGCAATACCATGTAGCTCCTCTAAACCCAGGGGCAGGGGAGTCACAAAGTCTGAAGGGGGTTGAATGCAAGGCAGTAGGGAGTAGGGAGGGTGGAAGTAAATGGCATTCCCATCTGAGGAGGACAGCCATAGCTCAGATAGAGCCAATTTTTGCCATGCAGAAAAATTGCCATTGAGGATTGCCAGATATCTGATTTTTTTTTTTAAAGAAGCTGGAAAGATGGATTTTTATATGAAATGTTCCTATCTTTCAAACACTGTGTGGGCCAAACAAAATTATCTGCCAGCTGGATTCCATCTGTGGGCTGCCAATCTGTGATCCCTGCTCAAAAAGTAAGTGGCATAATTCTCAAAGGCCCATGTAATGATTCTTTGATTAGATGGATGAGACATATGAGTGGAAGAGAAGAGTCCCCAGAGATAGCTAATTCTCCATTATGACAAGATGGGGAGGTAGAGGTTTTTATGCCTGGGTTTCCGGGCAAGGGATTGCATTAGGAAAGGAGGGCGAGAGAGAGCCACAGCCTTGATGGACAGAGTTCTGGCACTCTCAGGGCTCAACGTGAGCTTCCCTGACTCCCCCAAGTGTGAACACGGGGTCAGGGAGATGTGGCTCATGGCAGAAGACACATCCAATTATTTGAGTGTTGGAAACAAACCCAGACCCAAACTGGAACTGCCTTAGCTCCTTGGCCTCACCCTTCTCTTCCTGCTCTTTAGCAATAGCTGGTCTGGATGGAAGTGCTACAGAGAAGATTAATAACCAGGAAGCAGCTGCACAGCATCACCGCAGAGAGCAAATGTGTGCAAGTCAACCAGCACACATTTACGCCAACCTTTAAATAAAGCAGTGGAAGCCAAGGGAGGAAGAGCATCCCTTAGATCAGAACTCTTCTGAGAAAATATGGGAGAATTCAGACTGATGCCCTTTTGTAGTTTCAAAGACACTAAAGACAATAAATAGTCTTCAAAACAACGCTTGAGGAAGAAATATAAAACATCAATGAGAAATGCAATAACATGGGAAAGAGGTGGGGCTATGGGTTCTCTTCAAAAATCGCTACATCAGGGATGTGCGTCTAGTCAGAACTAGAACATTCTTCCCTTCTAGTTCTCTTGTTCCTCTTTCCCGTAATCACCGTTCTTCAGACACAGAGGCACCTCAGTGCATGGATGCATCCACTTCCTTCCTATCCTTCTCTCCTTTCCTCCCTCTTTAGGCAGATTTCACAGCCCATTGTTACAACAAGACTATCGTTTTTGGGATTAACTTCCCTTTCCTTACTTGTGCTTTAGATACCAACCTTACCCACTTTCTCCAAAAACACAAATTAGTGACTATGTTTTCTCTATTTTCTGTATTCATCCCTTCCCTCTCAACAGGACTCTATCATCTTTGAAAAAGGCTCAAATTTCTCTCGTTAAAACAAAAATACAACAACCCCAACCAAAGCAACACTTGCACCCACATCCACTGCCAGCAACCGAATCTCTTCCCTTTTCACTCCTTTAAAACAGGCTGCGTCTTTTTCCTTGACTTCCTTGCTTTGTTCTTTCCAGTTTGCCCCACCTCTCCACCATGTTCCTTCTGCTAAAGCCAGCAGTGACCCCTACGTCTCCCTCTGCAGGTGACAGTTTTCAGTCTGTTGTCCTCTCAGTTGGATTCAACATTGCCGACCACTCTACCCACTTGAAACCCTCTCTCCTCTTGGCTTCGAAGGCTCCATGTGTCTTGTCACTCAGCCTGTCTGGCTTTTCCTCCTTTGTCTCCCTTAGAGGCTTATCTTTCTCAATCAGCCATTGCACACTGAAGCTCTTTGGGGCTGCCGCTCCGATTCCATCCTCTCTCCCCAGCTGGTGACAACAGTAATCACCACTTCAGTCATCATGCATGAGCTTGATACTCTCAGAATTCACATTGCCAGCCTTGTTTTCTCCCGTGCCTCCCCTCCCCCTGCCCCTGGGGCGAGTCACATTTTCCTTCTGGCTGGGCCAGTGCTCCTCAGACTACCTGGGCCAGTGCTCCTCAGACTACCCCTAAGTCACTCACACCTATTATTTCCTAGCCCATGTGCCTTTCTCCTGTAGCACATTGAACAACTCTTACATTCATAACCTTTGTAGCCTCCATGTAAATTCCATTATGGCTGGAACTGGGTTTCTTCTTTTTCTACTCAATCTTGTATTCTTGGCACAGAGCGGGCACCCAAATCACTTACTCATCATGTAGAGAGAACAAGTGCACACAGAGTTAGGTGAATACAGAGGCAATAGATAATTCTGCCCAAAGGTTTCAGGCAAATTCACATTTGAATAAGGGCTCCAGGTGCAGACGGTGGGAAAGAACATTGCAGGTGCAGTTATCAATGTATGGAAAAGCACGGATGCACAAAAGCACAGAGCTTGTCTGAGGAAGGGGTACTATTTGGGGGTGCTTAGAGCATGGGATGTGTTGGGGTGAAGAAGAAAAGGCTGTGATAATTTGGTGTGAGAATAAAGAGGAGATGATAATCTGTTGTTAAAGTCTTCGGATGCCAAACTAAGGTGTTTAAATTTTACCACCTATAGATGGAAAGTCATTAAATGATTTATGGCAGTGGAGTTCATGATTACATTTGATTTTGTCAAACATAATTAGGGGTGATCCATGGAGGCAAGATCGAAAGGGACAAGGCAGGAAGCTCTCAGAACAGTCTAGTTCATGAGTACCTGGGTGGCCATGGGGAAGGAAGGGCAGCGGTGGGGCTGGGGAGTTGTTTAGAAGGTGGCAACTCCAGGATGAGGCTCCCAGGGTCTTAAGGATCTGGGGACGAGGAGGAGCCACTCTGGATTCATATTCAGATGGCAACATCGTGGGTTTCTGTTTCGTGGCTCCAACTCTCTGACTGTGGCAGTCTTTGCCTCACAGCATGTAGAAGTGAGTTCTTGGAGTATACCTCTCAGGAGTATACCTTCTCCTGTAGCACGTTGAACAACTCTTACATTCATAAGCCCCTGAGTCATAATCCTAAGCACAATTAAGCTTACTCCATCTGATTGGAAATGTTGATAATAACTTACACTTTGTCTTCTGAATGGGACACTCATCTTCATCAAAGATCATTTCCTTTGAGTAACAAGAGGCAGTGGCCAACTTAGTCCCTTATGCTTGGATGGTAATCAGATAGTTCTACTTTGGTCTATGGTCCCATGGCCTTTGAAATATTGGCATCGGAGTGGTAAACTGTACCTTCTAGATTTTGGAGAAGTTGCCCCATATCCCCCCAGATGTCATTTGACCTTGGTCAGTCATTCTGTGCTCTTCAGGAGAGCTGGTGGGGACTTTCACCAGCCATGGGTCCCCAGATGGAAGCCAGGCTATCAGCTGGGAATGCAGAGTGGGCAGAAGTCATGGTGGAGTGGGTATCACTGAGCTCAGGGTGCTGCCTTCTTGATTTCAAATAGGTGGTTAATAATGCTCCCTCTTTCCTGACTTTCAAGAAATATGACTGCCATTTTTTGATTTCCTAATTCAGCTGCCTTATTCTATATGTGTCTTTTATTAAAAGTTGCCTCATGCTCTCTTAGAAGTTTGTGGGGTGAGCTTCATACATAAATATCTTCACCCTCAGAATCTTCATGGATATTGTGTGTAAATAACACTAAATCCTGACACAATCTGCTATATTGGTTTTTTTGAAAACAGAATGGTTATTATTCTAACTTCCATGTTTGATACCTTTCGTGAAAACTGGACCAAACTTAGGACAGAGGCTTTTTCAGCCTCAAAGGGTATTGTTGTGGAAAAATTTGACTGAAACAGATGAGCTGATTCAGCTTGGTGTGGTAGTGAGAAATTTACTGTGCTTTACCTAAGTGATACCCACTGCATCCTTAGAGACTCGTCTTTCCTGGTAGAACCAGACCTGAGTTTGCCTCCCTAAAGAGGAATGGCAGATATTAAGATAATGAGCTGAAGGTGGGAGGAGTGAGGGAGTGAGAGAGCGCCTAGGAGTCCTGAAAAAAAAAAGTCTTTTTTTTTTACTTTCTTATTTTTACTACCTGGATTTCTGCTACCTGGGAGGAGGCTTACACTCTGGAATTCTTTCTGCTCTTATCCCAGTGGACTCTTTAGTTGTTTACATTTCCACAGCAGGTAAATGAGGTTTTTGCTTGGACTTCCTACAGCTTCCAGATGGAGACCCATCCTGAAAAGTAAACCAAGCAGGCTCTCTAGCCTTGGGGGGCAACAAGCTCTAGTTAGTTTGACCTCAAGTAACAGAGTCAGCAGATTGAGTGCTGGGGGCTTGGCTGTAAGCCCTCACTCCTGTCTGGGCAAAGTCAGGGTGGAGGGAGAGAAGGGTAGGAACCATCCCCATTCTCTGTTGCTGCAGCTACACTGAAGACTGTCAGTTGGGGTGGAGGGTTCTGGGAGTGGAGACAGGCAAGTGTTCCCAAGGTACGCAAAGAGGAAGTCACAGCTGCCCATAGGTGCATGCAGGGAATTCTCCCATGTCCTCATTCAGCTAACTAGAGTTAAAGCATCCTACTCATGAAATAGCACTTGATACTCAGATTAGGACAAAAAATATCATGGGGAATCCTTTTACTCAATTAAAAAAAAAGCCAGACTGCTTGGTCTTGGGATAAAATAATCTGTCCAAAGCAAACAACATTAATGATCTCTATCAGGAAAGGCTGAGACTCAAGTTCTCTATCTCCAGCCATTCTCCTTTGGAGCCCGAATTCTCTCAGAACGTGCTGCAGGAGTAAATAGTCTCTCCCTCTGTGGCCATATGGCACTTGGCCCTTGTGTTCAAGTGACACTTAGCACATTGTAAGATTATACTTTCTTCTCTAGTCAGAGGCCCTTGAGGGCAGGAGCTGCTTCTGACTCCTCTTTATGTACTCAAGCTTTATGGGGAGCAAAGCCCAGAGTTTGCATTCCATAAGCATTTGTGGAATTAGTTGAATGATACTCCCTGCTCTTGAAAGTTTCATGAGGGTTGTGAAGCCCACCTGGGTTGGTGATAGCGCGTGGCCTCTCTGTGGGAGGGAATCATCAGGACTATATCTAGAAGTAGGGTCCCTCATCCCTGATGATTCACCCTGAGCTGAAATGAGTCATCTTTACATGCCCTGATTGTTTGTTCTGAAAAATCTACAAGGTTCTTTCCTACTACTCAGAGACCATATTGCTAGCCAAAGCATTTGGGTTTTTTTGTTGTTTTTTATTGTTATGTTAATCACCATACATTACATCATTAGTTTTCGATGTAGTGTTCCATGACTCATTGTTTGTGCATAACACCCAGTGCTCCATGCAGAATGTGCCCTCTTTAATACCCATCACCAGGCTAACCCATCCTCCCACACCCCTCCCCTCTAGAACCCTTAGTTTGTTTTTCAGAGTCCATCGTCTCTCATGGTTCGTCTCCCCCTCCGATTTTCCCCCCTTCATTCTTCCCCTCCTGCTATCTTCTTCTTTTTTTTTTTCTTAACATATATTGCATTATTTGTTTCAGAGGTACAGATCTGTGATTCAATAGTCTTGCACAATTCACAGTGCTCACCATAGCACATACCTTCCCCAGTGTCTATCACCCAGTCACCCCATCCCTCCCACCCCACCCCCCACTCCAGCAACCCTCAGTTTGTTTCCTGAGATTAAGAATTCCTCATATCAGTGAGGTCGTATGATACATGTCTTTCTCTGATTGACTTATTTCACTCAGCATAACACCCTCCAGTTCCATCCATGTCATTGCAAATGGCAAGACCTCATTCCTTTTGATGGCTGCATAATATTCCATTGTATATATATATGCATGCCACATCTTCTTTATCCATTCATCTGTCGATGAACATTTTGGCTCCTTCCACAGTTTGGCTATTGTGGACATTGCTGCTATAAACATCGGGGTACACGTACCCCTTTGGATCCCTACATTTGTATCTTTGGGGTAAATACCCAGTAGTGCAATTGCTGGATCGTACGGTAGCTCTATTTTCAACTTTTTGAGGAATCTCCATACTGTTTTCCAGAGTGGTTGCACCAGCTTGCATTCCCACCAACAGTGTATGAGGGTTCCCCTTTCTCCACATCCCCGCCAACATCTGTCGTTTCCTGACTTGTTAATTTTAACCATTCTACTGGTGTGAGGTGGTATCTCATTGAGGTTTTGATTTGGATTTCCCTGATGCCGAGCGATGTTGAGCACTTTTTCACTTGTCTGTTGGCCATTTGGATGTCTTCTTTGGAAAAATGTCTGTTCATGTCTTCTGCCCATTTCTTGATTTAGCCAAAGCATTTGAAAGAGACTGGATTTGAAAGAGAGGTCATGGATTAATTAATCAAAGATTTGAGCCAAAGTAGTTACTCACATGTCTTGCCTTCCCTCCTCCCTATTCTCCCCAATAGTAATTGAGTGACTGCTGTCTGTAGGCATTACATGAAGCACTGTGGAACAATGGTGAGCATTTGCATGCTTAGGAAAAAATGGGTCTATCAAAGTTGCTGATAATGGAACCCAGGAGCTCTGTGACACAGGTAATAGTCTTTGATGCTCTTTGTATCTAGGGGTGATGCATCTGGCAATCATGGATGATCACATTGGTCCTTCTTCATTAGTTTATTTGTGTGATTATTTTATTAATGTTAGTTTTACATCCACCCCCCAGTGGGATGTATGCTCCTTGAGAGTAAAAACTGTGTCACTTTTTGCTCACCATTGTTCCACAGTGCCTCACATAATGCCTACAGACAGTGGTCACTCAATTACTATTGGGGAGAAAGGGGAGGAGGGAAGGCAAGACATGTGAGAACCTACTTTGGCTCAAATCTTTGTTTGATTAATTAATCCATGACCTCTCTTTCAAATCCAGTCACTCGATGTCCTTCTGTGTCACAGAGTTCCACAGATCTTACTTGTACTTAAAGAGGGATTTTCTCCTAGTAGTCTCTATCCACCAGATATACATATTATTTAAAAGTAATCCCTTTGATCTCTTTCAGTGGGACAGGGTAGTGTTGAATTACAGTCTTTTCTCGTAATTAAAAAATGAGGAAGAGACCATGACTTTCCAACGTGGAGAGTTAATACATTCCTTCTAAGTAAGTAGACAGCAGGTTTGGAGACTGACATCTTTAAAGACAGCACATGGCACCTGTCTAATGTCATAGTATTCAGTAGGGATGCTGTTGGTGCTACTTCAGTGAGGAAATTTTCCCCTTGCAGCATGCTTTAATGGCACGTTGCAGGACATCCATGGCTGACATTTACTGAATGCCAGCAGCGTGTCTCAATCATTGTGACCACTAATGAAAGTTTCTCCTGTAATTCCAATTACCTCTTAGTGGGAGGAACATGGTATTTTGTGCTGGGTTGAGAACCACCAGGGGGAGACTCTACAGAAACTAGAGATGCTTTTGCTTCCTCTGGATGAATCGTCCCTTTAGTGTTACCATTTGGAAAGTACATTTTTCATTCCTAATGTGTGATTCACTTCAATGAACTCAAAGCCATATTGTAGGGCAGGAAGTTCTCTCACTGGCTATTAAATACTGAATACTACAGTTCCCTCTGAGTAAGCAAAGCCTCCTCATTTTCTGACGGTGCTTTCAGGCATTAACAGTTTACTGAGAGAGATAGATGCTAGTACATTTGCCACACTCTTGTCTTTCCTGGCTATATCCTAACTTGGATTTTTATTAAATTAGTCTAAGTGGCTAGATCTGTAATGGTGGCAATCTATGAAAGGGACTTCACTTGAAGTTCTGAGCACTTTCCCCACCTTAGCAAAATGGCTCCCTCAACACCTTCACCACGTGAGGAAGAGGGTGTGTGTGTGTCTGAGGTTGGTCAAGGGGAGAAAGGAAGAAGAGAAGCAGGGAACACAGAGAGAAGACTAATATCATCTCCAGCATTTATAGTTGACCAATATCTAACCAACCAGAAACAGGGATAGGTATGTTCTCAGAGCTGGCCCTCAGATTCTACAGTGGTGCTGAGATGCCACCTGACTCATTAAGCAGGGTCAGACCAGTCAAAATCCCACCTCCTGAGGTGCACTGGGGTGTTTTCTGTATGCCCAGGCATCAGGCAGCTTAACTTGTGACACAAGCTTTGGGTTAAGAAAATACAGAAATGAATGCTTCTCAGAGATTTTTCTCGCAGTTTTTCATTACTGCCTGACTGACCATAAATTTTGAGTCACTATGAATAAATGCTAGTAAAATAGTTTCCATGTTATTTTTGAAAGAAACCTCTTATTTTAATACCATCTTTTATTCTTAAATGCAAAGCACAGGGGCACCTTAGTGGGATAGTCAGTTAAGCGTCTGACCTGGTTTTGGCTCAGGTTGTGATCTCAGGGTTGTGAGTTTGAGCCCCCACGCCGGGCTACAGTGGGCAGTCTGCTCGAGACTGTCTCTCCCCTTCTCCCTCTGCCCCTCCTCCTAGCATTCTCTCTCTCTAAAATAAATAAATAAATCTTAAAAAAAATCTAAAGCACATACAATGAAAACCCTAACAACACTGGTAGTAATTCAATAATAAATAACTAACATCAGATTCAAAATTTCCTTTCTTAGAAGCCAGTACTGAAACAATTCCTTATCCTTTTAGCAAGTTCTGTGCATTAACACTTGGGTGTATGATGGTCCCTGGTTGGCATCACAGCGTAGTGATAAAGGGTAGAGGCTCTAGGTTTTAGTGTACTGGGTTCAAATTCTGACTTTGCCATTTACTAGTCATGAGACCCTGAACAAGTCAACTTACTTTCCTGTCCTCAGTTTCCCCATCTCTAAAATGGGGATAATAAGAGCCCCTCCATCACAGGCCTTTTGTGATAACCAAGTGAACTCCTATATGTAAAGTTCTCAGAACATAATAGAAAATACAATACAGTTGACCTTTGAACAACATGCGTTTGAACTGCATGGGGTCCACCTGTATATGAAATTTTTTTGGTAAATAGAGTACGTCACTGTAAATGTATTTTCTTTCCCTTATTTTCTTTTCTCTAGCTTTACTATAATAATACAGTGTATAATATATAGAACATCCAGAATGTATGTTAATAGACTGGCTATATCACTGGTAAGGCTTCTGGTCAACAGTAGGTTATTAGTAGTTTAGTTTTTGAGGTGTGAAAACTTTCATGCGGATTTGCGACTGCATGGGAGTCAGCGTTGTTCAAGGATCAAGTGTGTAAGTATTAGCTATTTTTGGTTTTCTGCACCTTTCATGGGTGGGTAAAGCTTAATTCAAAAGTTCTTCTTTCAGTTCTTTTTGTTATACACACTGATTCCTTAATGTCTTTTTGTCATTGTCTTATCCATCATATTAAAAAAATGTTACCTTGGGGAAGAAGGTACTCCAAATGTATCCTTTTGCTTTCTCTCTGTCTCTCTATCATGTCTGCTCTTTCCCTCCCACAAAAACCTTCAGAACATGATGAAATTGGAGAGATGTTTCTTATTTCTTCATCCATCTCTACCCTTGGGGTGTCCCCACCTCTGGGAACAGGCTGTCTACATGAGACACACCCACCTTTCAGGCGCTCACAGATCCCCGGACCTGCTTGGTTTTTCTTCACTGTTCAAAGTCTCTGGCCCAGTCATTGACCCCAGGTTGGGAAGCTAATGGTTGATGATGGACCCCATGTGTTCCCCCATATCCTGGGGTCTTTGCATTCTGTCCTTGAATCCCAGGAGAGTCAATACCATACCACAAATGAATGAAATCTCAGTGATGGAATTTCAGACATCATGTCATGGCAGCTGCAAAGATTATTTTTGGGCAGGGCCCCTTCTTAGCATCCCTCAGAATGTACCATGTAGGCAGCTGCCCAGCCTACTCATCTTTCCCTTATGCTTCAAATGGTGAATGAGACAAAAAGAAGAGCTGGCTCCTTTAAGGGAAGGTGATAATAGTGTTAAATAGTTAGCCCTTCTCCTCTGGATATGGCTACATCCAGCCTCAGAGGGAAGTTGGACTGTTGATAAGGAAAAAAACTTCCTTACTCTTTGAGAAGTAGGGCAAGTGAGGAATGAAAACATGAACCAAATAGAAGTTTAATTTATAATTTACTGAGTAGCCAAGGAATACAATTTGTCCATAAAAGAACTTAATCCAGAACAAATTATTCCAATCATCTCCTAAAAAGAGTTAACTTAGAAATTTAGAGAGTAGAACAAGTTCGGTGCTCATTAGGTTGCACCAACTTGAGTCCTGGAGGAGTCTGAAAGATTTTGTTTTTATTTTTCTAAAGAATTATATAGGTCTAGATGAAAAGGACCAGGTTTTGAATTTGTTCTCCTAGGACCCATCTTTTTCAGGAATGATGTTGACTTTTTAATTTTTTTTCTGTTTACCACCAACTGAAGCTGTTGAATGTGTAGCATTGGATATTGTGGTAGATGGTCTCCAGAAATAACCACCTGCAACCCTCCTATGTCTCTCACATCAAGAGGTGGGGCTTGGACCTTTGAATATGGACTGGCCTTGGAACTCACCTTGACCAATAGAATGCATCACAAGTGATGTTCTGGGATTTCTGAGCTGAAGCTGTAAGAGAACTGGAAGCTCCCACTCCCCTTCTCTTGGAGCCCATTTGCCCTGCAGTGGGTTAAATCCAGGCTAGACTGTGGAGTGGAGTAAGAGTCCCTGGAAGATAAGAGGGTGCTTTGAATATTCCAGGCCCAGGTGAGCCCCCAGTTGAATACAGCCGCATGAATGGCCACAGCTACCCAAAAGAATTCCACAGCTGAGATCAGTCAACTCACAAAATTGTGAGCAATAATTAATCATTGGCTTACGCCTCTGAGTGCTGGGGTGGTTTTTAATGCAGTGATAGCTAACTAACACAGGGGTTGATCTTCCCTGATTCCTTCCTTACCCTTTTCACTTCTCTCCTACACTTCACCCCAGGGACTTGTCTGAACTGAAACACAGGTTTTTCAGACCCAGGGGCAGGAGGGGCTCAGCTGAAGGGAATGTGCGCCAGTGATCCTCCAGGAAAGGGTTGCAAGGTCAGCTTCAAGCAAGTCATAGTAGAGTCTTTCCTTTGGGTCTGAGGGATGTGAAAAAGGATTTGCTCTCTTGTATGGCTGGGGTTCAGAATACAAACTTTCTGATTATAAATCAGTGCAGCCTGCTTCAGCTAGGTATAATAATGCTGCAGCCTACTGGTTTCTGCTATGTTTGGCTACTCAACCATAACTGTAGTTATTCATACATGGTAGCAATAAATTGAACCACTCAAATGTGCCTGTAAGAGAGGGACTTCATTCCTCTTCCCTTTCCTTCTTTTCCCCTCCCTTCCCTTCCCATTAGCACTTGGGTAAGAAGTGAAAGTCAGGTCACCTACACTTAGATCCAAATTCTTTGTGCCTATAAAGCTATAGGATAGAGTTTTCCACTACATTCTCCTCTGAATGTCAGTTCTGTGAGATGGGATGCTAATAGCTGTTATATAGAAAAGATTTATGGGCAACTAGTACGTTAAAAAATATTAATCAGAAGTCTTTGTTTTTGTGTGTGTGTGTATTTTTTTTTTGCTGGATTTTTCAGTCTTTGATAGATTATTTATTTATGTATTTATTTATTTAAAATTTTTATTATGTTAGTCACCATACAATACATCATTAGTTTTTGATGTAGTGATCCACGATCCATCGTTTTCATATAACACCCAGTGTTAAAACTCTGGAGAGTTTTAATCAGGAAAGGATGTTGTATTTTGTCAAATGCTTTTTCTGCATCAATTGAGAGGACCATATGGTTCTTCTCCCTCCTCTTATTAATGTGTTCTGTCACATTGATTGATTTGCGAATGTTGAACCACCCTTGCATCCCAGGGATAAATCCCACTTGGTCGTGGTGGATGACCCTTTTAATGTATTGTTGGATCCTATTAGCTAGGATTTTGTTGAGGATTTTGGAATCCGTATTCATCAGGAATATTGGTCTGAAATTCTCCTTTTTGATGGGGTCTTTGCCTGGTTTGGGGATTAAGGTAATGCTGGCCTCATAGAATGAGTTTGGAAGTTTTCCTTCTGTTTCTATTTTTTGAAACCGCTTCAGTAGAATAGGTATTATTTCTTCCTTGAATGTTTGGTAGAATTCCCCAGGGAATCCATCAGGCCCTGGACTCTTGTTTTTTGGGAGGTTTTTGATCACCGCTTCAATCTCGTTACTGGTTATTGGCCTATTCAGGTTGTCCATTTCTTCCTGTTTCAGTCTTGGCAGCTTCTAGGTTTCCAGGAAGGCCTCCATTTCATCCAGATTGCTCAGTTTATTGGCATATAGTTGTTGATAATAATTTCTAATAACTGTTTCTATTTCCTTGGTGTTAGTCGTGATCTCTCCCCTTTCATTCATAATTTTATTAATTTGGGTCCTTTCTCTCTTCTTTTGGATAAGTCTGGCCAGTGGTTTATCGATCTTATTAATTCTTTCAAAGAACCAACTTCTAGTTTCATTGATCTGAACTACGGTGTTTCTGGTTTCTAGTTCATTGATTTCTGCTCTAATTTTAATTATTTCTCTTCTAATGCGTCACTTAGGCGATTTGTTGCTTTTTCTCTAGTTCTTTAAGGTGTAGGGTTAGTTGGTGAATTCGGGATTTTTCTGTTATTTTGAGTGAGGCTTGGATGGCTATGTATTTCCCCCTTAGGACCGCCTTTGCAGTATCCCATAGGTTTTGGACCGATGTGTTTTCGTTCTCATTGATTTCCATGAATTGTTTAAGTTCTTCTTTGATTTCTTGGTTGACCCAAACATTCTTGAGCAGAGTGGTCTTTAGCTTCCAAGTGTTTGAATTTCTGCCAATTTTTTTCTTGTGATTGAGTTCCAGTTTTAGAGCATTGTGGTCTGAGAATATGCAGGGAATTGTCTCAATCTTTTGGTATCGGTTGAGACCTGATTTGTGACCCAGTATATGGTCCATTCTGGAGAAAGTTCCATGTGCGCTTGAGAAGAATGAGTATTCTGTTGTTTTAGGGTGGAATGTTCTGTAAATATCTATGAGGTCCATCTGGTCCAATGTATCATTCAAAGCTCTTGTTTCCTTGTTGATTTTCTGCTTAGATGATCCATCCATTGCTGAGAGTGGAGTATTGAGGTCTCCTACAATTAATATATTGTTATCAATATGACTCTTTATTTTAGTTAACAGTTGGCTTATGTAGATGGCTGCTCCCATGTTGGGGCATAGATATTTACAATTGTTAGATCTTCTTGTTGGATAGACCCTTTAAGAATGATATAGTGTCCTTCTGTGTCTCTTATTACAGACTTTAGTTTAAAATCTAATTTGTCTGATATACGAATTGCTACCCCAGCTTTCTTTTGAGGTCCGCTGGCATGGATGATGGATCTCCATCCCTTCACTTTCAGTCTGGATGTCTCTTTAGTTTCAAAATGAGTCTCTTGTAGACAGCATATGGATGGGTCCTGTCTTTTTATCCAATCTGCAACCCTGTGCCGTTTTATGGGAGTGTTTAGGCCATTCACGTTGAGAGTGATTATTGAAAGATATGAATTAATTGTCATCATGTTGCCTATGAAGACATTGTTTTTATAGATTGTCCCTGTAAATTTCTGTTGTAGATCACTCTTGGGGTCTTTCTCCTTTTATAGAACCCCCCTTAATATTTCTTGCAGGGCCAGCTTAGTGGTCACATATTCTTTCAACTTCTGCCGGTCGTGGAAGCTCTGCCTTGCCGGATAAAGTATTCTTGGCTGCATGTTCTTCTCATTTACTACCCTGAATATGTCTTACCAGGCCTTTCTGGCTTGCCAGGTCTCTGTGGATAGGTTTGACATTATTCTGATGTTCCTCCCTCTGTACGTAAGGAATCTCTTCCCCCTAACTGCCCTTAAGATGGTTTCCTTGGTTCTAGGATTTGCAGGTTTTACTATTACACGCTGGGGTGTTGGCCTGTTTTCCTTGATCTTAGGAGGGGTCTTCTCTGCCTCTAGGGCTCGAATGTTTGTTCATTCCCCAGATTAGGGAAGTTCTCAGCTACTATTTGCTCAAATACATCTTCTAGCCCTCTCTCTCTCCACTCCCTCCGGGATTCCAATGATTCTGACATTGGAACGCCTCATGGTGTCACTTATTTCTCTGATTCTCTTTTCATGGATTCTGAGTTGTTTTTCCCTGGCCTCCTCTTGTCCCTTTTTATGTATTATATTGTCTTCCAGGTCGCTTATTCTCTCTTCTGTCTCAGTTACCCTAGCTGTTAGATTATCTAGATTGGATTGGATCTCATTGATAGCATTTTTAAGTTCTGCCAATTCCCCTTTTATTTCTGCCCTTAGAGACTCTATGTTGCCATTAATTGATTTCTCCATTCTAGCCATTGTCTTCACAGTTCCTAGCCTGAATTCCATCTCCAACATCTTGGTTATATCTGCATCCATTTCTAAATCTGCAGCATAAGTCATAATCTCTGAGTCTTTTCTGTTTTGGGGGCTCCTCCTCCTAGTCATTCTGTTGATGGGTGTTTGAGGGAATGTATAGAGTCCAAATTATTGAGCAGAACCCAAGCAAGATGCACCTGTTTTCTTGGGACCTTTGGGTTGCTGGCCTCTTGTTTTCCCAGCGTGTCTTCTGCGGGAGGGGCCTGCCGCACTGTTACTCAGGCAAACCTGTTTGGGCGGAGTTGCCCTGCGCCCCTGTGGTGGGGGATGGGCTCACTGGGAATCAGTCTTTGGGGCTTTTGTTCTCTGGCGCCTTTCCCTGGCGGCTTTCCGCGTCTCTTCCGCGAGTCAGAGCAGAAGAGAGGATTTCCAACCCTCTGCCTCAGAGCAGAGAGACCTCAGTCTGTTCTTCAGTGAGCTCTCCAGGCCACACCGTCTCCGTTTCTGTCCACGCTGCTATAAACTGCAGCGGCCTGGGTTGTTCGCCCCTCTGCAGCGCTCCCAGTCCTGCCTGCAGGTGGGGGCACGTCTCTGCCTTTTGTACTTCTAAAACTGCCAGCCGCTCCCAGTTTGCATACGTGACTCTGCTGCTTGGGGTCCTGTCCTGGGGACTGCAGTTCACCCGCACGACCCCGGCGCACTGGGTTTCCGTCTTGGAGGCTGCAGTTCGCGTGTGTGCAACTCCCGCTCAGGGTTTCTGTCCGGGGGCTGCAGTTCGGGTGCGCACGACCCCTCCGGTCTGGTTTTCCACCCCGGGGGCTGCCCTAAAGTCCTTTCCCCACTGCTACCGGTCTGCGAGTCTGTGCCCATCCGCAGCACACAAGGCTGTCACTCACCGGCGGTGTAGGATCCCCACGGCCAGGCACCCTCCCGCTGCCGTTTATCCTCCGATATCTGCCCGCAGAATCACGGCTCTCCGCTTCGTACCTCAAAACCAACCGCCTGCGATATTCTGTTTGTAGAGATCCAGATCTTCTTACATCTCAGGCTGGTTTCGTGGGTGCTCAGAGTGGTCTGGTAGATATCCAGCTCAATTCCAGGGACCAGCTGAAATAGGGTCCCCTACTCCGCCATCTTTCCCCCCTCCCAGTCTTTGATAGATTAATATGCGTTGGGAATCTCAAGGTGGGGTGTGTTATTTTGCTTTTTAAAATTATATTTGACCATTGCAAGTTCTCCCTTCACCTGCAAAAGAGAAAAAAAGTGGCTCAGTCTGTTGGGCATCTGCCTTCGGCTCAGGTCATCATCCCAGGGTCCTGGGATTGGGTCCATGTTGGGCTCTCTGCTCTGCGGGGAGCCTGCTTATCCCTCTCCCTCTGTCTCTCTGTCTCTCATGAATACATAAATAAAATCTTAAGAAAAACAAAAGAGAAAAAAAAGCATTTCTAGGGGCCAGTATTGCATAGAAGATTCTGTGGGCACTGCTCGTTTGTAATAGGAGACTGTTGATGGCATGTGAAGACATACTGCTGGAAACTCAGTCACACATTTGCATGAAGGAAGTGCAGATGTTATGATCAATTATCTCTTGAACTAAGACAACAGTAGAAGTGATATCCTGCCAGAATATCAGATGAACACCTTTTATGGAAATCAGTTCTCTTTCCATATGGAGAGGGGGAGAGTAAAGGATCCTTTAACACATGTTTATTTCTCATTCTCTTTTTTGAATATCCTGCTCTATAGCAAAATGTCAAGAAAATGTTTTCACAGTCTGTCTTGCCACCTAGAGTGTTTGGGTGTCACTCGATAGCGGTAATCATACTGACCTCAGGCCCAGGATTCCCCTTTCAGACTTCTTTACAGGGCAAGAGCCAGAGAGACGTGATTGTGGTCCCCATGCCCTACCACTGTGCTCACTGAGTACTTGCTTCTGTCACCCTGAGTGTTTGACATCGACAAACTCTTTACCCCTTGGTGGTAGATCAGAGGTTATCCCCTTGCTGGCTGATCATGACTGTTGCCTGATTTCTGACCCTCAGCTATAACCTGATGTGAAATTCTGTCTTGTGGTGATTCTGGGTTCTGACCCAAACTGTTAACAGTCTCATTGTATTCCCACATTTCCTCAAAATGGAATATTCTAGGCTGCTAGGGAAGGTGGATCTAGCTACAGGCTGTGGCAACTGGAAGGAGAGTCTGCTCATGCTAACTGAACTTTGGCCTTAACTTTTTATGCAAGTGATGCTTCCAAAGGACATCTAAACTTGATAAAATCCCATTGTTGCATTGTCCAAGAATATTGCCCAGTGCAAGGTGGGATTCGTCTAGTAGTGTATGCTGCATAAGCCTGCCTTTTTATCTCAGGGCACATACTCAGACTCATGACCCTAAATTAAGGCTGTAAAGCTGCCCTTTTAGAGGTCTAATGAGAATACATATAGAGTCTCCAGACTAATGGAACACAAGTACCCTATAACTCTAAATGCAAGGATGTCTGGTAAAACTGGGCTGGAGACAAGGCAAAGGATAGAGGCTGAATTCAAATATCCTCTTTTCTCCTCTGCTGAATCGAAGACAACCGAGCCCGCAATGTTGCCTTGAACGGAGTTATTCCTCCAAATTCACTGGTTAGAACCATACGTCTGCTTCATAAAGGAGGACAGAAGAAGATGGAATGGCCACAGTAGTGACCATCCTGCCAGATGTCACAAGTGATGCTCCAAAAAAGTCACATTAGTGAGTCCTCTTCCCTCGGTAAGGATTGAGTAAAAGAGTGGAAAGAGCATAAAGCCATGGGGACCCCAACATTCTTACCTTGTAGGAGAAGGAGCTCAAGCTGAAAACTGGTAGAAAGATAAGATGGAGAGCCTTTTGAACACAAACACACATTTTCAAAAATGTAAATCCCTCCACATGAGATGAAGCAGGAAATAGCAACCTGCTGATTACAAATGCTGTGTTGTCATGGAAGGAGAAGGTAATCAAGTGTGTCGATTTTACTGCAGTATTCCTTCAAAGCGTGCAATCTGGGATAGGCTGTGGCACAGCCTTAAGGCTTGGAAATATTTCCTTACTTGGGGCTGACGCTCACTTCTGTTCCAAAACCTGACACTTCCTGACACCAACCCGATGAGTAGTGTGACTCAGTAATGTCTCGTTAACTTGTCTTTTGAAAGGTGTCTGTCAGCTGGTCATCTGCTTATGAATGGCATATATTCATTTCAACCAAAAGACAGCATTTCAGACACGCCAAAACTGAAAAGTCCAGAAGTGCAAAGGTTCCAATACTTTGACATGTCCTAGTATATTATGAAGATATTCAACAGCCTGTTGAGAAAATGGGAAAAGAAGTAGAAGGGATGAAGCCAGCATGCAATGACTAATGAGCATATAGGGGAAAGAATAAATCGGACTTAAAGACAACTGGAAGGAGAGTCTGCTCATGCTAACTGAACTTTGGCCTTAACTTTTTATGCAAGTGATGCTTCCGGAGGACATCTAAACCTGACAAAATCCCATCATTGCAGTATCCAAGAACATTGCCCAGTGCAAGATGGGATTGATCTAGTAGTGTATGCTGCATAATTACTAGTATTGTATGCTGCATGTTCAAGGCTTTGGACTAGTTGGATGAGCCAACGATAGGCATTTTCTTTCACTGCCTTATGCCCATGTAATATTCCCAACCTTTCACAGCATGCAAACCACATACAGTTATGTGAGAGAGAAGCATTACCTTGCTCATCGTGCAGAGACAAAAGGGACTCAGGGAGGTTAAAATGACTTGTTCATGGTTGCTCAGCCCACCAAGTCAGAATCTGAACACAAAGCTTCTGACTCATAAGCTCATTGCTCTTTACACTCCCTATCATACCTGCCCCTGTCTTTGCATGTGTTCCCTTTGCCACCATGTCCCCTTGAATCCATCTTGGATGTCCTCCCTAGCTCCCTATTTTTATTGGAGCCTAGAGCTAGGAGAGAACTGGAATCAGTGGAGGTCCAGGAACAGGTTTGTGGAGAGTGTTGTTGTGGAAGCTGGCACAGGTTGGAGCAACCTTGGGCTGGTTTGTGTCTGTTGAAAGCTCTTCAGTTGGTTCTGTCCTGTGTCATGGGGGATCTTCTACTCTGGGCGATGACATGGGGGAGGGTGCAGTATTTCCAGCCAGTCTATCTTTTTTTTTTTTTTTTAAAGATTTTATTTATTTATTTGAGAGAGAGAATGAGAGAGAGAGCACATGAGAGGGGGGAGGGTCAGAGGGAGAAGCAGACCCCCTGCTGAGCAAGGAGCCCGATATGGGACTCGATCCCGGGACTCCAGGATCATGACCTGAGCCGAAGGCAGTCGCTTAACCAACTGAGCCACCCAGGCGCCCAGCCAGTCTGTCTTTAATATAAAAAAGGAAGTAATTTCTTAAATGGAGCTGAGCAGAAGGCCTACAGAAGCATAATGAAAAGTCCCAGTATTTCTGGTAGTTTCTTATAAAAACTAAGCTTAAAAGGTGAAAGGAAAAGTGAAAATAAACTCTAGCTTGGTGTCTGCATTCGAAGGTATGTCACACGGAAGTCCTCAAAAGTGGGAAGTTAATCTTATTTATTATCTTTTCTATGATTTGGGATCAGTGAGAAGTGAACAGAATCCCTTGTAATTTGTTTTTTTCAAGGCACATCAGACTTTGATGGAGACACAGAGGGGCAGGATAGTCTTTCTGAAGCTTCAATTTCAAAACCTATAATATTAAAGGAAAGCTAAAACAAGCTCTCCTCATTTTGCATGAGTTTCTCAAATGAAATTGAAGGGCTTTTTGCAAATATCCTATTTTGCCTTGGCAGGGAACAGAATGAAAAGTCTCCTGGGGAAGGCAGGGCTTTATAACATTTTGCAAGAGGCGTTGATAATTATGTGGGTTGAACTGTCCTCTTGGTGGATCAGATCTCAGCTCCAGATAACCACCGTTGGTTTTTTGTTTTGTTTTTAAAGTATGAAACATTTGAAAGAGAAAGTACAGAGTGAAACAATAAACTGTGTGCCCATTGCCTGCCTCTATCAGATTCTACCCTTTTGGCATGTTTGTTTCAGTATAATTTAGAATGAATGAAGTGTTATAGGTTCAGGAGAAGCCCACTGGTACCCCTCCCCATCCTTATAGCCAACATACCAGTATCTAGAAGCTGATGTTCATTTTCCAGTGCTTAGCTGGTGCAGCCACTCTGGAAAACAGTATGGAGGTTCCTCAAAAAGTTGAAAATAGAGCTACCATACGATCCAGCAATTGCACTACTGGGTACTTACCCCAAAGATACAAATGTAGGGATCCAAACGGGTACATGCACCCCGATGTTTATAGCAGCAATGTCCACAATAGCCAAACTATGGAAAGAGCCAAGATGTCTGTCGACAGATGAATGGATAAAGAAGATGTGGTGTATATATATATACAATGGAATATTATGCAGCCATCAAAAGGAATGAGATTTTTGCCATTTGCAACGACATGGATGGAACTGAGGGTATTATGCTGAGTGAAATAAGTCAATCAGAGAAAGACATGTATCATATGATCTCACTAATATGAGGAATTCTTAATCTCAGGAAACAAACTGAGGGTTGCTGGAGTGGTGGGGGGTGGGAGGGATGATAGACATTGGGGAGGGTATGTGCTATGGTGAGTGCTGTGAATTGTGTAAGACTGTTGAATCACAGACCTGTACCTCTGAAACAAATAATACATTATATGTTAAAAAAAAAAAAAGAAAAAAGAAAAGATAGCAGGAAGGGAAGAATGAAGGGGGAAAAATTGGAGGGGGAGATGAACCATGAGAGACTATGGGCTCTGAGAGACAAACTGAGGGTTCTAGAGGGGAGGGAGGTGGGAGGATGGGTTAGCCTGGGTATTAAAGAGGGCACATACTGCATGGAGCACTGGGTGTTATACGTACACAATGAATCATGGAACACTACATCAAAAACTAATGATGTATGGCAATTAACATAACATAAAAAAGAAAAAGAAAAAAAAAGAATAACATTTTCCAGTGCTTGTTGGGATTATTTATTTATTTTGGCAAACTTTTTAATTGAATCACATAGGAAAGTGAGAAATCACAAGTGACATGTAATGATACATACATCAGATAATCCCATCCACCTCAATCCACATTTACTAAGGGAATATACCCATGTAGTTACCACCTAATCAAGATACAGACTTTTACCAGGACTCCAGAAGCTTCCTTTGTGCAGCCTTGTTGAACTTGACTAGTTTTGCCTGTTTTTGAACTTTATGTGAATAGAATCATGTCCTGTTTTGTGATTGGCTTTTTATGCTCCACATTATGTTTGTGAGATGGATAATGTTGTTGCATATTACTGGTTCATTCTTCCCCCTGCTGTATGTTGAATTTTATAAATACAGGCACACCTTGGAAATACTGTGGGTTCAGTCCCAGACTTCCACAATAAAGCACATATCGAAATAAAGTGAATCAAATGAACTTTTCAGTTTCCCAGCGCATCTAAAAGTCATGTTTCTACCATACTGTAGTCTATTAAGTGTGTAGTAGCATTATGTCTAAAAAAAAACTTTAATTAAAAAGTACCTTATTGCTAAAAATGCTGACCATCATTTGAGTTTCCGCAAGTCCTAACCACCCATCACATATCAGTGTAAAAGATAATTAAAACAAAAAGTTTGAAATATCGCGAGAACTACCAAAATGTGACACAGGGAGACAAGTCAGCAAATGCCATTGGAAAAATGGCATGGATTGAATTGCTTGTTGCAGAGTTGCCACAAACCTTCAATTTGTCAAAAAAAAAAAAAAAAAAGCAGTATCTGCAAAGCACAATAAAGGGAAACACAATAAAATGAACTTTGCTTGTATACAGAGTTTACTTATCCCTTCTGCAGTTGGTGGATAGTTGGGTGTTTGGTTATCATGAATACTCACTGCTGCCTGGACCAGAGTTGGCACTAGGGTAAGGAAAGAAAGGTGCCTGCCTATGCTGGAAAATTTAAGGAAGCTCCCTCTCTTCTGACCACACTGGCACTTTCTTGACCCCGAGAGGGAGTGCCTCCTTAAATTTTAAGCACTAGACATCTCTCTTACTTCATCCTGCTCCTGTTACTGGCCAGGAGCACCTTGTCTGTCTTTGCGTGCATGCACTCCTGTTAGTATGTACCTAGGAATGGAAGTGATAGATCAGATCTGATCAGCCTTTAATGGTCCTGTTAAAGTGTTCTGAAGTGATTAAACCAATTTTGCATTTAATAGTTCATGAGATCTCCACATACTCCTCTTTGCAACACTTGATATTGTCAGAGATTTTTGTTGTTGTTTATTGGTCGTTTGGATTTTTTTTTTTGAAAGTGACTAAGTCTTTTTCCAATTTGTAATTGGATTATCTATTATTCTTGTTGTTCACTTGTAAGAATTCTCCATATTTTGGACACAATCTTTTTTGGTGGTATATACATTTTAATGGCTTCTTTCTCTTTATGGCTTGACCTCTCGTTCCTTAAGAGCTTGCTTTGATGAACAGAAATGGTATCTTTTTAATGAATTCCAGTTTATTAATCTTTTATTTATGGTTATAGTATCTTTTTCTCCTGCTTAGGAAATCTTTGCCTAACCCAAGGTCACAAAGATATTCTCCTACAGTATCTCCTAGAATCTTTATTGTTTTTATCTTCAATATTTATATCTAGAATTCATGTGAAGTTAACTTTTGTGTGTGATGTTAGGAAGGGGTCAAAGCTAACTTTTTTCATGTTAACCAATTGGTTTAGTATTGAAGAGATTGACCTTTCCCCACTGTGTTCCAGTGACAACATTGTCATGACTTACGATTTGCTTCTAGATATTATATTTAGTTTAGTCTATATTTGTCTCATTTAAAGGAAGTTTCACTTTTTCCTGTCCCATTTTTATGCCTCTTTATTTCTTTCTCTTGACTAACTGCAATGGCTAGCCCCTCCACTACAATTTTGGGTAGAAGTGGTAAGAAGGGACATCATTGTGTTACTCTGGTCTTAGGGAGAAAGTGTTGAGTATTTCAAAGTTAGGCATCTAATCAGCCATAGGTCTTCCTTGGATGCTATTTATTACATTGACAAATTGACTTCTGAGTTTGTATTTGTATCATGAATGGTTGACAAATTGTGTTAAATACTTGTTTAACATTATAACCTATTTAAATGATTATATGATTGTTTTGTGATCTGTTACTCTGGTGAATTACACTGTTTGAGTTTCATAAATTAAGTTAATCTTGTATTCTTGAAATAAAAGCCCACATGTTGATGACATATTATCCTTTTAAAAATAAATTTCTATATTCTACTTGCTAACGATTGAGTCTAAGTTCATGAGGGATACCTGTCCCTTATATGCTTTTTTTCTTTTCTTTTTTTCTTTTGTTTTCTTTTTTCTTTTCTTTTCTTGTCTCTTCCTTCCTTTCTTTCTTTCTTTTTGAGAGAAAGAAAGAGAGTGTGCATGTACAAGTGGGAGGAGGGACAGAGGGAGAGGAAGAGAGAGAATTATAAGCAGACTGTGCTGAGCAGAGAGCCTGATGCAGGGCTTGATCTCACATCTCTGAGATCATGACCTGAGCCAAAATTAAGAGTCAGATGCTTAACCAACTGAGCTGCCCAGGCACCCGACCCCACTCAATGTGCTTTTTTTTTTTTTTTTAAGACTTTATTTATTTGACAGACACAGTGAGAGAGGGAACACAAGCAAGGGGAGTGGGAGAGGTAGAAGCAGGTTCCTGCAGAGCGGGGAGCCTGATGCAGGGCTTGATCCCAGGACTCTGGGATCATGACCTGAGCCGAAGGCAGACGCTTAATGACTGAGCCACCCAGGCACCCCCAATGTGCTTTTCTTAATATCCTTTTGTGGTCTTGATCTCAGCATTAGGCAGGCCTCAGAGAACAAGCTGGGGAATGTTGTCTCCTCCTCCATTTTTTATTTATTTATTTATTTATTTATTTATTTATTTTTAAAGATTTTATTTATTTATTTGACAGAGAGAGACACAGCGAGAGAGGGAACACAAGCAGGGAGAGTGGGAGAGGGAGAAGCAGGCTTCCCGCTGAGCAGGGAGCCCTATGTGGGACTCGATCCCAGGACCCCGGGATCATGACCTGAGCCGAAGGCAGACGCTTAATGACTGAGCCACCCAGGTGCCCCTCCTCCTCCATTTTTTAAAAGAGTGGATATAAAATCAGTATTTTTTTCCCCCTAAATGTTTGATAGAATTCACATTTGATAGATGGTTCAAAACCATTTTGGAGTGTTCTTTGTGGGAATTTTTTAAATTACTAATTTAATTTCTTTAATGGCTTTAGGAATACTTATATTCTCTATTTCATGTTGTGCCAGTTTTTTAAAGGTTTTTTTTGAGGAATTTATACATTTAGCATGTGTTTACAAATCTGTTGGCATAAAATTGTTCATAATATTTGTTATCCTTTTAATTCCACAGCATATGTAGTAATAATATTGTCTCTTTAAGTCTTGATATTCAGAATTTCTGTTTTCTCTATTTTTCAATCAACCTTGTTAGCAATTTTAATGTTATTCTCTTTCATAAAAGAAAAAACTTCTGACTTTATTCATTTTCTCTGTTTGTTTTCTATTTTATTGATCTCTACTGTTATGTTACTGTTTTTTTTTCCTTCTACTTCTTTTGGGTTCAATTTACTCTTCTTTCTGTAGCTCCTTAAAGTAAAAGCACAGTGCATTGATTGTACCCTTTCTTCTTTACTAACATAGGCTTTCAAGTTCTAAATTTCCTTACAAGTACTGTTTTATTTGCATTCCACAAATTTTGACCTGATTTTTTCATTGTCATTTAGTCCAAAATATATTTTAATATTTTCATTGTTGTGTCATCATTTTAAAAATTTTTCAAATATTTTATTTGGTTTATTAAATTCACATTTTATGTTGAAACATTGCATAGCAAAAGAATTATAGTTACAATTCCTTGACACCATGACAGCATTATTGTGGTAGCACTGGATAGATGAGGGAAGCAGTATCATCTTTAATTCCTTTATAAGTGTTTATAAGTGTTTTATTTAATTTTTAAGGGTTTATAAATGTTTTGTTTAATTTATAAATATTTGGAGAGGTTTCTAGACATCTTCCGATGAGAAGTCAGTCTTCATTATCATTGTTTTGTGCATAATGTGTCTTTTTGTCTGAATGCTTTTAAAAATTGATTTGATTGAATTGATTTTCAGAAGATTGAATATGATATGCCTAACTGTGGTCTTAAAAATATTCTTTTTTTGGCTCTTCTGGACTTCTTGGACCTGTGTGTTTGATTTCTTTCATCAATTTTAGAAAATTGTTAGACATTATCTCTTCAAAATGTCTTCTGGTCTATTTTCTTTCTTCTTTTGTGGCTCTAATAACACATACATTAGGTATTGTTTGATGTAGCTCTGATGTTCTTTTATTTTTTTTACACCCTTTTCCCCATTTGTGTTTCAGATTAAATAATTTTACTGAATTATCTTCAAGTTTAATGACCTTTTCCCCTTGTTCTGTATCCACTCTACATATAAGCCCATAAAATGATTCTTATCTCAGAATTCCCTTTTGGCTCTTTTTTATAGTTTTTGTGTATTTGTTGAAATTACCTATCTTCTCATGCACATTATCAGCATTTTCCACTAGATTCTATAACATATTCATAGTTACTTTAAAGTCTCAGTTTGATAATTCCAGCATGTGGGTCATTCTGGATCTGGTTCTGTTGACTATTTTCTCTCTTGATGACTGGCCACATTTTCTTGGTTTGTTTTTTTTCACATGTCTAATAATTTTGAGTGAAAAGAAAATATTGTCAGTAAAAGAACAGAGACCATAAGTGAATAATATCTATACACTGTTGTTAATTGAATTGTGTCTGCCCAAAAGATATTTTGAAGTCCAAATTTCTGGTACCTGTGAACGTAAGCTTATTTGGAAATAGGTCTTTGCAGGAATAATAAAGTTAAGGTGAAGTCGTATTACATTAGGATAGGCCTTAATTCTAATGACTGGTGTCCTTATAAGGAGAGAGATTCAAAAAAAAAGAGAGACATTCACAGGAAAGAAGTCCATGTGAAGACAGAGGCAGAGATTGGAGTTATGCTACCACAAAATAAAGAATGCCAAGGATTGCCAACAACCCCCAGAAGCTAAACAAGGCAAGAAAAGATTCTTCCCTTGAGTCTTCAGAGGGAGTATGACCCTGCCAACACCTTGATTTCCTACATATAGCCAACAGAACTGTGAGAGAATAAGTTTTTGTTGTTTAAGACACCCAGTTGTGATTAATTGCTACAGCAGCGCTAGGAAACTAATACACACCCAGAAAAGAGCATGCCTCCTCTTCTTTAAGTCTCTAGTATGACATTAAGCTACTTTCGTCTCTAGTTAAACTAGACCTAGTTATTGCTAGGTTTTTGTTTTGGGGTTTGGTTTGGTTTGGTTAGATTCAGTTCATCACAATTTTCAAATTAATTGAGTATGGTATCAGAACTTTCCTTTCATCAGCATTTGGAATCCGATTGCCTGGAGGGCATAAGTGATCTCTCTTGCCTTTCCTCCAGTCATTGACTACTGTTTGGTATTCAGTGTAAGACCTGCAGTGCCAGTGGGGTGTCTTTCACTTATCCTGCCTTCAATCAGTAAGCCCTTCATGCCTTTGACTCAGGGAGGGTCTATCTCAGTGCTCATGCTCTGCCACCAATCATTCTCATGAGCAGTTGATGAACTGTGGACAAGAATTGACAGATGAGGGCGCCTGGGTGGTTCACTTGGTTAAGTGACTGCCTTCGGCTCAGGTCGTGATCCTGGAGTCCCTGGATCGAGTCCCGCATCAGGCTCCCTGCTCTGCAGGGAGTCTGCTTCTCCCTCTGACCCTCCCCCCCTCTCATGTGCTCTCTCTCATTCTCTCTCTCTCAAATAAATAAATAAAATCTTAAAAAAAAAATTGACGGATGAGGGCAAACTAAACCATCATACCAATCCATACTTGCCTTTGAAAATGTGTTAAAACATTGGCTGTTTTCTTTTTACCATGCCTATAGTAGCTTTCTGCTCCTTCTGTGGTTGTGCCAAAGATAAAAGCAGTGATCTATTCTTTCCTAAATAGGACTTCCTATTTCTGGGATTTTAAGTCATTAGCTTTCTTTGTGATCCTAACTTGTTTATGAATTTTTTCAAAACTGTTTTTTATAAGATAGATAGTTTATTCTCATTGTTTGGGTTTGCATCAGAAGTCCCAAAGACCACCTAAGGTCTAGCGATTCATTTGAAAGACCCACAAGACTCAGAAATCGTAACACGACTTCTGGTTAGTTTTTACAGCAAAATGATACAAAGAAAAATCAGCAAAGGGAAAAGGCACCATGGGGTACAGTGTGTAAGAAACCAGGCACAAACATCAATAATTCCTGTCTTAGGGGAGTTGCACAGAATGTACTTAATTCCTCTAGCAACTAATAATGATAGCACATGAAAAATTTTGTGTATCAGGGAAGCTAGTTTGAGCCTAAGTGCCCAGGGTTTTTGTCTGTGGTCAATCACATAGGCATGCAATGTCTTCACAACCAATTACAGTTATTGGACTCTAGGCCCCCAGAAGGAAAGCAGGTGTTTACCACAAATCACTTGTTGCCTTTTCATTTTGTTGATGTTTTTCTTTGTGTGCCAAAGCTTTTTATGTTGATGGAGTCTCAATAGTTTGTTTTTGCTTTTGTTTCCCTGGCCTGAGAAGACACATCAAGAAAATGTTTGCTAAGGCTGATGTCAAAGATTACTGCCTGTGTTTTCTTCTAGAAGTTTTATGGTTTCAGGTCTCACATTTAGGTCTTTAATCCATTTTGAGTTTATTTTTTGTGTATGGTGTAAGAAAGTGGCGCAGTTTCATTCTTGTGTATGTAGCTGTCCAGTTCTTCCAGCACCTTTTGTTAAAGAGACTGTCCTTTTCCTCATTGTATATTCTTGTCTTCTTTTTCATATATTAATCAACTATATATGGACCCTCTATTTTGTTTTATTGATCTTTATGTCTATTTTTACACTAGTGACATACTATTTTGATTACTGTAGCTTTCTAATATATCTCAAAATCAGGGAGCATGATACCTCTAGCTTTGCTTTTCTTTCTCAAGATTTCTTTGGCTATTGGGAGTCTCTTGTGATTCTATTCACATTTTAGGATTATTTGTTCTAGTCTGTGAAAAATACCATTGAAATATTGATAGAGATTGCACTGAATCTGTAGATTGCTCTGGGTAGTATGGACCCTTTAACAATATTAATTCTTCCAATCCATGAACATGGTATGTATTTCCATTTGTTTGTGTCATCTTCAATTTCTTTCAACAATGGTTTATAGTTTTCAGAGTACAGGTCTTTTCCCTCCTTGGTTAAGTTTATTCCTAGATATTTTATTCTTTTTTTTTTTAATTTTTTAAATTTTATTATGTTAGTCACCATACAATAAATCATTAGTTTTTGATGTGGTGATCCAGGATTCATTGTTTTCATATAACACCCAGTGCTCCATGCAGTACCTGCCCTCCTTAATACCCATCACTGGGCTAACCCATCCCCCCTCCTCCCTCCCCTCTAAAATCCTGTTTGTTTCTCAGAGTCCACAGTCTCTCATGGTTCATCTCTCCCTCCGATTACCCCCCCTTCATTTTTCCCTTCCTTCTAATGTCCTCCATGCTTCTTATTGGTATAATTGTTAATGGAATTGCTTTCTTAATTTCTCTTGCTGTTACTTCATTATTAGCATATAGAAATGCAATATATTTCTGTATATTAATTATGTATCCTGAAACTTCCCTGAATTCATTTATTCTAATAGTTTTTTTGTTGTAGTATTTAAGGTTTTCTATGCATAGTATCATGTCATCTGCAAATAGTGACAGTTTTACTTCTTATCAATTTGGATGGCTTTTATTTCCTTTTTTTTTTTTTGGTCAGTTTGCTGTGGCTAGATGTAGGAGTGCTGACAATACTGACTCCATCTTTGGCCCTCCATTTTGTTTATGTCTCCATGATGACCTCTCTTGGGGCTACATATTCTGGGTCTCTTGGTGATGTATATACATAGGGAGGTTTGCTTTGGCCTCCCATGAACCCGTTAGAGATAATAATTTTACCCCTCCTGACACAACAGAGGGCACCTGAAGGTCTGTTAAATGTTAGCTGTCAGTTAGGTTCATGTGAACCCTTTGAAGTGTGTGGGAATTCTTTGATCTCCCTACAGTGTGCTCCTGCACATTCCCTCACTCTTTAAATCTGTGAACTAAGGTCCAGATTTTGCAGAGAATAGCTGCACAACTGCCAGGATTGTCATCCACCCCATCATCCTTGTTAGTTACCATGAATACAGCTGTGTTTAAACTGTATGGAGTTTTCTGCTTCGTTTTCTGGATTCAAAGTGCCTTCTCATTAGAGATCCTTTATTGTCCCTCCCCACGTTCTAACACTAGGGCTTCCAGTATTGTGTTAACAAAAGTGGCAAGAGTGGACATCCTTGTCCTATTTTTGATCTTAGAGGAAAAGCTCTTAGTTCTGATGTTAGCTGCAGGTTTTTCATAAATGACCACTAAATCTTTGTTGACAGTTTTTATAATGAACAGGTGTTGAATTTTGTCAAATGTTCTTTCTGTATCTATTGAGATGAGTATATGATTTTTATCCTTCATTTTTGTTAATCTGTGTATTACATTGATTGACTTGTGAATATTAAACCATTCCTGCATTCCTGTAATAATCTCACTTGATCATGGTAAATGATCATTTTAATGTATTTTTTAATTGATTTGCTAATGTTTTGTTGGGGATTTTTGCATATGTGTTCATCAGGATATTGACCTTTTTCTGTAGTGTGTTTGCATGGTTTTGGTATCAGGGTAATACTGGCCTTATTT
This sequence comes from Mirounga leonina, assembly GCF_011800145.1. Lineage (NCBI taxonomy): Eukaryota > Metazoa > Chordata > Mammalia > Carnivora > Phocidae > Mirounga > Mirounga leonina. Next base: position 1,616,055 of record NW_023270426.1, on the reverse strand, counting down.
GGAAGCTTTCCTTTCTCTTCTAATTTTTGAAATAGCTTTGGGACAACAGGTATTAACTCTTGAACTGTTTGGCTGTTAAGCCATCTGATCCTGGACTTTGGTTTTTTGGGAGTTTTTTGATTATCAGCTCAGTTTCATTACTAGTAATGGGTCTGCTCAGATTTTCTTTCTTCCTGAATCAGTTTTGGGAGACTGTATGTTTCTAGAAATTTATCCATTTCTTCTTTATTGTCCAGTTTGTTGGCATATAAATTTTTATAGTTGTCTCTTGTAATTCTTTGTATTCCTGTGGTGTTGGTTGTTATTCTCTTTCCTTTCTGCCTTTGATTATTTGAGTTCTCTCTTTTCCTTGGTGGGTCTTGCTAAAGTTTTATCAGTTTTGTTTATCTTTTCAAGGAACCAGTTCCTCATTTTATTGTTATTTTTTTATTGTCTCTTTTATTTATTTTGGCTCTGATCTTTATTATTTCAAATCTTTCTACTAACTTTGGGCTTTATTCCTTTTCTGGTTACTTTAGGTGTAAGGTTAAATTGTTTATTTGAGATTTTATTTTTTCTTGAGGTAGGCCTGTATCTCTATAAATTTCCCTCTTAGAACCACTTTCACGGCATCTCAAAGATTTTGGATCATTGTGTTTCATTTTCATTTGTCTCCATGTATTTTTTGATTTCCTCATTGATTTATTCATTGACCCATTGGTTTTTTAAAGATTTATTTATTTGAGAGAGAGAGAGAGAAAGAGAGAGAGAGAGAACAAGCAGGGAGAGGGGCAGAGGGAGAGAGAGAATTCTCAGGGGGCTCATCCCACTGAGACCATGACCTGAGCCAAAATCAAGAGTCTGACATTTAATTGACTGAGCCACACAGGTGAACCCCCCACCCCATTGGTTGTTTAATAATGTGTTGTTTAGCCCCTATGTTTGTTGTTTGTTTGTTTTTTGTTTTTGTTTTGTAATTTCTAATTTCATACCCCTGTTGTCAGAAAATATGCTTGGTAGGATTTCAAGCTTCTTAAATTTATTGAGTCTTGTTTTGTGGGCTAACATGTGATCTGTCCTGGAGAATGTTCCATGTACCCTTGAAAAGAATGTGTATTTTCTTGTTTTTAGACAAAATGTTCTGTATATCTGTTAAGTACATTTGGTCTAATGTGTTGTTCAAAAACATTATTTCTTTATTGACTTTCTGTCTGGATAATCTATCCATTGCTATAAGTGGGGTGTTAAAGTCTCCTAGTGTTATGGTTTTACTGTCATTGCCTCCCTTTATGGCTGCTAATATTTGCTCTATGTATTGAGGTGCTCCAGTGTTGGGTGCATGAACATTACAATTGTTATATTCTCTTGTTGGATTGATCCCTTTATCATTATGTAATGTCCTTCTTTGTCTCATGTTACGGTCTTTGTTGTAAAGCCTATTTTGTCTGATAGAAGTATTGCTACCTCAATTTTTTTCAAATCCCATTTGCATGCAATATTAACTTTTTCTATCCATTCACTTCCAGTCTTTGTGTCTTTGGGTCTGAAGTGAGTCTCCTATGGACAACATATAGATGAGTCTTGTTTTGTTTTGTTTTTCAATCCATTCCATCACCCTATGTTTTTCAATGGGAACATTTAGACCATTTACATTTAAAGTAATTATTGAGGGCCACCTGGGTGGCTCAGTCGGTTGGTTAAGTGTCTAACTCTTGATTTAATCTCAGGTCCTGCTCTCAGGGTCCTGAGATCGAGCCCCGCATCAGCTCCATCTGCTGGAGCTTCTCTATCCCCTCCCTGCCCCCCCCCACCCCATGCTCATGCTCTCTCTCAAATAAATAAATAAATCTTAAAAAATAAAGTAATTATTGATAGGTATATACTTACTACCATTTTGTTTTTTTCTGGTTGTTTTTGTAATTCCTCTCTGTTCCTTTCTTCTTTTGCTCTCTTTCCTTGTGATTGGTGACTTTCTTTAGTGTTATGCTTGACTTTCTTTTTTTTTTTTTTTAAGATTTTATTTATTTATTTGACAGAGAGAGAATGAGAGACAGAGAGCACGAGAGGGAGGAGGGTCAGAGGGAGAGGCAGACTCCCTGCCGAGCAGGGAGCCCGATGCGGGACTCGATCCAGGGACTCCAGGATCATGACCTGAGCTGAAGGCAGTCTCTTAACCAACTGAGCCACCCAGGCGCCCCTATGCTTGACTTTCTTTCTCCTCATTTTTTTGTGTATGTATTACAGGTTTTGGTTTGTGGTCACCATTAGGTTCATATATAACAAAAGGATATAAACTTTTTATGACTTTTGAAATATATTGTCATATATATTCCAAAAAAGCAAAATCTTAACATTTTAAAACTGCAGACTCATCCTACTAGTGTTTCAGCTGCTAGAACCACCTCTTTTTCCTGATACTCAGTCTTTAATCTTTTTGGACTCTGGGTTCCCCATCCATCTTTCAGGTACTCACTATCTTCTCATTGAACTATACTATCCTCCAGACCAGATATGAAGCTCTGAATGCTGACAGCCTGCCAACACAAGAAGTGAGTAGAATTTGGTGTTATACAGACCTGGGTTCAAATCCCAACTCCATTGTCTCCTGGCTGTGTGATCTTGGGCATGCCCTTTAACTTCTTGGATCCTCAGTTTCCATATCTGTAAAAATATGATAGTTTCTACCTCACAGTATTGCTGTGGATTATTTGGGTCAATATATGCCAGTGCCTCCCTGGGACTTGAAAGTGTCTGTGGTATTTTTCTAGTGCCATTGAAAGGATAAAGGCTCAGGGAGATATTCTCTTTTTTTCTTTTTCTTTTCTTGTTTTTTTTGGTCAGTTATTATTATTGGTATTAGTTTAATCTGCTATGTACATTCCAGAGAAAATACACATAAAATGTGTCTGTTATTGAAGAAGCACTATGGTAGAGGCATGGACCTTTTTTCTGGGATCTGATTTTGCTGGATAGACAATAGTGGTGGATGGTACCATCAGTTGAACGGAATTGCCAAATATGCATATTTCTCTTTTAAAAAATTGATTTATTTTTCTTTTATTAATAAGTTTTTGGTTTGTTTTGTAAAGAGTTTATATTTTGAGTAGTTTTAGATTTGTAGCAAAATTGAGGGGGAAGTACAGAGAATGTCCATGTACCCTTTGCTCCTGTACAGTCTCCCCTCCTATGAATAGTATGAGTGCTACATTTGTTACAATAGATGAACCTATATTGATGCATCATAATTATTCACAATCCTGGCTTACCTTATGGTTTGTTCTTAGTGTTGTACATTTTATGGGTCTGGACAAAAGGATAATGACATGTGCCCATCATTATAATATCACACAGTATTTTAACTGCCCTAAAAATCCTCTGTGCTACACCTAAGACATTCCAGTGTGCCCCCCAACACCAGCCTCTAGCAACCACTGATCTTGTTACTTTCTCCATAGTTTTCCTTTCCCAGAATGTTACATATTTGGAATCATGGGGCATATAGCATTTTCAGTTGGCCTATTTCACTTAGTAATATGCATTTAAGCTTCCTCCATGTCTTTTTATGGCTTTATAGCTCATTTCTTTTTAGCACTGAATATTATTCTATTGTCTGGATGTACCACAGTTAATTCATCCATTCATCTACTAAAGGACATCTAGATTGCTCCAAGTTTTGGCAGTTATGAATAAAGCTGCCATAAATATCCACATGCAAGTTTTTGTGTCGGCATAAGTTTTCAGTTCCATTTGCTAAATGACCAAATACAGAGATATGTTTTGTACCATCTGAAACCAGCCTCACAAACCTACAGATTTTGGCAGGTTACTCAGAATTTGTAGAAAATAGGAAGTTAATATCAATTTTTAAAAGATATGTGCTTCCATAAAGTCATACCCAACAAAACAACAAAATTGAGTGGCCAATGGGTAATGGCACTGGTGATACCAAAAAGAAAACAAAGTCCCCATCTTGGAATAGCTTCTGCTTTGTGAGAGCGTCTGACTTGTAAACAGATCAATTCAACCCAGTGAGGTAAATGCTGTCACAGCAGAATGTATAATGTTCTGTGAGATCAAGAGGAGGGTCACTAAGCTTGTTTGGAGTGGGGTTTGATCATGAAAGGCTTGATTTTAGAACCATGGCTGGTCCATCATGATACAACCAGACACTGAGAAGAAATTATTGACCCTTTCAGCAATGAGTTCATTAGCCAAGCAATCAACCAGAAAAATCTATTAACCCACCAAATATTTTTCAAGTTAGATGTTTTCAGGAGGGCAGACATGTGTCCTTTCTGGTTATGATCAATATGTGCCAAGGGTCCCAGTCTGCAAATACCCAGAACAAAGATTAAGACACCAGAGAGTAGAAAACCCCTGTTAGGAAGAGGTTGTAACCTCCTCAGGTTAGCTGCTTTTATTTGCTCTGTGGTCTTACTGACTTGGGACATCCTTTCCATGTGACCTGTGATAACTGCCTTCTTCTCTGTTTATTTGGTTGAGTTTGAGCTCTCTAGTTATTCTGCAATGTCAGTCCTGGCTCCTCAAAGTCTCCTTGTCCACTTATGTCTAGGTTTGACATGTGTTCTTTTATACTTTTAGCCTTTCCTTCCCTAGCACAGTCTCATATCTTCTTGAGACTTTTTGTTCATATGTAAAACTAAAGGACTTTGGCATCCATAGAGTAATCATAAGTAGGCTTTTCCAAACTTCAGAATGTTCATCCTACTTGGCAGATATTAGTTACACACCCTACCCTTGCTTGTGAACTCAGTGACTTTGAAGCCATAGCTCTTTCAAGGGTGACTTTTTGTGGAAGTCAAGTTCTGCCAAAAGTTCCTTTGCATTGCTAAGGATGAGGTGTTTCTTTCTAATTTTTCTAAATGCACTGACTTTCAGTTAGCTCAAAGGTCCTTGAGTTTCTACTTTTATAGTTTAGAGTTGATAAAAATCCTGTTTGTTTCCACTGTCAACCTTTTACTAACAATTCTTTTCATGGTACCTTTTAGCGGCTGGTCAGTGAGATCCTAGTCTAAGCTACCAGTGTAAAAGCTCCTCGAGTAATCCAAGAGTTGTTGCTAATTACATCAGTTAATCTTCTAGCAGAAGAGAATGCCACAGGTTTGACAGGGAGCTGTAAACTTCTGGGAATCACCCAGACAAAATTGCCAGACAACAAATACTCTTTTCAAGTCTATAGATATCATTGATGTGGGTAGGGGTGAGTTGTTGAGGAGTAATAGCTAAAAATGATGAATTAGCTGCTATGGTTAAGATTGTGTCTACTATGGCCATCGAAAATAGTAAGTGCCTCAAAAGACCTAAAATTTTTCTCCGGTAAGGGATTTGTTGAGTATTCCTGCCCACGAAGTTCTCAGCAATAGTCAATCTGGCTCTATCAGTAAGTCCTATGGGTCAGGCAATATATCAAGTGCTAAGTGTTATAGTGGTTAACAAGACCATAATAATCATAAGTTACAGAAGTTTCCAGTGTATAAGGGATAGAGGAAATGGAAAGGTAACAGTTTTTGTATGTGGTGGGTAAAAGAAAGAGGAGCTACAAGATGATTGGGGGAGAATGTTCAGGGTCCATTTATGTCTAAGTCAATAGACATATTATCAATGCTAGTAATAGCTAACTGAGACTTTCTGGAGCTGAGTTGGGGGAAGAAGTGTGTTTGGTAGGTGCGTGGGTGGCTCAGTTGGTTAAGCAACTGCCTTCAGCTCAGGTCATGATCCTGGAGTCCCAGGATCGAGTCCCGCATCGGGCTCCCTGCTCGGCAGGGAGTCTGCTTCTCCCTCTGACCCTCCCCCTCTCATGTGCTCACTCTCTATCATTCTCTCTCTCTCTCTCTCAATAAATAAATAAATAAAATTTTTAAATAAAAAAAAAAGAAGTGTGTTTGGTATAGCCATAGAAACTAAGTTTTCTCAAGTACCATGTGCTTCATTTCATGAAAGAGGAAAAATAAATGGTTTTAATTAAACATTAGTTTCTAAGACATATTGTCTATTAGTATTGTTTACTTTAAATGTTCCTTTTTGCTGGAGTTGAGATGGGAGTCACTTGGGTAAATGAGCTAGGAGTTAATGCTTTTGTTTGAGATGGCCTTGGCTTGACATTAACTTCCAAGAAGAAAGTGACCATACATACTAACATGCTTCTTGGCATTCTTGGTGAAATACTCGCCCCAAACATCCAAGGAAGAAAAGTCCCTTTAGAATAAGCCTACTGGGCAGTCATTTATTCTCAGACTCCTACTTCACCATTTTTTTTGTAATGTATTTATTTTTTATTTTTAAATTTTATTTTATTAAGTTATGTTAATCACCATACATTACATCATTAGTTTTTGATGTAGTGTTCCATGATTCATTGTTTGCGTATAACACCCAGTGCTCCATTCAATACGTGCCCTCTTTCTTTCTTTTTTTTTTTTTTTCGGTAGTTTTTAATTTTATTATGTTATGTTAGTCACCAGACAATACATCATTAGTTTTTGATGTAGTGATCCACGATCCATTGTTTTCGTATAACACCCAGTGCTCCATGCAGTACGTGCCCTCCTTAATACCCATCACCGGGCTAACCAATCCCCCCTCCCCCCTCCCCTCTAAAACCCTGTTTGTTTCTCAGGTCCATAGTCTCTCATGGTTCATCTCCCCCTCCAATTCCCCCCACCCATTTTTCCCTTCCTTCTCCTAATGTCCTCCATGTTATTCCTTATGTTCCACAAATAAGTGAAACCATATGATAATTGACTTTCTCTGCTTGACTTATTTCACTTAGCATAATCTCCTCCAGTCCCATCCATGTTGATGTAAAAGTTGGGTATTCATCTTTTCTGATGGCTGAGGAATATTCCATTGTATATATGGACCACATCTTCTTTATCCATTCATCTGTTGAAGGGCATCTCGGCTCTTTCCACAGTTTGGCTATTGCGGACATTGCTGCTATGAACACTGGGGTGCATATGGCCCTTCTTTTCACTACCTCTGTGTCTTTGGGGTAAATACCCAGCAGTGCAATTGCTGGGTCATAGGGTAGCTCTATTTTAAAATTTTTGAGGAACCTCCACACTGTTTTCCAAAGTGGCTGTACCAACTTGCATTCCCACCAACAGTGTCAGAGGGTTCCCCTTTCTCCACAACCTCTCCAACATTTGTTGTTTCTCTCCCTGTCCATTTTTGCCATTCTAACTGGTGTAAGGTGGTATCTCAGTGTGGTTTTGATTTGGATTTCCCTGATGGCTAATGATGATGAACATTTTTTCATGTGTCTGTTAGCCATTTGTATGTCTTCTTCAGAGAAGTGTCTGTTCATCTCTTCTGCCCACTTTTTGACTTGATTATTTGTTTTTTGGGTGTTGAGTTTGAGAAGTTCTTTATAGATCTTGCATACCAGCCCTTTATCTGCAGTGTCATTTGCAAATATCTTCTCCCATTCTGTGGGTTGCCTCTTTGTTTTGTTGACTGTTTCCTTTGCTGTGCAGAAGCTTTTTGTCTTGATGAAGTCCCAAAAGTTCATTTTTGCTTTTGTTTCTCTAGCTTTTGGAGATGTATCTTGAAAGAAGTTACTGTGGCTGATGTCAAAGAGATTACTGCTTATGTTCTCCTCTAGGATTTTGATGGATTCCTGTCTCACATTGAGGTCTTTCATCCACTTTGAGTTTATCTTTGTGAATGCTGTTAGAGAATGGTTGAGTTTCATTCTTCTGCTTCTTCATGTGGCTGTCCAATTTTCCCAGCACCATTTATTGAAGAGACTGTCTTTTTTCCATTGCATGTTTTTTCCTCCTTTGTCAAAGATTATTTGACCATAGAGTTGAGGGTCCATACCTGGGTTCTCTATTCTGTTCCATCAGTCTATATGTCTGTTTTTGTACCAGTACCATGTTGTCTTGGTGATCACAGCTTTGTAATATAGCTTGAAATCGGGCAACGTGATGCCGCCAGCTTTGTTTTTCTTTTTCAACATTTCCTTGGCGATTCGGGGTCTTTTCTGATTCCATACAAATTTTAGGATTGTTTGTTCCAGCACTTTGAAAAATGTCATTGGAATTTCGATCAGGATGGCATTGAGGGTATAGATTGCTCTGGGTAGGATAGACATTTTAACAATGTTTATTCTTCCGATCCATGAGCATGGAATATTTTTCCATCTTTTTGTGTTTTCTTCAATTTCTTTCATGAGTGTTTTGTAGTTCCTAGAGTATAGATCCTTTACCTCTTTGGTTGGGTTTATTCCGAGGTATCTTATGGTTTTTGGTGCTCTTGTAAATGGAATCGTTTCTTTCATTTCTCTTCCTACAATTGCGTTGTTAGTGTATAAGAAAGCAACTGATTTCTGTGCATTGATTTTGTATCCTGCCACATTACTGAATTGCTGGATGAGTTCTAGTAATTTGGGGGTGGAGTCTTTTGGGTTTTCCACATAAAGTATCATGTCGTCTGCGAAAAGAGAGAGTTTGACTTCTTCTTTGCCAATTTGAATACCTTTTATTTCTTTTTGTTGTCTGATTGCTGTTGCTAGGACTTCTAGTACTATGTTGAACAACAGTGGTGAGAGTGGGCACCCTTGACGTGTTCCTGATCTTAAGGGAAAGGCTCTCAGCTTTTCCCCATTGAGGAGGATATTCACTGTGGGTTTTTCATAGATGGATTTTATGAGCTTGAGGAATGTTCCCTCTATCCCTAGACTCTGGAGAGTTTTAATCAGGAAAGGATGTTGTATTTTGTCAAATGCTTTTTCTGCATCAATTGAGAGGACCATATGGTTCTTCTCCCTCCTCTTATTAATGTGTTCTGTCACATTGATTGATTTGTGAATGTTGAACCACCCTTGCATCCCGGGGATAAATCCCACTTGGTCGTGGTGGATGACCCTTTTAATGTATTGTTGGATCCTATTAGCTAGGATTTTGTTGAGGATTTTGGAATCCGTATTCATCAGGGATATTGGTCTGAAATTCTCCTTTTTGATGGGGTCTTTGCCTGGTTTGGGGATTAAGGTAATGCTGGCCTCATAGAATGAGTTTGGAAGTTTTCCTTCTGTTTCTATTTTTTGAAACCGCTTCAGTAGAATAGGTATTATTTCTTCCTTGAATGTTTGGTAGAATTCCCCAGGGAATCCATCAGGCCCTGGACTCTTGTTTTTTGGGAGGTTTTTGATCACCGCTTCAATCTCGTTACTGGTTATTGGCCTATTCAGGTTGTCCATTTCTTCCTGTTTCAGTCTTGGCAGCTTCTAGGTTTCCAGGAAGGCCTCCATTTCATCCAGATTGCTCAGTTTATTGGCATATAGTTGTTGATAATAATTTCTAATAACTGTTTCTATTTCCTTGGTGTTAGTCGTGATCTCTCCCCTTTCATTCATAATTTTATTAATTTGGGTCCTTTCTCTCTTCTTTTGGATAAGTCTGGCCAGTGGTTTATCGATCTTATTAATTCTTTCAAAGAACCAACTTCTAGTTTCATTGATCTGATCTACTGTGTTTCTGGTTTCTAGTTCATTGATTTCTGCTCTAATTTTAATTATTTCTCTTCTAATGTGTCGCTTAGGCGTCGTTTGTTGCTTTTTCTCTAGTTCTTTAAGGTGTAGAGTTAGTTGGTGAATTCGGGATTTTTCTATTTTTTTGAGTGAGGCTTGGATGGCTATGTATTGCCCCCTTAGGACCACCTTTGCAGTATCCCATAGGTTTTGGACCGATGTGTTTTCGTTCTCATTGATTTCCATGAATTGTTTGAGTTCTTCTTTGATTTCTTGGTTGACCTAAACATTCTTGAGCAGAGTGGTCTTTAGCTTCCAAGTGTTTGAATTTCTGCCAATTTTTTTCTTGCGATTGAGTTCCAGTTTTAGAGCATTGTGATCTGAGAATATGCAGGGAATCGTCTCAGTCTTTTGGTATCAGTTGAGACCTGATTTGTGACCCAGTATGTGGTCTATTCTGGAGAAAGTTCCATGTGCGCTTGAGAAGAATGAGTATTCTGTTGTTTTAGGGTGGAATGTTCTGTAAATATCTATGAGGTCCATCTGGTCCAATGTATCATTCAAAGCTCTTGTTTCCTTGTTGATTTTCTGCTTACATGATCTGTCCATTGCTGAGAGTGGAGTATTGAGGTCTCCTACAATTAACGTGTTGTTATCAATGTGACTCTTTTTTTGGTTAACAGTTGGCTTAGGTAGATGGCTGCTCCCATGTTGGGGGCATAGATATTTACAATTGTTAGATCTTCTTGTTGGATAGACCCTTTAAGAATGATATAGTGTCCTTCTGTGTCTCTTATTACAGACTTTAGTTTAAAATCTAATTTGTCTGATATACGAATTGCTACCCCAGCTTTCTTTTGAGGTCCGCTGGCATGGATGATGGATCTCCATCCCTTCACTTTCAGTCTGGATGTCTCTTTAGGTTCAAAATGAGTCTCTTGTAGACAGCATATGGATGGGTCCTGTCTTTTTATCCAGTCTGCAACCCTGTGCTGTTTTATGGGAGCATTTAGGCCATTCATGTTGAGAGTGATTATTGAAAGATATGAATTAATTGTTATCATGTTGCCTGTGAAGACATTGTTTTTATAGATTGTCCCTGTAAATTTCTGTTGTAGATCACTCTTGGGGTCTTTCTCCTTTTATAGAACCCCCTTAATATTTCTATTTAATTAATTAATTAATTAATTAATTAATTTATTTATTTGACAGAGAGATAGAGCCAGAGAGCACAAGTGGAGAGAAATGCAGAGGCAGAGGGAGAAGCAGGCTCCCCACTTGAGCAGGGACCCCGATGCGGGGCTCAATCTCAGGACCCTGGGATCATGACCTGAGCCGAAGGCAGACGCTTAACCATCTGAGCCACCCAGGCGCCCCACCCCCTTAATATTTCTTGCAGGGCCAGCTTAGTGGTCACATATTCTTTCAACTTCTGCCAGTCGGGGAAGTTCTGCATCTCTCCATCCATTCTAAATGAAAGCCTTGCCAGATAAAGTATTCTTGGCTGCATGTTCTTCTCATTTAGTACCCTGAATATGTCTTGCCAGGCCTTTCTGGCTTGCCAGGTCTCTGTGGATAGGTTTGACGTTATTCTGATGTTCCTCCCTCTGTACGTAAGGAATCTCTTCCCCCTAACTGCCCTTAAGATGGTTTCCTTGGTTCTAGGATTTGCAAGTTTTACTATTACATGCTGGGGTGTTGGCCTGTTTTCCTTGATCTTAGGAGGGGTCCTCTCTGCCTCTAGGACTCAAATGTTTGTTTCATTCCCCAGATTAGGGAAGTTCTCAGCTACGATTTGCTCAAATACATCTTCTAGCCCTCTCTCTCTCTCCACTCCCTCCGGGATTCCAATGATTCTGACATTGGAATGCCTCATGGTGTCACTTATTTCTCTGATTCTATTTTCATGGATTCTGAGTTGTTTTTCCCTGGCCTCCTCTTTTCCCTTTTTATCTATTATACTGTCTTCCAGATCGCTTATTGTCTCTTCTGTCTCAGTTACCCTAGCTGTTAGATTATCTAGATTGGATTGGATCTCATTGATAGCATTTTTAAGTTCTGCCAATTCCCCTTTTATTTCTGCCCTTAGAGACTCTATGTTGCCATTAATTGATTTCTCCATTCTAGCCATTGTCTTCACAGTTCGTAGCCTGAATTCCATCTCCAACATCTTGGTTTAATCTGCATCCATTTCTAAATCTGCAGCAAAAGTCATAATCTCTGAGTCTTTTCTGTTTTGGGGGCTCCTCCTCCTAGTCATTCTGTTGATGGGTGTTTGAGGGAATGTATAGAGTCCAAATTATTGAGCAGAACCCAAGCAAGATGCACCTGTTTTCTTGGGACCTTAGGGTTGCTGGCCTCTTGTTTTCCCAGCCTGTCTTCTGCGGGAGGGGCCTGCCGCGCTGTTACTCAGGCAACTCTGTTTGGGCGGAGTTGCCCTGCGCCCCTGTGGTGGGGGATGGGCTCAGTGGGAATCAGTCTTTGGGGCTTTTGTTCTCTGGCGCCTTTCCTGGCGGCTTTCCGCTTCTCTTCCGCGAGTCAGAGCAGAAGAGACCATTTCCAACCCTCTGCCTCAGAGCAGAGAGACCTCAGTCTGTTCTTCAGCGAGCTCTCCAGGCCACACCGTCTCCGTTTCTGTCGGTGCTGCTATAAACTGCAGCGGCCTGGGTTGTTCGCCCCTCCGCAGCGCTCCCAGTCCTGCCTGCAGGTGGGGGCACGTCTCTGCCCTTTGTGCTCCTAAAACTGCCAGCCACTCCCAGTTCGGGCTTGTAGGACTCCGCCGCTTGGGGTTCCATCCCGGGACTGCAGTTTGCGAGCATGGGACTCCGCCGCTCGCCGCTCAGGGTTTCCACTCCAGGGGTTGCAGTTCACCGTTGCCACCCCGGCGCACCGGGTTTCCGACTCGGAGGCTGTGGTTCGAGTGGGCGCGACCCCGCCGGGTCTGGTGCTCCACCCCAGGGTCTGCCCTAAAGTCCTTTCCCCACTGCTACCGGTCTGCGAGTCTGTGCCCGTCAGCAACGCGTGAGGTTGTCACTCACCGGCGGTGAAGGATCCCCACATCCAGGCACCCTCCCGCTGCCGTTTATCCTCCTATATCTGCCTGCAGAATCACAGCTCTCTGCTTCGTACCTCAAAACCAACCGCCTGCGATATTCTGTTTGTAGAGATCCAGATCTTCTTACATCTCAGGCTGGTTTCGTGGGTGCTCAGAGTGGTCTGGTAGATATCCAGCTCAATTCTGGGGACCAGTTGAAATAGGGTCACCTACTCCTCTGCCATCTTTCCGCTCTCTCCCCCTCTTTCTTTTTTTAAATTTAATTTTATTATGTTGTTAATCACCATACATTACATCATTAGTTTTTGATGTAGTGTTCCATGATTCATTGTTTGTGTATAACACCCAGTGCTCCATTCAATACGTGCCCTCTTTAATAACCATCACCAGGCTAACCCATCCCCCCACCCCTCCCCTCTAGAATCCTCAGTTTGTTTCTCAGAGTCCATAGTCTCTCATGGTTCATCTCCCCCTCCTATTCCCCCCCTTCATTTTTCCCTTCCTACTATTTTTTTTTTTAACATGTATTATTTGTTTCAGAGGTACAGGTCTGTGATACATCAGTCTTACACAATTCACAGTGCTCACCATAGCACATACCCTCCCCAATGTCTATCACCCAGCCACCCCATCCCTCCCACCACCCTCAACTCCAGTAACCCTCAGTTTGTTTCCTGAGATTAAGAATTCCTCATATTGGTGAGATCATATGATACATGTCTTTATCTGATTGACTTATTTCGCTTAGCATAATATCCTCTAGTTCCATCCATGTCGTTGCAAATGGCAAGATTTAGGTTTTTTGATGGCTATATAACATTCCATTGTATATATATACCACATCTTCTTTATCCATTCATCTGTCAAAGGACATCTTGGCTCTTTCCATAGTTTAGCTATTGTGGACATTGCTACTATAAACACTAGGGTGCATATACCCCTTTGGATCCCTACATTTGTATCTTTGGGGTAAATACCCAGTAGTGCAATTGCTGGGTCATACGGTCGCTCTATTTTCACCTTTTTGAGGAACCTCCATACTGTTTTCCAGAGTGGCTGCACCACCTTGCATTCCCACCAACAGTGTAGGAGGGTTCCCCTTTCCCCTCATCCCCGCCAACATCTGCTGTTTCCTGACTTGTTAATTTTAGCCATTCTGACTGGTGTGAAGTGGTATCTCATTGAGGTTTTGATTTGGATTTCCCTGATGCCGAGTGATGTTGAGCACTTTTTCATGTGTCTGTTGGCCATTTGGATGTCTTCTTTGGAAAAATGTCTGTTCATGTCTTCTGCCCATTTCTTGATTGGATTATTTGTTCTTTGGGTATTGAGTTTGGTAAGTTCTTTATAGATTTTGGATACTAGCCCTTTATCTGATATGTCATTTGCAAATATCTTCTCCCATTCTGTTGGTTGTCTTTTGGTTTTTTTTACCGTTTCCTTTGCTGTGTAAAAGCTTTTTATCTTGATGAAGTCCCAATAGTTCATTTTTGCCCTTGCTTCCCTTGCCTTTGGCGATTTTTTTAGGAAGACGTTGCTATAGCTGAGGTTGAAGAGGTTGCTGCCTATGTTCTTCTCTAGGATTTAGATGGACTCCTGTTTCACATTTAGGGCTTTCATCCATTTTGAGTCTTTTTTTGTGTGTGATGTAAGGAAATGGTCCAGTTTCATTCTTCTGCATGTGGCTGTCCAATTTTCCCAACATGATTTGTTGAGGAGACTGTCTTTTTTCCATTGGCCATTCTTTCCTGCTTTGTCGAAGATTAGTTGACCATAGAGTTGAGGGTCCATTTCTGGGCTCTCTATTCTGTTCCATTGATCTATGTGTCTGTTTTTGTGCCAGTACCATACTGTCTTGATGATGACAGCTTAGTAATAGAGCTGGAAGTCCGGAATTGTGATGTTGCCAGCTTTGCTTTTCTTTTTTAGCATTCCTCTGGCTATTCAGGGTCTTTTCTGGTTCCATACAAATTTTAGGATTATTTGTTCCATTTCTTTGAAAAAAGTGGATAGTATTTTGATAGGGATTGCATTGAATGTGTAGATTGCTCTAGGTAGCATTGACATCTTCACAATATTTGTTCTTTCAATCCATGTGCATGGAACGTTTTTCCATTTCTTTGTGTCTTCCTCAATTTCTTTCATGAGTATTTTATAGTTTTCTGAGTACAGATCCTTTGTCTCTTTGGTTAGATTTATTCCTAGGTATCATATGGTTTTGGGTGCAGTTGTAAATGGGATTGACTCCTTAATTTCTCTTTCTTCTCTCTTGTTGTTGGTGTATATAAATGCAACTGATATCTGTGCATTGATTTTATATCCTGCCACTTTACTGAATTCCTGTATGAGTTCTAGCAGTTTTGGGGTGGAGTCTTTTGGGTTTTCCACCTAAAGTATCATATCATCTGCAAAGAGTGAGAGGTTGACTTCTTCTTTGCTGATTCGGATGCCTTTTATTTCTTTTTGTTGTCTGATTGCTGTGGCTAGGACTTCTAGTACTATGTTGAATAGCAGTGACTTCATTTTTTTAAATTTATTTTTTATTATGTTCAGTTAACCAACAAATAGTACATCCTTAGTTTTTGATGTAGTGTTCAACGATTCATTAGTTGTGTATAACACCCAGTGCTCATCACAACACCATTTTTAGTGTGTTCACACACAGCAATGTTTGCTTCAACCCAGCAGGTTAAGCTTGGATCCTCATTATAATAAGTTGCCATTTTTGGAAATCAAATAGCCTAAAACTTTGAATTGAGGAAGAGGCTCTGCCCCAGCTTTATCTATTTGTTCAGGCCAACTTATTTCATTGACAGACACCAATAGACAAATTGGGAGAGGCTAAAATGTTGGGCTCAGCAATGTTATCGATACCTGTGTGGATGTGTTTCCTTTGTATGTTTTAATTTTCAGTGCCCGTCAGGTTGCTAGAAAGAGATCTCAAGATAGGGAAGTGTAAAACTAATTTCCCAGGCTCTAGAAAAGATAGGAGAATGCTGATCCAGCATTTGTGTGTCATTCAGCCTCTCCTTTCCAATGCAGCAGTCATCAGAGTCAGCATCTCTTCTTTTTAATGATTTTTGTGCTTTTTGTTTTTGTTTTTGCTTACATGTATGAAATATTACAAATTCCATAACACTTGGAGAAATGTGCTTTCTCAAACTCTGCCTGCTTTTATATTTGCCTAGTCATGTTTCAGTATGTACTTCCATTTAAAAAGTTGGGGGAGGGAGAAGGGGAGATAATTAATGAAGTATCCTGGAAGAGGCAAGATGGGATGTAGTGTAGTACATGAATACAGGGATTTGCTTTAGCGAAGTAGAAGGGAACAAAGATAAGTGTGTTTGTTTCAAAAGCAAATAATAAGGTAGGGATAGTAGCAAGAAGGTAGGGAAGAGAGCTAATCTTTGTTTTCTCAGTGAACTGTGTGGTTGGATCATCTAAGTGTAAAGTAAGTTTCAAGAATGATCACAAATCTTGGGGCACCTGGGTGGCTCGGTTGTTAAACGTCTGCCTTCGGCTCAGGTCATGATCCCAGAGTCCTGGGATCGAGCCCCGCATTGGGCTCCCTGCTCCGCGGGAAGCCTGCTTCTCCCTCTCCCACTCCCCCTGCTTGTGTTCCCACTCTCACTGTCTCTCTCTCTGTCAAATAAATAAATAAAATCTTAAAAAAAAAAAAAGAACGATCACAAATCTTAAAGAAAACAAATTCATTATTATTTGTATATTATTGAGATGCATCAGTCTCAATATGCAAGTAGTCCATATTGCTAGAAGATGTTATGTAATTTAAATTGCAAGTTAGATACTCTTTTTTGATTGATTATAAAAAAGCATTAGTGAAGAAGCTCTTTACTGTTATCCTAGAAACGTACATGTGAATTGGAAATTGTACATTGAATCTTCCTTTCTTATTCTGCATTATAATATCTTAATACATTTTATCTGACTGATCTTCAGGTGACAGTGACTTCTAACATGCTTACTTTAATTTCTCTTTTCATGGCTCCCACCCAACATTTTTATTGAATATTTATCTATATAAACATATAATGCTTATCTATGTAGAAAGCCTATATAATTGGTGGCATAATTGTTTTGTAAGTTCAGCATATTGTATTTTATTAAGTAGGCATATCTGGAGCTTAGCCTCCAAAACTGTTTTGTGAATTAATGAAACTTAATATGATAGGTCCCATTGTACAATATACTCTGAAAAGTACTGTTTAGAAATAATACCAGAATGTGTTTGAAAAGGAAGAAAAATAGGAAGGAAACACATTTTTGTCATTCTGTAAATAATTTTCTCTTTGAGTCTGATGAGTAGAAGCCAATGAAACACAAAAGGAACTTATTTTCTGTTAATTCCTTCGGAAAACTTAACAATGGCCTTCATCCTTTCTCCCTGGGTTAGAAACATGGTTTTGGTAGAGAAGAAGGGTTCGCTTGTTTTATCAAATTAAAATGAAACCTTCAAGACTAAATGAATGCAGAGAGGAATGATGTACAGTCATGCCTGGATTGCACACTGTCCAAATTCAAAGAAAAATCCCATGGTTCTGTTCATGCACCAGGCATGGGCATGGTCTCACATACTCTTAGCTCCCACCCTTCTTTCTCTCAACTGATTTGTAGAATAGGAGATCAGTTCTCAATCAAGAAACCAACAAGTCAAATTACTGAAACTTAACTGAATTAGTCATTCCAAAATTATCTTAACTCTTCACAACATTTTAATTTGTTATTTGATGTTTACTAATCAGTTCCTATTAACCATAGAAAGCTTGTTTCCTTTTTCTGGTGACTGATAATATTTAATTCTAGAAACCTGTTGTTGATAAGCTGTTGGAAACAGAACCCCAAATCATGAGGATGTTGCACATTCCAATGACGGTTCATTTCTGTGTATTTTTGGTACAGGGATATTTTTGAAACAAGGCAAGGGCACACGCTTCTGAACTGGACATGAATTGTTTGTCATAAATTATCACACATAATGAACTCTGAAAGAACCAGATGTTCAGTACACTTTTTACTTGGGGCATCCTAAAACCAGCTGAGATACAGTGAACTTTTGAAAAAAGTTATTTTTAAGAACAGTATGAAAAACTTGCACCTTGGTCAATAAATTTATTTTCAGTTTTGTCAGTTATATCCTTTGCAATTTAAAATATACTGTATAAGCCATTTATGTATCTTTTAATTTTTAAGATACATATTCATTCTAATAATTATCTGGCTAACTCCTTCATAATTGTGTCATACTGTATGTGGTCTATGTTGTCTGTGTACTATATGTGGTCTATATATAGGCTTTCATTCTTAGGCATGTTTTAAGTGGAGAATTTATCCTGACTTTTCATCTAAAAGGCAACATAATCGGTCATACCTACAAATATAAATGATGCTTATTCTCTCCTGTCTCCATTCACGGCCTTTCATCCCCCTTTGGGAATGGGGAGGATAGTACATCCTAGAAAGCATGGGGTTCTGTTCATTTTGCAGCCTGTGATGCTTGCTGTTTCAGTAAGAAGTGCTCTTAAGAATCCAGGCCCAAAACTTTTGGAAGTCTAAAGAATAGAAATCTAGGGTATTAGTGCAGGAAGATATCTGAGGTAGGCAGAATTCTAAGATGGCTCCAAGATTTCCACCCCCTGATGTACATGCCCTGTGTAATTTCATCCAATTGAGTGTGAGTGTGACCATGATTATAATGGATTTCACTCTGTAATTAGTTTACATTCTAGGACAAAGGAAAAGGGATTTTGCACATACAATTAGAGGTCTCAAAACAGTTGACTTTGAGTAAATAAGAAAGGAGATTAGAGAATGGAGGATTAGGAGGGCCTTACCTAATGAGGAGAGCCCTTAAAAGGGACCAGTCTGTCTTGGAAGGAAGATATGCAAGGAATGAAAACAACTCTCCAGCTGCCCTGGAAGAAAGCAAACAGCCATATTGTGAATTGCCTACAAGAGCCACATGGCAAAGAATTGTGGGTAGCCACTTGGAGCCATTGGCCAACAACCAGCAAGGAAACAGGAACCTTAATCTCCTACAAGTGCAAGGACCTGAATTCTGCCAAAAATCTGCATGAGCTTGGAGGAGGACTTCCAGCCTTAGATGGAATTACGTCTTTGGTCAACACCTTGATTTCAGCCTGGTGAGAGACCCCAGGCAGAAAATCCTACTGACGCATGCCTGGACTTTTGACCTACAGAATTGTGAGATAAATAAATGAGTATTGTTTTAAATCATTAAGTTTGTGGTCATAGCTACCCAGCAATAGAAAACTAATAAGAGTTCTTAAAGCCCACGCATCTTACTCCGTATTTGAATTACATCAGCATGGAGTAGAATCTTAGGATCTTCTACTCTTTGGGAATCATCAATGGTAGGCAAAATATTGAGCGAAGACAGGGTCTTCTGTGGGTAGACTTATATTTTGCCACAATAGGGACTGCCTGTAGGGTGCAGTATTGGACAGCTCATAGTAGACAGGGGTGAAACAAGAAATGGAGCCATGGGAGGGAATTGAAGAGAACCTTGATTAGTTAAACAACTTGAAGTATGCGTATCCTATCTGTAATTGAGTGCATAGAAAACCAGTTTACAACTGCAGGCTGACTAACCAAGCTCAGTGTTCCTAGTAAAGGTAGTAAGTGGTTCCAGGGTCGTATAGTGTATGCAGTGTATACAACACTTAAGGAAAACATGGATACTGATTTTGGTCTTTAGATAAAGTGGTCACCTTAGGCTTAAGAGTTCCTATGTTATAGAACACCATTCTCAATTTTAGATGGAAATCTTTAGGATACCAATGTATTTTTATATGCTTTCTTCTTGACTTCCATCCCTCAACTTCATTCTATAAACCAAGTGAATGAATGAATCTCATTTTACCAAGGACTAATTCCTTGCAGCCAGAATTGGATGACATATTTTGTTTGATTGTTACCATGATTAGTCCAATTCTAAACTTGACGTCTTATATTATAAATTTTATACTGTACTGTAGGATTTATCCTGTATTGTTGGATTGCATAGGCAGACATTGGCAAACCCAAGCTTCCAATCTTACTCTGATTCTATTGCTGTGGCACTTCCTTTTTATTCAAGGAATTCCTGGTATAGTACAATCCCTTAAGGAGCTCTATAAAGTTCCAGAATAATCTTTTTTTTTTTTTTTAAAGCCATAACACTGTTTTGACAGTGATGTTTATTCAAGTAGAGCTAAAACGTGCATATCCATATAGGTGATAACTGGGACAGGATATCCACTAATGTGAAGGAATAGCTCAAATCAAATGGTGTTCCCCTATTTACATTACTAGTAGGATGAAAGCCATTATTCTTAGCGCTTTAGATAGTTGAAAATTCCTACTTATAATGCCTAATCTCTGTATCAAGTAAATAAAAAACAAAATTAGGGATTGAGTTTTAGATATGTTTCAAATCTATCAGAAGGAGAGTAGACCACACTTTGAGAATCTCTGCTGTAAGAGAAATCATTTACCCCTGTTAAAAAGGTTGTGTGGGGAATATAGAGAGTGGCATGCTAAGTCAATGTCAAATCAGTGGTCACGCAAAAGATGATCCTCAGTACCACAGAAATGCATTGATGAGATTAAGACAAAACAAAACGAAAAAATAGGATCCTGTACAGCTTTGGAGTATCATAGGAACTTAGAAAATTGAGAATTGAAATCTGCAGAGTTATTTGGCTGGCCTTGAAACTGACCAAGTCACCTGACTTTCTCCCTTTTCTTTGGCAAGTGGGCATTGATCTAAAAAGGTCTTGTATTCCACTGGAGAGGTGATAAGGCTTGAATGTGAGTAACACAATTCTATTATGCCTTTGCTCTTCAGTAATCTCCTGTACTACTTCTAGGCAGTGGGGTCCATCTAGGGTTCACAGGTCAGTGGCTTATAGGCCATAATCCCACTCCCATGTTGTTTGCTAAAAGTCAAAGACCACCTAGAAAACTTAGGCCATCCAGAGTTCATTGTGATATGTTATTTTAAAATGGTAACCAGTTGTAGAGTACATTCCAGAAATACCCCTTGTTGAATATTTTTCATTACGTCTGCACCCCTATATATATATTTTTAAAGATTTTAGTATTTATTTATTATTTATTTTTATTATGTTCAGTTAGCCAGCATATAGTACATCATAAGTTTTTGTTGTAGTGTTCAACAATTCATTAGTTGCATATAACACCCAGTGCTCATCCCAACACATGCCCTCCTTAATACCCATCACTCGGTTACCCCATCCCCCCCTTCTGTAACCCTCAGTTTGTTTCCCAGAGTCCAGAGTCTCTCATGGTTTGTTCCCCTCTCTGATTTCTTCCCATTCAGTTTTTCCACGTTAAAAATAGAGCTAGCCTATGCTTGCACTACTAGGTATTTACCCCAAGGATACAGATGTAGTAAAAAGAAGTGGCACACGCACCCCAATGTTCATATATATTGCATAATATATTTTTTTATGATGAATTGTAGCAAGTTGTTGGAGCAAAGATGAGACTCATTTATTTCTTTAAGTTTTTATTTAAATTCCAGTGAGTTAACATACAGTGTAATATTAGCTTCAGATGTACAATATAGTGATTCAACACTCCCATACAACACCTGGTGCTCATCAGGACAAGTGCCCTCCTTAATCCCCAACGCCTATTTCACCCATCCCCCCTCCTCCTCTCTGGCAACCATCAGATTCTGCTCTACAGTAGAGTCTGTTTCTTGGTTTGCCAAAGATGAGACCTGTTTCATATGCCCCTCCTAGCAGCATGAGTATTGACTGTCAGAAGTGAGCTTCTTTCTAGTCCTGCATGCCCTTGCTTATCTGATAAGGACTCAGGTTCTTGCCATTTTTTTTCCCCTTTCAGAACTGCTATGACCCTCCTTCAGTATCGCTTACTGTGAGGTCATTTGTCCTTCATTTGTACCACCCTGGGAGTGAACACAAATACAAATGTGAGAACTGGAACTGAACATTTGACATCAGTGCTATTATTGGAATGTTATGTGTCCTTCTGGATAATAACTTCAAATTAACATCATGTGGGACAGCTTATGATCCAAGACTAGCACAGTTTCAGTTGCCACATGAAGAAAAAGTTCTGTTTTGGCTTAGTTGGGTAATTCATTGCAAATGCTTTGCGGCCCCTCATTTGATAGTAATACTGAACATTCAGAAATTGTATGCAGGGATTGTACCGTACCATCAGGTGCAGTAGAAACACACACACACATACACACACACACACTCATGCACACAAATTCGGATCAGCTTACCTGGAGGAGGAGTTAAGGGCTCCTTTGTCTATTTTGAGGGGTATTAGAAGTGCTTCTACCCCCAAATAGCTTGCCTTTCCTTAAGGTCAAGGTCTTGCCTTTACATTAAGTCCACCTTCTCAAACATGGCAAATTTTATTTTCAATGCAAATGCCCCTTGGTAGAGGCAAAGTATTGAGTCATAGTATGTTAGTACAAAGGATTTTATGTTACTATTTGCTTCTGGTGGTAGAATAAGAGGAAACTAGAAAGTGTTAGTTTTCTGGGTAGGAAAAGCAAAATATCGATTAAGTCTTGACTTTTGCCTGGGATCAGCCCATGTGGCATTCACATGTGATCTTTGTGTGTTTGACTGTGTTTGTGATATTACCATTCTCCAGCACCTTAATCCTAATAGCACTGTTAAATGGGAAGGAAGTGAACACTCTGGTTTGAATGAAATTTTATGACTATCTGACATTTTCATGGGTGCCTCCTATGACCACAAGTTAGTCTTAAGGCTCTTAAAAGTCAACCCTGTTTATTGAAAAGACAAGAGGCAGGGCTGTTTTCCCTTCTTCCAGCTTTCATCCAGCACTCCTAACACGGCAGGGAGCTCTGGAACTATTGGCACCAGCTCCCCTGGGTATCAGAGAAGGGGAAGTTGGAGTCTGCTTGTCCCTGCTGGGCTCCTTCTGCAACCCCAGACTTGGTTCTGTCCCTCTGCCATCCTTTGCAGGGGCTGGAAGTGAACCTTCCGGCCAGAGACCTAGCCTGTCATGTCATGGTATTCGCTAGGCCTCCCTCTTTTACGTGAGAAAATGACATAAAAACAGAACAGTGACTGGGATTAATCCATCCTGATGGTGGCATCCTAAAGGCATGGCTCATTACTTCCTCTCTTGTGGTTCCATGGAAATAATCTGGTTCCTGTCCTTCGTGATGACTTCTCTTCATTTCTCTGAATTATTCTGTAACCTTCTGATAAACACTCTTTTTGATCAACTTGGCCACTTGCCTGGAGTCCACATTGCTTTTCTGAAGCTCTTTCCCTAGAGGCTGGGTTCAGTGTCTTTCCGTTACCTGCTCTTTCCAACAATGGACCTACTCATCTGACTTCCCATGTTGTGTATGAACTCCATATGTGTTCTTTCTTGCTAAGTGGAAGGTACTCCTTCCCACCACCCCTACCCCCCACATCTTTCTCACTTGAACCGGAGCTGAACACATCTGTTAGACCCTATGCCTTGTGACATGGGTGTCCCACTCTGCAGGGTCTCTGCCTCTGAGGTGGTGAATGCAGCTATCCCTGTGTGGCATCTGTCTTCCAGTCTCAGGTTATTGTCAGTACAGGGGCTCACCTACCTCATGTGAGAGAGAGAGAGCAGAGGAAAAATGTGTTCCTTTTATCATGCTGAAAGGAGGGGACATGTAGAGGATGATAGAAGTTTAGAGTAGGACAGATGATTCCACAGGAAGAGGGATAAGAGGAGAGGAAAAATGAGGAAGCAAGGAAAACTAGAAGCAGGAAGACAGAGAGGAAGACAGGATAAGAAGTAGGACATTGCAGAAAAAGATGTGTAAATAACAATTTCTAAAAGGCTTGCTTAATGACTTTCTTGTGTGCTGCCTTCTCAAGAAAACTTTAAAGAAGACCTTTGCTTTTCAGGGTTTAACAAGTGGGGATTATTTTTCTTTTGAAAGTGATTCTGTGCTAGGAGATAGTTGGAGGAGGGAGCACATAGGGCTAGTTTAAGTTGGGATGCATTTCTTACTGTGCATTCTCCTCTCCAGTGACAGGAAGCTGGTAAGGGGGAAAAATATCTGTGGAGGTTGGAGTAGAGAGGATTCTGTTACTATAGGATGGTATTCCTGCCCTGGACATTGCATGAAAGTTATGAACAAACTCCTACCTTATTCCAAATTATATTCAGTTTTAGATGTGTTTTATTTTTAGTCATACACATAAACTCAGGACCAGTGGTGAACGTAGGCCTAGGCATGGTGCCCCAGTATTTCAGAAAGGAAATCCTCCTTTGCTCCAGCCTCTCTGACCTCAGGCCACTTGGAAAACTCCAGAAATACAAACCATCCCCTTGAGGTAGATATGGGCGGCATAATCAAAACTGCCTTGCACTGTGAATTCATTTATTGTGCTGATAGGCTTCACAGCTCTCTGAAAACCCACTCTCATGGATTAGGGCTCAAAGAGAGGAGAATTTTTTGGAACTTGGAACACATATTGCCAGCATGAAGCCCCCGAGCACCTGGACATGTGGAAACATTGTGGTATCAAGAAGGCCCAGAAGTTCTCCCAAGAAAACCATTCCTGGGCAAGGTTCTTTTATATCTTTATCCTGGCACAGCTGTGGGCCATTAAAAAGTTATGTTTCTTTTTGGAAGCCTGCAAAGGGTAACTGGTGTTTTAGTGATGGTTTTCAGAAATGTGCATCTTGTAGTGATTAGGGCATGACTGTTGAGATTCATTCTTGTGCTGCTAAACTTAGAAGTGGAACAAGGAAACACATTCTTTTAAAGTTTTTAAGGCTCAGAAAAGCTTCCCGAGAAGCCCATTTTCCATTTTAGTGAGAGAAAAACGTACAAAGAAGGTCAGTTAAAAAATTCATAAAGGCTGCATTATGCTCAGTGGAAACAATTCTTTGAAAAAGAGAGGAGGTTGGTGCTTAAAGATACAGTCATGACCATTTTATAGAACCCTTCTAAGAAACAGGACCAAGTGTCTTCCCAAGTGGAAAGAATTTTAAAGAAATGGGAAGTGATCGGTTTTATGATATGTATATAAGAATAGCAGGTTCCATTAGGACTTGTGCTATCAAAAGCATGGATGTTTCAGATAAAAGGATGTGTATGCCATTTACTCATACTGATGTTTATCTGAGAGCATTCTGCCATCATGAAGAGCAATTCAGTCCATATGAGTCATTCATTCAGGTGGCTTTGTGAAAGTCAAATCAGAATTTCCTGGCCCCTGCTTCTCAAGAGTTGTGAAAAATCACCATGGGACACTGCAATGCATTTTGGTTGTACATAGTATGATATGAATAGATAGCTACATGTATGGCCACCATGACTTGTGTATCATTGACCCAAGTTGAAACTGAGCTGCCAACACCCAATATAAACAAGTAAGAATAAAGCAGGTAGGACTGATTGATCACCACTTTCTTGTTTCTAGGTGTTTCATTGGGAAAAAATCAAGTGCTTCCTGGCACTCCTCTGTCACCCAAATTTATTCCTATGTCAGTAGATGAGCCTTCCTCAGACCACAACTTAGCCCAGGATGCTGTCTCACAGTTTCTGCTTGAATGCTTCATTATTTATCACAGCATTGTCTTGGATGTTGAATGTAAGTAAATCTCCATCAAATCCAAAGGCTGAACATATCCTACAGATGATTTGCGACATTGCCCTCTTTGTGAAGGTGAGAGATTGTAGACCCAGGGAGGGAAAATGACTCCCTTAGGTCCCAGTAGTAGGATTAGTACACAATAGGACCCAATAGTAGGTAGAATTTCTGACTTGGGCTAGATCTTTATAGATTGTTTTGGCCATTTTGTCCTATGTGTTAAATCTTAAACTTTTTGTTAGTGCTTTTTCCAGGGATCTGAAATTCACTCAGAAAAGAGGGTCCTTTGTTATTAAGTTAAAGAATTATGTAAGATTAGAGTGAGGCAAGACTATTCTGAAATGGAATTTTGCTGATTGATTATGTTATCATCTATCATCAAAGAAGAAGAGCTATCTAATAGCTAACGATTTTGTCTTTGAAGAGCTTTATCCAGTGGAATATTGCCAGCGACATCATGATTGTGTGATTACATTTCCAAAAGTATTTCCTCCCCCTACTTTCATGCAATATGCCTCATAAGGGGCCTCTCTAGAAAGTCATTTTGAAGGGGCTTCCTGTTTATAGGTAACATTTGAAACAATAAAACAGGAACAACATTGTGTTCCTCATCTTCTGTCCTAAATCGAACACACTTATGGGGAAGGTAATTACATTAACCTTCAGAATGTATTAGTATTTCTCTCCTAAAAACATAAACTCTTCTCCACATTGAAGATATTTGTGTCTTATAAAATTTGACAGTGTTGAAAGGTAGCCAAAATGTTGAGATCCTAGCTATAAACTAAGAATATCTTTTCTTCCTTGGCTTTCTGTTTCTCCATGATACAATCCCACCTAATCCTGACACAGCCCAAAGCACCAGTGTGCTTTTACATGAATGACATTCCCTTTCTTAGGGTTTTGCCTAGAGATATTTTCCGGGGTTTTCACAGTCCCACTGCCAACCCCTCTCCTTGCCTACCTGTATTGATTTATTCATCAAACACTTATAAAAACCCTAGGATGCTTATATTGCTTCTCAACCTTATCTGTCCTGCTTTTTAACATCTTGAGAGAATGAATTTTGTGCCAGGCAATGGAGCTATAGCAGGGAACAAAGACAAGTAAGATTCCTCATGCCAGGGAAGTTATATTTTAATAAGATAAGACTCATAATAGATAAGCAAACAAATCAATTAACAAGTAATTTTAGGTAGTTATAAGAAATAAAAGAAAATAAAACAGAGAGCCCTCTGTGAAGAGATTGTATTCACCCTGAGATACGGATGAAAAGGAGCTCGCCAGAAAAATCTGGGGAAAAAGGATACTGGGCAGAGGATATAGCAAATACTGAGACTCCTGGGTCAGAAGTCCTTCCTGAGTTCTAGTTATTGAAAGAGCGGCTGAGCACTGGGGTGTGTGGTATAAGACAAGGTCAGAGAAGCAAGGAGCAACCAGATTGCCTTGGATGTATAGGTCATAGTAAGGGTTTTTTAATTTATTCTAAAGGCAATGAGACTCTGTCGGAAGGGTTCGGGGAAATGGGCATTTTGGCATGCTTGACGGTGAAGGTATATATTTCTCAGGAACACCTGGTGTCCTGTGTTTTTGGTTTTTTTTTTTTACCTTCATGTGAGTTTTGCCTTGGTGGTGCAGAGTTTGGTTCAAAGCAAGCCTGATGGCTGCCTACATTATCTTTTTTTTTTAAATTTAATTTTATTATGTTATGTTAGTCACCATACAGTACATCATTAGTTTTTGATGTAGTGTTCCATGATTCATTGTTTTCATATATCACCCAGTGCTCCATGCAGTACATGCCCTCCTTAATACCCATCACTGGGCTGACCCATCCCCCCACCCCCTCCCCTCTAGAACCCTCAGTTTGTTTCTCAGAGTCCATAGTCTTAAAACCTGTACATGGCCCATGTTGTTGGCTAAAAAGTGGCACCACAAAGATTCCAGGTCCTACTCCCTGGAACCTGGAGCATGACCTTATTTGGAGAAAGGGATGCAAATATGACTTTGCAAATATGACTAAATGACAGATTTTTAAATGAGGAGATAATCCAGGATTATCTGAATGGACCCTAAATGCCATCACAAGTCAGTGAGAGGCCGAGGGACATTTCATAGGCACAGAGGAAAAAATGATGGGAAGACAGAGCAGAGAGAGAGTTGATGATGCTGGTTTTGAAGATTGGAGTGACATGGTCACAAGGAAAGGAGTGTCCTGCAGCCACCAGAAGCCGGAAGAGACAAGGGATGGATTCTACCCTGGAACCTGAAGAGAGCATGCAGCCATGCTAACACACTGATTTCAGCTCAGCGATAGTGATTTCCGACTTCTGGCCTCCAGAACTGTGAGAGAAAAGTGGCTCATGTTATAAGCCACCATGTTTGTGGTAACATTACAGCTGCCAGAGGAAACTGATGCAGTCCTTGTAAATATTTCTGGAATGGTGACTTAAGCCTCAAGTACATATGGAGCTTTCCTACTTTCTACAGCAGTGTCCCTGGCATCTGTGTGCAGCTCTTCTACTGGGGATTCTGGAGACCAACGGAAATCAGTATAACAGATGGGGCATTTGTCCCTCCCCTTTATGGCCACTTAAATTTCACGATGACTTTGTGTACAGTCTACCTATAGCCTACTGGAAACTCTGTAGAGTATCTTAAGTAGGGCATCTAATCTGTGTGCTAAATAGAAAAGATCACTTTGACTGCCGCATAGAGTGGATTGGAAAAGAGTCCTAATGGAAATACTTGCAGAGGGTACATTAGGTTTTAGAGGGAGAAATGATGCTGGCTTGGATTAAGGCTGTAGCATTGGAGGGAGAGAGAAATAGATTTATGATATGTTTTATAGATTGAGTCAAGAAGACTTGCTGAAGATTTGAGTGTGGGGAGAAAGAAGAATCAAATTTGACTCTTTGGTATTATGATTGGCTGAAGTAGGGAGGAAATGGGGAGGGGCAAGTCTGGGGGGGCGGAGGTCAGAGTTCTGTCTGATACGGTAGGAATGAGATTCCTATGAGATGCTGTTGTGTCTTTATTTGAGACGCATGTTCAGTCAGCTCATTTGAAATTCCTGTGAGATCTGTTTACATCGCTCTCATTCTTGTTGCTGCCTGTCTCCGTGCATACCCATTAATTTAAAAAATTCAGATATGTCAAATCTCTGTTTCTTATAAGCAGAAGCCACTTCTCTTAAAGAGCTTATCAGCTAATGTGTGCAGCTGGCCCTATACATAAAAAGATAACTCAGTAATAGGGAGAGAAAGTTAAATCCTTATGTTTGTCAGTCACACAAATGCCACGGACAATAAGCCCTCAAGAGTTTGGGGAAGACACAATGATAGTAGGCTGAAGTGCTTGGGAAAAACTCCCTGGACAAATTGGAATTTGATTTTGGAAAGGAGGATTTGGAATGCATCCAACCCCCCTTAGAACCAGATTAGCATAATTACTGACAAGGTCTTACCCTAGGATTTTGTTGGTATTGCCTCCAAGTTCCATTTCAGAAAATTATTTTTGCCCTCAATGCTTCCAGATATAATAAATGAACTTCTTTTTTGCATCAAGTGTGTAGAGAGGGATGTATCCTATTTTTGCAAGGGTATCTTAAGATTTAGATTTGAATTAGTCACCTAATTTAAGTGGAGATGACCTGGATTGTGATAAAGCCGCAGTGTATGACAGGAATATTGAGATGGTAGGTGATGTAGTGAGTGAGAAAAAACTGCTTGTTCATGAATGATTGTATGTATGCATTAGAGAAGCATATGAAAGGAGTTTCTGAGTACTGTTGAGAAAATAGTGTTTTTAATTGTGTGGGTACTTAATACAGAAACCAGAGGCATTCAATGAAAGCTTTCATTGTAATGAATAGCATAGATCAGAAGAAGCGGAAAATGTAAGAAATCAGAGATTTTGAAGCTACCAAAGCTTTATGGAAAAATAGGAAAAAGCAAGGTGGAGATTTGTCTATGCTCACAAAGACCAAAATAAGATGAGTCAAGAATACAGTTGAATCTCAACCAACTGAAGGCTGAACTATTCCTAGTTGCCCATAAAATAGGGCTCTCTTCTCACGATAAGGACAAAATAAGAAAAGCAACATGTAAATGAAGTAAATTATAATTAGAGGTAGAGCCTCCACCTTGGTGGAAATTGTAGGGAAGATTTTGGGAGGAGTGAGTCTATGACATAATCATTTCAGCTAAAACCCTGTGTAGGGTATGTGATTTTTAAAAAAGATTTTATTTTTTTGAGAGAGAGAGCACACACCAGCAGGGGTAGGGACAGGAAAAGGGAAGAGCAGACTCTGTGTTGAGCATGGAGCCTAACATAGGGCTTGATCCCATGACCCTGAGATCATGACTTGAGCCGAAATCAAGAGTCAGCCGCCCAATCGACTGAGCCACCCAGGCGTCCCAGGATATATGACTTTTATTTCCACCATAGACTTTGGTCTGTGTAAATACGTATCCACATCATCTCCTTTTTTCTACGTGTCATCCCCACTGCCTAGAAGGAGTTTTGGACTGGGAGATGTTGGGAGTTCACTCTCCTAGCTTGGGATGGAGGTGGCTATGCAGCCTGCTTCTTAAATTGCTAATGTTGCCTGTACCGATCGGGAGGATTAGGGCAGGCCACAGTGGGCAGTTGATGTAGAACAAGACAGGGAGTCAAAGTAATGGTTATTGTAATTTTATGAAAAGAAAGTTAGGCTTATAAACACCAAACTTCAAAGAGTTGTGAATTTTCAGGTCTGTCTTTCCAAACTTTGACGCTTCTAGCATTACCAGTGTTTCTCTGGTTTCAGCAGACTCCAGGAAAGACTATGACAGCAAAGAACAACACAATCATGTCATTCAGAACTTGAAAAGTATCTAGCTGCTCCAGGCATCCTGTAAGTTAATGGGGTGTTCACCTGATAGATTTGTGCTTCTTCCTGATTTTTCTCCAAAAGGAAAGATATAAATAAGGATATCAATTAATCTTGACCTGCATTTAGAGTTTCTTCACAGTTAAAAAAGAGAGAGAAATTCAGTCTTCTTAGTACTTGTTGCAAATAAAATTATTAGAGATATGGGTTCAACTGACAAGACCAGGTCCTTCCTTGGGATCTGTTAGAATGGTCAGACAGACAATGGGAAAATTGCTACCATCTCCTCTTTTAGGATCTTTATAGTGAGAGTAATAGAAAGTCAGACTATCTAAGACTTACAAATAAAAATAATATAAACCCATTATAAATTCCTAACCAAGCATTTATTTAAGTACGTATTAGCATAATATATAGGAAATATAGGGAGATAGAGCAACTAAAATACCCAGGGAAACACAAACTCACAGTTCAAAATAGACACCTGAGGAATACACACACTCAACAGAGTGGTCCGCAGACTGTAGTCCATGAGCCAGATCCAGCTCTCTACCCTTTATATACAGTCCCCAAGCTATGAGTGGTTTTTACATTTTAAAGAGTTGAAAAGGAAAATACAAAGAAGGATGGTATTTTGTGACACATTAAAATTATATAAAATTCACATTTCAGTGCCTATAAATAAAGTTTTATTGGGACACAGCCATGCTCTTTCATTTACGTATTGTCTATGGCTGCTTTCATACTGCAATGGCAGAGTTGAGTCGTTGTGACAGAGACCATCTGGCCCATGGACCCCAAAATACTTAACTATCCAGTCCTTGACTGAAAATTAGTTTGTTGACCTCAGCTCTAAGAGAAAGACCATAAACTGAAAAGTATATCCAACCTAAAGCAGGATTATTGGTAGAGATCTTAAAATAAATGTAGTAAATATATTTAAGAGATAAAGGAAGCTATAAGCAATAGGAAAAGAAACCTAGTTATATTTAAAAAACAATTGGACATATTCAGTATGGAAAACATAATAGTTGAAATAAAGAACACAACATGGGCACCTGGGTGGCTCTGCCAATTGAGCAACTGACTCTTGGTTTCAGCTCAGGTCATGGTCTTGGGGTTCTGGGTTCCAGCCCCGAGTCAGGCTCCGCCCTCAGTGGGGAGTCTGCTTCTCTCCTTCTCCTTCTCCCTCTGTCCCTCTCCCTGTTCATGCTCTCTTTCTCTCAAATAAATGAATAAATCTTTTTAAAAAAGAGCGCAATAGATGAGATAATCACCAAGACTGACAGTGCTGAAGAAGGAATCCATAAGCAATGCTCACTCCTATTTGGTTAATTGAGATAAATGCTTGATTCTTTCCCTTTGATTACTAATTTTCTAAATATTGGATTGGTTCCTTGTCATCCTCTTAAGTTAATCAATTAGTTTGTAATTATTATGAACTCAAGGATACATAATTCTTACCCTTTATGAAGTTCAAAATTTCCCATATTTGGCCAGTGGAGGAAGCCTCTTCAAGTTGGCTCCCAGGTCTGTTGATGCGACAAGCATCCTCCCTGTGTGCTGTGATATCATCTTGTCCATCTTCCACTCTACCTGGAATTAGCCATTGTCCAAGAATCCCTGGTTTCTTGTGATTGGAACTAGGATTTCAAGACTACAATATTTGTACCAGGGATATTTAATGCTACTATGTTGGACTTTGTTCTAGCCTATCCCCATAGTCTGAACTATAGTGTATGTGAGGGTACATGTGTAAGAGAAGACATGAAATAATGCTGATTCTCCCAATTTAAATTCAGGACTGTGGGAATTTTACTTAACATGGTCTGTTATTACTTATGTACCTCTTTGTTTCACATTAAAAATATCCCAGAAATGATCAATTGTTTTATCCCCCATTATATACACAATAGTCTGAGAAGAACAATACAAATATTACCACCTTCATTGTGGTTAATGTGAATATATGCATATACTCTTCCTATTCTCCCTCTATATAATTGTATTGTATCTGCACCGTTGGACTATATAGCCATTCGTTACTATACTTTCATTTTTAATCCTCATTTACAATTCTGTTTTAATGTATTTAATTCTCATAACCAATGTTTATATTAATGTCTCTCTAGATACTTTGAATGTTTGAACACATTTTCTATAGTTGATTCTTCATAAAATGTTGATGGCAATAATATTCCCTCAGTTCATGATGTCAATAAGTTTATGTCCTTTATACTTGAAAGTAATTTTGTGGAAAATGAAAATCTTGGCTTACATTATAATTTTTTATTTAGTATCTTAAATTTATTATTCCATTATCATCTGGCATAAAAGATTGCTGTCAATGTCCAGTGATAATCCAATTTCATTTTCATTTTCCTTGTAAGTCCCTTGCTCTTTTGGCCCAGCTAACAGAAGGATTTAAAAATTTTTTTTAAATTGAAATTCTAGTAATTTTATCAGAGTAGAATTCCTTTCGTTATTTTATGTCTTCATATACACACATATATGCATTTCAAGAAATTTTCTTGGGTTATATTTTTTTGTATTTTGTCCCCTTGGTTTTTTTTTTTTACTTCTTTTTTTAGGGAGTCCTGTCATCTAGATATTCTTTTTTTTTTTTTTTTTTAAAGATTTTATGTATTTATTTGATAGAGAGAGACAGCCAGAGAGGGAACACAAGCAGGGGGAGTGGGAGAGGGAGAAGCAGGCTTCCCGCCGAGCAGGGAACCAGACGCGGGGCTCGATCCCAGGTTTCTGGGATCATGACCCGAGCCAAAGGCAGACGCTTAATGACTGAGCCACCCAGGCGCCCCTAGATGTTCTTTTTCTATCATCTATCTTTCTACTTTCTCATGAATTTTTAAAATCTGTTTTCCATTTAAAATTTTTTTCTTTTTTCTCCTTCTACTTATCTTAAGCTTATTGTCTTATTTGCTCTTCTGTTCCTTTAGTTCATTCTTTATCTTGAAAATCATATTTGCTTTTATTTCACATTTTTCTGTATTCTGTCACCTCATTTCCAAGTGTTACTATTTCAGATTTATGCTCTGTTTCACATCTTGTATCATTTCCTAAATTAATTTTAGCTTATTTTTAAATAGAGTTTTATGGTTTTATTTTTGTGAACATGCCTTGCAGGTGTACGTTCATTTTAGGCATGCTATTCGGCTTCTTCTCTCTTTCTTTTTTTTTTTTTTTTTTGTTATGAGAATCCCTGGCTCTTTTCCCTACCTTGACATTTATCTGGAGATTCTCTTCCTTTGTCTGTTTTTTTTTTTTTCCCTTAATTTCCTCCCACACAGTTGCTGATGTCATGCAGGTCCTATGGCTTTTGGTAATTTGTCCTCAACCATTTGTTTTTGGGGATTCCCAGGAAGGGATACCTTGTTACTTAGTTGTGCTGTAAAAGCTGTTCATGGGTTTTACATTTTAATATATATTTAAATTTACTTCTCAACTCTAGAAGACAGAAAAAAAAATAGCAAAATACGTAATAAAGGAATCAATAAAGACAAAAGCACAAATTAAAGACAAAACAACAAAAGAATTAAATTGATCAACAAAACCAACATCTTATTCTTTGGAATGAATGACTAATAACAAAGTAAACATGACACTGGACTGATTCATAGAAATGAACAACATGAGGAACAAAGTTGTGATTTGATGGACGCAACATTATAACCTTTAATTTGAAAGCCCAAACAAAAGAAGTTATTTTCCAGGTAAATATAAAATATAAAAACTAGCTCAAGAAGGAGAAAACTACATAAACCAATGTGCAAAAAAGAGTTAACATAGCAGACCTGAAACTACTCTCTTTAGAAGTACCCACTTGTGGGTTGGCTCTTGACTAGCATCTGAGATCTTGGCACTTGATCCATTCCCAGCACTGATATGAAAATGTTCCCTGTTGAAGGTGGTTCACTGTGCTTCAGACTGTGAAATCACTCTGATTTATGCTGAATTACCTGCTTTTCTTCTGGGAATCTGGAATTTTGGAATGTGCTAGACAGAATGTATCTATATGACCAACCCCCATGAAAAGAACTTGGGCACTGAGTCTCTGATGGCCTTCACTAGGCAGATGCATTGCACACGTGACTGAATTTTTCATTGCTGGAGAATGGAACATGGGCAGGAGCGAGAGAGCATAAAGATGCTTGTATGTGGGTGTGTCTTTCCCTTACTAATCTCTCTCTACTGTAATGAGTCTTAGCTTTGAGTACAACTGCCTGCTGGGTCCCATGATTTCTCCCAGTGAACCTCTGAATGTTGTCCTCCTAGTGAATGACACACCAACAATTCTAAAATACGTGCAAAGGAGAGTCAAATTTCTACCCCTCCTAAAACTGTACCAGATTCCTACAGTTGCAGGGACATACTCTACCAAATGTTTAAAATATTAGACTAACTGAAAGCCTTATTGTCTTGTTTTTTTCTTGATATATGGATTTCCAAGTAGGATGTGTGGATTTGTCACATTCTCCAGTATTTTTTTTTTATCAGTTTACTACTTTTATCTAGTTTCTAGTTCTTTATTTCAAGTCTGCTGTTACACACAGAAAGATTCATGATTGTTCTATCTTTTAATATTTTAATTCAATCTTAATAATTAGAATATTTTTATAGAACATGAGCTCTGAAGTTATATTTCCTAGATGTGTATTTTCACTCTTCCTTGATAGCTATGAGATCGTGCGCAAATCACTGAAGTTTTTCTGAGCCTCAGTTTCTTTGCATGCACCAAGTACTCTTATCCAATATACTTAGAGTACATAATCTACTTACCAAGTA
The DNA here is from genome assembly GCF_011800145.1 of Mirounga leonina. Lineage (NCBI taxonomy): Eukaryota > Metazoa > Chordata > Mammalia > Carnivora > Phocidae > Mirounga > Mirounga leonina. The sequence goes on along the minus strand of NW_023270426.1, from coordinate 1,581,205 downwards.
TTCCACAAGGTTGATATAAGGATTAAATTAGATTATGCACTTATAATAAAGTGCTAACAAAATGACTGGTACATATAATTCCTTTGAATGTTAAGTACAGTTGACCCTTGAACAACGAGGGGGCTGAGGGCTGTTGACCTCCCGTGCAGTCACAATCCATGTATAATTTTTGAGTGCCCAAAAGCCTAACTACTAATAGCCTATGGTTGACTAGAAGCCTGACTGATACCATAAACAGTTGATTAACCCATATTTTGTGTATGTATTATATGCTGTGTTCTTACAATAAAGTAAGCAAGAAAAAAAAGAATGTTATTTAGAAAAGCCTAAGGAAGAGAAAATACATTGACAGTACTGTATTTATTGAAAAAATCCACATATAAGTGGACCCATGCAGTTCAAAGCCGTGTCATTCAGTGGTCAACTGTATAGCTATCTAGTGGAGATTTAAACCCACTGGCATTTATTATGATTACTGATGTTTAGAATAATTTCAACCTATTAAGAGTTATCCTGCAATGAGTGAATTTATCTATTCATTCATTCACACACATATTTACTTATCAATGAATCTTCAGTGCCAACTGGTATTCTGGGCCATGGTATTTTGTGACAAATAAGAGAAATGGGATTGTACTCACATGAAGTGTACATTTGAGTGTTATTAAAGTACAGCTAAATGAATGTAATTTTTATCAGCATCTGGAATATTTCTCTCCTCCAGTGAAGCCAAGAATTTGGCTTCCTTGTGAAACCCTCCCCTCCAGTTCATCTACATTTTAATATACTTGGGAAGTTTTACTTCAGGATGTGGTTATTCTTGTTTATAAATATACTCTTTAAACAATAGTTGTAAGTTTTTTCAACTAATATCATCCTTTTAAATTTATACTTTGTTTCTCTTCTAGTGGTTGTGGTAATGATTAGACAATTGGTACAGTATCAACCAATTGTGCAAGTAAAATCTTTCTCAGATCTACGAAGCAAAATTTGACATGCTAGAACTGTGTGCGATTCCCAGCAATATTTTTCTTCTCTTCTTTGTGCATATGAAAGTCTTTATTTTGTCCCCAGGACTGAATAGTTCTTTGCTTGCTGTGAAATTCTAGAATCAAAATTACTCTCCTTCAGAACTCGGCAAATTCTTGCTTCTAGTGTAACTTGGAGAAATTCTATTAGTTTATTTCAAAATTATTTTTAAAAAGAAATTTCCCACCCCTAAGCTAGAAGCTTTTGTGGGTTTTCTTTAACTGCTGGTAGCCACCAACCCTCCATTTCTATGATTTTGTTACTTTCAGAGAGTTATATACATAGAACCACACAGTATGTAACTTTTTGAGATTGGCTTGTTTCACTCACTCAGCATTGTTACCTTATGGTTCATTCAAGTTATTGTGTATATCAATAGTTTGCTCCCTTTTTGAGGACTGTTCTATGGTACGGATATACCACTGTTTCCATTGTGGGGCTATAATGACTACAGCTCTTATGGGCGTTTATGTACAGGATTTTCTGAAAACGTGTCTTCATTTCTCTAGTATAGCTTCCCAGAATGCAATTACAGCATTCTGTGGCAAGGGCATGTTTAGTTTCTAAGAAAGTGCCATACTCTTACCTAGCGTGACTTTGCCATTTTATATTCCAATCAGCAGTGTATAAATGATTCCGTTCCTCCACATCCTTGCCAGTATTTGGTGTTATTACTATATTTTAGCTATTCTAATACGTGTATAATGAGATCTTTTTAGGGTTTTCCTTTGCATTTTTCTAGTAGCTGATGATTTTGAATATCTCTTCTTGTACTTATTTGTCACCTGTGTGCTGAGTTCAGTGAAAAGTCTATTCATGCCTTTTATCCTTTTTGTAATCTAATTTTCTGGATTTCACTGTTGAGTTCTGGAGTCCTTCTAGATACAAGTCCTTTGTTGAATGTGGGGTTCGTAAATTCTTTCTCATAGTCTTTCCACCTTCTTTGCAGACTCTTGTGGAGCAGCTTTTTATATTTTGATAAGATCCAGCTTAGCAGTTTTTCCTTTTATGGGTCATGCTTTTGATGTCAAGTTTAAGAACTGTTTTCCTGAAGCCCTCCATGTCCTGAAGATTTCTCCTTTGTTTCTTTGTAATAGTTTATAGTTTTATATTTAAGTCTGTTACCCATTTTGAGTTAATTTTTATATGAAGTGAGGTTTTGTTTGAAATTTATTTTTATTTTGTCTAAGGATGTGCACCTGTTAACTTCTCATACTTCAGGAGTATGTAGAAATATGTGAATACATGTACAGCTTAATGAATTTTCACAAACTGAGCACAGGCATGTGACCAGCATCTAGATCCGAAAGCATACTATTTCCTTTTACTCGCCTTTGTGCTCCATTGATGGGGTACTTTTCCTGTTTTTAAACTTTATATTAATGGAATCATGTAATACATGTTATTTTGTTTATAGCTTCTTTCATTAAATATGGTTTGTGGGTTCACCTGTATGATGGGTAGTTCCAAATCATTCATTTTATGACTCTGATATGAACACAGTTTACTTAATTTATCCCTTTCCGTGTTGAGATATATTGGGGCTGTCTCCATCTGGGGACCATTATAAAAAGTGCCACTTTGATTATTTTTATACATGTATTTTGGTGAACAGTTATAACCATTTCTGTTGTGTATATACCTAGAAGTAGAATTGTTAGTGGGCATATATGTTCAGCTTTAGTGAATGCTGCCAGAGAGCCTTCCAAAGAGGGGTTCCAATGACCTCACCTCCTTGTCTACCCTTGATACTTTCAGTCTTCTTGGTTTTAGCCAACTGATGGATATGGGTCCCATTACCACTTATTTCCTTTTTAAAATATTTTTAAACTTTTAATTTTGGAATAATTTCCAACTTCTCAAAAAGGTCTAAAATGAATGAAAAGAATTGTCATATACCTTCACCCAGATTCCTCAAATGTTAACACACACACACACACACACACACACACACTGCAGGCATTGCCCTTGTAGCCCTAAATACATCAGTATTTATTTCCTAAAAACAAGGACTTTCTACGGCATAACCACAGTCCAGTGATCAAAACTCAAAACACTTACATGAATATAGTGCTATTATCTTACCAACAAACCTTATTCAGATTTTATGAATTGAGGCACAATTGTTCTCTCTACCCAAAATAGTTGCTCTGGTTTGAGAAGCTGCCCACTTCTCTGACCTCACCTTACTCTGGCCACACCAGCCTTCTTCTCCCAAAATATGTCAAGCTCATCCCAGGCTTTGAGGTTTGCATTGGCTGGTCCTTCTCCCTGCGGTTTTCTTTTTTCCCGGATATCCTAGACTTGGCTTAAGTATGACTTCCTCAGAGTACCTTCCCTAACTGCCTGGACAATGGTAGCACCCAGTCACTCTCCGGCATTATCCTATTTTAATAATCTGCATAGGGCTCTTGACTAGTTGACATTCAGTTTGCTATCAGTTTTGTATCATCTACCGCCAGGAACATGAAAGCTCTGTGAGGGCTGGGAACTTGGCATTACTGTTCTTAACTCTATTTCCATCGTTGAGGATAATGATGGACACATAGTAGGTTCTCAGTACAGGTGTACGCCCCACACGAATGAACTGATCGATATTCTCCATGGACGTCGCACCCCAAACTCTGTCTCAGATACCACTTTATCCTTTTAGGACAGTCTTCCTGAAATGCTTGAAATAGTTACACCAGATGTAATTTTATCAAGAACCAGCAATGAACCTGATCTCCCAGAACAAGTAACTTTGCTCTACCAAGAAATGCTCTACTAGGAAATGCAGAAAGCTACAATATGATGAAGGCTGGACAATGGGAACTGGTTCAGGCCACCATATATGATAACAGTGTGAAATTGCTACAATGAAGAGACCCTAGATCACCTATAAGACAGAAATTTAAAGAGAGGGTAGGTGCAATTTGCCCTCTGCACATGCTTCCCTCAGGATAAGTCTACTTTTAAAATGTTCTTTTTTTTTATGTTATGTTAATCACCATACATTACATCATTAGTTTTTGATGTAGTGTTCCATGATTCATTGTTTGCATATAACACCGAGTGCTCCATTCAATATGTGCCCTCTTTTTTTTAATTTAATTTTGTTATGTTATGTTAATCGCCATACATTACATCATTAGTTTTCGATGTAGTGTTCCATGATTCATTGTTTGTGTATAACACCCAGTGCTCCATTCAATACGTGCCCTCTTTAATACCCATCACCAGGATAACACATCCCCCCACCTCCCTCCCCTCTAGAACCCTCAGTTTGTTTCTGAGTCCATAGTCTCTCATGGTTTGTCTCCCCCTTCAGTTTCCCCCCCTTCATACTTCCCCTTCTGCTGTCTTCTTCTTCTTTTTCTTCTTTTTTTAACATGTATTATTTGTTTATTTGTTTCAGAGGTACAGGTCTGTGATTCAACAGTCTTACACAATTCACAGTGCTCACCATAGCACATACCCTCCCCAATGTCTATCACCCAGCCACCCCATCCCTCCCACCTCTCACCACTCTAGCAACCCTCAGTTTGTTTCCTGAGATTAAGAATTCCTCATATCAGTGAGGTCATATGATACATGTCTTTCTCTGATTGACTTATTTCACTCAGCATAACACCCTCCAGTTCCATCCACGTCGTTGCAAATGGCAAGATCTCATTCCTTTTGATGGCTATATAATATTCCATTGTATATATATACCACATCTTCTTTATCCATTCATCTGTCAAAGGATATCTTGGCTCTTTCCATAGTTTGGCTATTGTGGACATTGCTGCTATAAACATCAGGGTGCACGTACCCCTTTGGATCCCTACTTTTGTATCTTTGGGGTAAATACCCAATAGTGCAATTGCTGGATCGTATGGTAGCTCTATTTTCAACTTTTTGAGGAACCTCCATACTGTTTTCCAGAGTGGTTGCACCAGCTTGCATTCCCACCAACAGTGTAGGAGGGTTCCCCTTTCTCCGCATCCCCGCCAACATCTGTCATTTCCTGACTTGTTAATTTTAGCCATTCTGACTGGTGTGAGGTGGTAACTCATTGAGGTTTTGATTTGGATTTCCCTGATGCCGAGTGATGTTGAGCACTTTTTCATGTGTCTGTTGGCCATTTGGATGTCTTCTTTGGAAAAATGTCGTTCATGTCTTCTGCCCATTTCTTGATTGGATCATTTGTTCTTTTAAACTACTTCTAAAAGTATGTCCTTGCTGGGAAATTACATTTTAAAATCAAAAGCATCAGCATTTTTTCAGGCTTTCATTTACTTGCTTTTCAGCCACCCCTTTTCCATTTCTTGTTTTGAACACTGTGTGGTTAATCAGATCTTCCAGAATATTAAATTTTATCTGTTTTGATCATCTTGTGGTGAATGATCGAAGCTTATTGCTAAATAGCAGCCATGGAAAGATATTTTCAGTGTTGTGTGAAATTATAATTGTGCACATTGATACACATATAACACTGTAATAGTTACTCCTTTAGCCTTACACCATACTTATGAGTGGAGATGATACCTTCTTCACAGCCACTCTGTAAATGTGTAAAAATGTTAAATGACTTGCTCAGAGTTGTATAGAAAACCTAGAAAGTAGATCTGTGGGGCAGCTACCTCCTTGGCATGGCTGGCATCAAAATGGGAGTATTGCAAGTTCTGTTCCTGGTGATCAGGACTTGGAGTCAACGTTGCTTTAGTTAATGTATTTCCTTCATGTTGAGTGCAGAATTTTCTGATCAATTAAATTGAGTCACCCTATGAAAACCTTGCACTATTTTTGTCTTAGAGTGTGAAGCTTTCCTCCTAGCTTCCTTGTTCCCAGTCTTTCTGTACATCACAGTCACCCAGGGGCGATGCTGATTCATGGGGTCGAGAGTAAGAATCAGGATTTGTATTCTTAACACTCCCCCAGGTGACTCTTACTAATATTGAGAAATATTTAGTAGTAAGTCAGGATCCAGAGGTGGTTGTCTGATCCCCTGAGAGAGAAATAAAATATGTACTCGGGAAAGGGGTTCATCTCTCAATTGATACAAGCCCTTCTGAGAACAATTTGGCCCTAGCTTGGTATCTTCCATGTGCTAATTAGCCTGTTTTCCTCTCATACATATAATCATAACCTTTCCTAAGATTTTTTTTTTTAACGTACTCTGGGATCAAAAAAGGCCACAGCTACTGAAAAGGGTAAGTGTTTGGTAGCTCATAAGTATCAGAAAGAGCTATAAAATCAAGAAATTGTGCAATTTTGGACTATCAGAAATTAAACTCCCTGCTGAAACTATCTGTTTAGACACACCTCAGGAAACAGATTGTCAAAAGTAGCTTTATGAATAGGCTTTTGCTGGGAAGAAAAAAAAAAAAGGAGAGAAAGCCCTCACAGTGGGTTGTGTTTTTATTTGTTTATTTCTCTCAGCTCTCATACCTGTCTAGCAGCTCTAAAGTTTTCTATTACCCATACCTCAGCTTCATCAGCATGACTAGTATTTTCTTGTGCAACCTTAGTGAGCCTTTGAGAGGCTCACCAGGAAATTATTGTGCCAGGCTGAGTTTGATGATAAGATGAGGTAATAAAAACTTGACTACGAGGGCTCTCCAGCCTCTTGGGTCATATTGTAGAAGATTCTGAAAGTAAACCTCCTTAGAGGCTGAAGATTCGTCAAGCACTTTTAGGTGGAGAGAAGTGTATGCTCACCTTTGCTCTTCCTTCCCTGAGGATCAGAGAGCGGCATTACTCTGTCCATACACTGCATTTCCATGAGACAGGTTATATGAACTGCGAGGAAATGTTTGTGTTATTGAGAGTGTGGCCATGTGACAAGCAACCCTAGGAAGGTGTACGAAAAGGAGAGGCCAGGGCACTTGGGTGGCTCCATTGGTTAAGTGGCTGACTCTTGATTTCAACTCAGGTCATGATCTCAGGATCATGAGATCGAGCCCCCTGTCGGGCTCTGCACTCAGCATGGAGTCTGCTTGTCCGGCTCTCACTGCTCCTCCCCCAGTTCATGCTCTCTCCTCTCTCAAAATAAGTAAATAAATCTTTAGAAAAAGAAAAGGAGAGGCTTTGGAAGAAGGCAGTCTGGGTTCTGGTTCCTGATACTGACCACTCCTGTTGATTCTCCTGGTGTAAATGTTCATATCTCTGAAAGCGGCTGGTAGACTGGAGCGTGCCAGACATGGGTGATCAACAGACACATTTTATCTGGCTTCCACGTTTTTCTTTCTTTCCTTTGTTTTCTCCTTGCCTTTCTTAATTTCCTTTTCCCCTTCCCCCATCAAATTTAATGCAAAATGCAAATCTTGGGGAAGTTCACATAACAGTGTCTGTTGTTCAGGTTTTCTCAGGAAATGGGAAGGGATGGTGGCACCAGGTCTGTTTTCTGTACTGCCTCCCCTTAGAAGTGGCATCTCCAGGGGCACCTGGGTGGCTCAGATCTGACTCTTGGGTTTTGGCTCAGGTCATGGTCTTAGGGTCATGACCTCAGGTTGTGAGATCAAGCCCTGCATCAGGCTCTGCACTCAGTGCTGTTCTTACTGAGATTCAGCCAATTTTCTTGAATACATGCTACTTGGAGTTTTTGCAGGTCTTTAATGTCCAGGGTTCTAAAGAAGTTGACATAGATCATTTTTGCCAGTATTGTTGCTTTTATGGAGGAGCCAGTTTTTAGAGTGGATTTCCATCTGAGAAGTGATTCTCTGACTTACTTTTAAATCAGTTGTTCTGTGGAATCTTACCTCCTACTATATGGCTCTGAATGAGGTGGTATTAAAATCTTTAGAGCTTATTTTGTCTTGACATTACATCTTGGCACAGATCATCTGTTTTGTGAGTGACAGTACATTTTGAAAGTGGTGATATGTTTCTTTTCTTAGTGACCAGGTGCTTTGGATGGAGAGGTAATAAACTGAATTTGGAGAGAGGTAAAAGTGAAAAAGTCAGCAAGGCATCCTGGAGGAAATGATATTGAAGAAGAGGTGGAATGAGCCATCAGGTAGTGTTGATGATGTACCGGGGTGTGGAGGAATCATTCGGTAAATAATTATTGAGCAGGTGCCATGGACTAGGTTCTGCTATAGGCCCTAAGGATATAGCAGTAAACAACACCAGCAACAAAAATTCCTGATCTCATGGAATTTATACTCTGGTGCAGAGATGCGGGTGGGGGCACAGAAAACAAATCAATGTGATACGTAGTAAAAAGTACTATGAAGAAAGTAATCCGGCAGGTGAAGGAGACTGAAGGCATGCTGTTTTTTCACAGGAAGATTGGGTAATTCCTTTCTGATAAGACATTAGAGCAGAGAACTGAATGAAATAAGGGAATGTTCCCTGTGGTTTTCCCGGGGCAGAGTGTTTTCAGCATTAACAGTGGTGAGTGCAGAGACCTGGGTTGGGAGCAGGGGAGTGAAGAACCCTGGTTCTAGAGAAGTGGCAAATTTGGGACTTGAGAACTTAGGGGAGAGGAGAAATCCTTGAGAAAAGAAGCTGAGGCTGTCAACTCCTCAGAGAGACGGAGGAGGCAAGGATGAGCAGAATAGTATGGAGTGTAGGTCACTTGAGGCACTTTCGTTGCTGCATTTAGGGTGGACCTGGGGAAGACAGGAGTGAGAGACAGTAGCAGCAAGTGTTACAAGGCTCCCTGGTCTGAAGCTGTTTGTCACGCGCATGACACCCCTATGAGTGCTGTGCTTGGTGTTACCAGTGCCTTTGCAACTGCTCCGTAGAGCCTTTGTGAAGAGTCTGCTCTGCCTTTCAGAAACAAATGGAGTAAACGTCGAAGGATCAGATACACAGAAGCTTCTCTGCCTAGTCCTCTTCTGATTTCCTAATCTTAAAACCCTCTGGTTGGTCTTAGAGGACCCAGCATTCCACCACCCCCAGGAAAGAGGCCACTAGTGATGCTCCTGCCATAGGGAATTGTACTGTGAACAGGTATTCAAAACAGCCATGTGAAACAGACCCTTAAATGCAGAGAACAAACTAGCGGTTGCCAGAGAGGAAGGGGTTAGAGGGATGGGCAAAATGGGTGAAGGGGAGTGGGAGGTACATGCGTCCAGTTAGGGAATGAAAAAGTCACAGGGATAAAAGGCATAAGGAATATAGTCACTGATGTCATAATAGTGTTGTATGGTGACAGAGGGTAGTTGGATTTGTGGGGAGCACCACATAACATACAGACTTGTCAAATAACTATGTTGTATACCTGAAACGAATGTCAGTTATACTTCAATAAAAGAATGCAAGAGTAAATACACTTTAAAAATCAGGGAAAAAAGGCCTTGTGAATATATTTTCATCCTGGGGACTTTGTTGGTACAATACCTAAGCTTTTCCACATTTTTTTTTAACAAGACCCACAATTTTTAGAGCTGTAAATAAAAGATGTGTATTATCATTTGAATTAATTTGAGTTGCTGTGAGGTTTCACTAGAAAATTATTGGTTATCTGTTTATTTCCTGCTTTATTACCAGTGTTAGAATAACAGTACTCAGGGACAGATGCCTGGGTGGCTCAGTTGGTTACGAGTCTGCCTTCGGCTCAGGTCATGATCCCAGAGTCCTGGGATCGAGTCCCTCATTGGGCTCCCTGCTCAGCGGGGAGCCTGCTTCTCCCTCTCCCTCTGCTGCTCCTCTGCTTGTGCTCTCTCTCTTTTTCTCTGGCAGATAAATAAATAAAACATTAAAAAAAAAAGAATAATGGTACTCAAAAAGAATTTGTTGAATTAATAAGTGTTAGAAATATTTTAAAAATTTATTGTTAGATGGGAACATTGCCTCCTCTTCTGATGTTTTTAAACCTCTTTCTCTCTAAAGGCTCCTGTACATATGCTTAGGTTTCTCCATCCTCAAAACAAAATGTCCTCCTGTGATTCTTACTCATCTTGGGACTCCAGTATCCCTGGTTCTCACTCTCTTAACCTACACCATTCACTCCTGAAGTCCCTGCAATTTTACTTCCACATCTATAATGCTAGATCCCATTAAATAAACTATTTTTTAATTGCTAAAACCAGTTGATGACTTCAGAGCCTTGTTTTACTTAGCATATATGCTTTCTCTTTATTTACTTAAGCTGCATGACGTATTTCTCTCCTAAGTTCCCTCATCTCCCTCCGAACACTTCTCTTGTTCTGTTCACTCCTTAAATGTCAGTCTTCCCAAGTTTTGTCCTTACCTATTCTTCTCTTCTCTTGCTGTGTTCTCTTCCTACAGAAATATAGTCTAGGGAAGCATCTGACTGAACTCCAAGCACAGACTGGAACAGGCATCTCACATTTAACTGTCCAGCAACCTGGGTTTATTATTTTTCTCTCATTCCTCTCTTGGATATGTTGTTGTTGTTCTTCCTTTTTTTCTTTCTCTTTCTCCATCACTTTAAACTCCGCTTTCTTCTTTACCATCTACATCCAGTCTGTCACTAGAAGCTGCCAATTTTGCCTGCACGTATATCTTGAATCCTGAATCCTTCTCTTCTTCATTCCCTCTGTATCTAATTTGGTTCAGGACCTCGTTGCCTCTAGTCTGTATTATTTGGTTAATCTCCTGACAGGTCCCCTCTTTTCTGCTCTCCTTGTGCCTCTGCTTCAATGAGAGGCAAGCTGGTTATGTAGGAAAGATCAAGCTGACATCTTTTAGGTTATTATTTGCTTTATTTTCCTACTAACCCATCCGAGACTGTAAAAAAGCAGCAATCCTCCTCGGTATTACACTTAATTTGCTAAGCATGCCCTTCCTAGGTAAGTGGCAAATTTGAGCAATATCAAATTTTATATTAATGGATCATTGATCCAGCTAACTCCTTTAAACTAATGTATTATGGTGCTATGGTGATGGCTTGGAGACCTTCCCTGTGTAGCAATTTTGGTTCTCTTGCAAAAGCCATCCCCCTGCTTCTTTTCTAATAACATTTATTTTCCACATAGCCATGTACTTGAGGGGCAGCCAGCCACGTTTCCAGGGCCAGGGCATGAAGCTGGAATTGAACTAAGCCAACTCTGGTGGTCCTTGTTTGCTTTAAAATAATTAGTGTGGGCAAAGGCATATGTCAAAATTCTGTCTGACACTTGACTGGAAATCTGCTGAGAATTTCTGGGAATTGTTTTCTTGCTGATAAATTGAGACACACACAACTGGGAAAACATGGCTCCTGTTTTACCTGCTGGGCATTGTCATCAGGGTTTGTCATGTGATTGCTGGAGCTGCTGCAGCCATCTGGCAAGCATGAGAAGAGCTAGTGGGAGGAGAAGGTCCTTTTGCTGAAGGTGATAGTGTGGGAAAATGTAAATAACTTGGGTCTTAGATAACGTTTATCAGCTGCTCTACTGCTGAAAATCTGCTGAGGGAAAGAGAGAAAATCCCCTTCTTATTTAACACAAGTGCACTGAAGATTTATGTTTCTTTTGATTGATTGATTGATTTTAAGTTTTTATTTAAATTCCAGTTAGTTGACAGTGCAATATGTTTCAGGGGTACAATATAGTGATTCAGTGCTTCCATACAACACCCCGTGCTCATCACAAGTGCACCCCTTAATCCCCATCACCTGTTTAACCCATCCCCCTAGGTACCTCCCTTCTGCTAATCAGTTTGTTTTCTATAGTTAAGAGTCTGTTTCTTGGTTTAGTTTACCTCACTGCTCCCTTTGCTGGTTTGTTTTGTTTCTTAAATTCTACATATGAGTGAAATCATATTTGGTATTCATCAGGGAAATGCAAATCAAAACTGTAACGAGATATCACTTGACACCTGTCAGAATGGCTAAACTCAGCAACACAAGAAACAACAGGTGTCAGCAAGGATGTGGAGAAAGGGGAAACTTCTTGTACTGTTGTTAAGAATGCAAACTGGTGCAGCCATTCTGGAATACAGTATAGAGGTTACTCAAAAATTTAAAAATAGGGGGCGCCTGGGTGGCTCAGATGGTTGGGCGTCTGCCTTCGGCTCAGGTCATGATCCTGGAGTCCTGGGATCGAGTCCCGCATCGGGCTCCCTGCTCCTTGGGAGCCTGCTTCTCCCTCTACCTCTCTCTCTCTCTCTCTGTCTCTCATGAATAAATAAATAAAATCTTTAAAAAAAAATTTAAAAATAGAACTACCCTATGACCCAGCAATCGCATTACTAAGCATTTACACATAGGATACAAAAATACTGATTTGAAGCGTCGCATGCACCCCAGTGTTTATAGCAGCATTATCAACAATAACCAAACTATGGAAAGAGCCCAAAGGTCAATCGACTGATGAATGGATAAAGAAGTGGTACATCTATATACAATGGAATATTGCTCAGCCAACAAAAAGAATGAAATCTTGCCATTTGCAATGATGTGGATGGAGCTAGAGAGTATAATGCTAAGCAAATTTATATTTCTTGAGGTCAAACTCAACTGATTTCCTAAGACCCTTCACTATAGTGGCATGTGCTTGGTCATTGAGTGTATCACTTCTCATCATAGAAGTCTTGTCTGAAGAACTATTTTCCATGTAATGTGATTTTTTTAAAAAGATCAAAAATCATGTAAGAGTTAAAAGTAAACTTAGAAATCGTATAGTTCAACTTCTAACAAATTCGGTTCCTTTTCTGGAGCTGGGGAGGCATAAAACAGTTCAATCAATACTAATAGTTCAACTTCTTTATTTTTACACCTTAACCTGGGATCAAAATTCTCATTCTCTACTCTTGGGTCCACTTAGCATCACCCATCCTTTTAAATATGGAGACATCCTGTATGATCATTCCTGCTTTCATTCAGGAAAGGTCCACTTGTTCAGTCACCCAAGTTCTGCTGCTTCTTATATGCCTGCAGATGGCCACTGTCAGTCTCCCTGACACTGAGAATACATGTGTATAAGTGTGTTTGACCCCACAAAAGGCCTTTTGGATTTTTGAAAAGTGGCAGCTGAGTCACTATGAGTGCAGGTCAAGGATTGACACCTCAGGGTTCAAGAAGATTGCTGGGTTTACTTTTGAGCAGACTATACTGGTAAGTGAATTAGCAAATGCAGACAATTACCCAAATAATGTAAGCCAAGAAAAAGCACTTGGCTTTCATATTTTTGATATTACAGACCTGGGGCTTGACTGTATTTATTTTTATCTCTAATATGTGTTAGTGTAGTCCTGGACCTAGTGGTATGCATGAATCTCCCTGGAATATCCCTTGTTGGGGTCTTTTTTTTTTTTTTTTTTAATGGATAGAATAAAAACAGTCTAATGACATGAAGCCAAAGTGGATTGAGTTTATGGAAAAGGAAGCAGACTCCAATGGTGTGATCCCTGAGCTCCAGACACAACGCTTGAGTTTGGGCTATTCAGCTTCAGTCTGATTTTCTTTTGGTTCAGGTTTCGTGGAGATCCCAGCCAGCCCTTAGAAGCAGCTGCTGCACTGAGGAAGCCAAGACTGACCTTGTCTGGGCTCTCCTTCTGATGTGCTGACTAAATGCTCCATCTAAAACCCCACATAAATTCCATCATGACCTCATCTGCCTTTGTCTCCATTCTTTGAGAAGGAAGTGGAGTGAAAACTTAGAGGGACAATATTGGTGGGAGTTAATTGAATTGTACACGTATTTAACATTGAGAGATCCTGCAACAACCCAATGGAAGCTTTCATTTATTCAGATGGATAAGATGTTCGTTGAGTTTCAAGAGGTGTTTTGATTCTCACTGGAGGTTTAATTTCCTTGTCTAGAGATGTCAGTGTTGAATACGATCTTGCCAACTGTTGTGACAGCTTGGTGACCAAAACTGATGCCTCTAGAGCATAAGAGCATAGCTGGGGTACAAAGTAGTGGTTCTCTCCTCCAAAATAGTACTGCCTTTGGAATGTTGATAGGCTAGAGTAGCAGTTTTCTTCCGCTAAATAATCGTTCAGTAGTTCGTAACTGAGCACATCATCATGTGTTATTGGGACAGAGCTGACCTTCACAATTTGAGTTTATTTTGGTGTAAGATGGAAAGTGCCCTTTGACTTTTATGGCTAATAGCACTTCCCTTTCATTCCTAGGCACGTGGCAAAGATATTTGTAGGACCCAGGTAGACAAGAACATATCACATTTTTCTTTCTGATTCCCTAAGATGAAAGTTGTTTTCACGGTCCTCTCCAGCTATCCATGGCAGTGAGTGGTTTGTCTTTAAGAATTCAATCTTATGTCAACTACCCTTCAATTTTAGAAGCTTGTGTTAGAAACTTTTATCAAATGTATTAAAAATTAGTCACAGGCAATATAGTACTCTACATGGGATCCTGGAATGAAAAAAGGACATTAGTGGAAAAACTGGTGAAGTATGGATAAGGTCTATAGAAAAAAAATTGAAAGTTTTTTTTTTCTTGCTTGCTTGCTTGCTTGCTTTCCTGTGCACGATAACCCATTGCTGATCACTATAGTTATACTAATACCTGTTTTGAGAAAGATAAAAATAAATTTTAAGGTTTTTTGCTTTGTTTTTCATTTAGATGCATTTTCCTACTGCAGATTCTGATATCAAAGGATATGGTTTATTAAGTCCAAATCTTGTCCTGTTCTGGTTAAGCACCATCTTTAAAAAGGAATAGTGGGACATGATTGTGAGTTTGGAGGAGAGAATGAGAACAATTTAGCTGTGACATTCATGACTGAGGTCTGGGGGTGGGGAGGAGGATTAAGGTGCCTACAGACTAAGGTTAAATATAACTCCCCATCCCTGAGAAGAGTTGCCAGGCATGCCAAAGCATTCTTGAATCCTAAATGAGCCAGGCGGGGCTCAACTAACAAGTTTTTTGTTATTCCTTCATCCTGTGCCTGATCGTTTCTTCTTCAAAGTGATTCGTCAAGCCCTGTCTTTATAGTCAACTGGGTGTCCTATTGGGTGCAGTTCTCACTGTACACACCGTTCCCATACTTAGGAGTCATTGGTTCTTTTAGAGATCTGGATGCCATGATGTGTTGCCATGTGTTTGTTGTTTCCTTCCTTCCCTCTCATTTATTCATTCATTCATTCACTCATAATGGGTGTCTTATATTTGCAAGGCATAGGGATAAATAAGAAACACAAGAAACCCTTGGTCTACTAAGGAAGGCCACATCTGTATTCATATAATTATAATGCAGTATGGAAAGCGAGCAGAGCCATGGGAGAGGTGTTAGGGCCAGCAGGAACTGAGAGTATGGGCAGGCTTCTTCCAGTGAGCAGGATCAGGGGAGACTTTGTATTTTTGGTTGGAAGTCTGAAAGTGTTGTGGCAAAGAAAAAAAGAGAATTGATTTGAATGAGAAACACAACAGGGAATTTGGTATCCTGGTGGCCTGAGGACTCTTACTCTTTTCTTCCTACTTGAATGCATAAAGGACTTCTTGACTTTTTATTCTCTTATTCCGACCAAACCATCCTGATAGAAATTAATCTGTATAAATGGAGATTTGTTTTACTACCCTCTTCTCTACCATAGATATTTGCATGACATCTGTGAAATCAATGCCTGGGTATTATAGCACAGAAACACTTTTCAAGAATTTTCTTATAAGCCTTGGAATTTCTCCTAACTAGAACAAAGAATCTTAAAACCACAGGGATCTTCAGAAATTATTACCTAGGCTGACTAGCTATCCCCACTTCCCAGATGAAGAAACTGGGGCCCAGAGAGGCAAAGGGACCTGAATCTCTCATAAATGACCAAGTTAGAAGGAGGGCATGGATTAGAATCAAGGCTCTTAGCAGCTTATGTAATTGGGATCAAGTCAGCATGAATAATACATGCAGGAGAATCAGGAGAAATGGTAGCGGTGGGGAGACCATTTAGAATTTCTATTACTGCAGAAATGGTAGACAGGTTTTTTTGTTTGTTTGTTTTTTGTTTTTATGTTCAGTTAGCCACCATATAGTAGATCATTAATTTTTGATGTAGTGTTCAATGATTCATTAGTTGTGTATAGCACCCAGTGCTCTTCAGTAGACAAGTTTTTGGAAGCAGCTTCCTTTCTTACCTCCCTTCATTTGTATATGCCCATCCTTCTGCATTGTTGCCACACCATGGAGCTTCTCCTGCCATCTAAATGATACCCAACTAGACAAATTTGCTTCTCAGTCTCCTAGACTGCTCCCTGTGCTCATACTTCCATTTTACTCCTGGTCTCTGTGTGGACTCTGTTTTAACCTTCATTTATTTCTTCTTCGGTGTTCTTCCTTTCTTTATGTAGACCTGGGCTTCTGACCTGTATTATTTTCCTTCTTCCTGAAGAACTCTTAACATTTGTTGCAAAGCAGGTCTAATGGCAATAAATTCCCTCCAGTTTCATTTGAGAAAGTCTTTATTTCTCCTTCAGTTTGGAGGGCTAATTTCCCACGGTACAGAATTCTAGGTTGTTGTTTTTTTTCCCCTCCCAACACTTAAGTGCTTCACTCCACTCTCTTCTTGCTTGCATGGTTTCTGAGAAGTCAGATGTAATTCTTACCATTGCTTCTCCATAGGTAGGATGTTTTCTTCCCTCTGGTTTCTTTCAGGATTTTTCCTTTATCTTTGATTTCCTGTCATGTGAAAATGATATGCCTTAGTGTCACTTTTTTGCATTCATCCCATTTCATGTTCTGTAAGCTTCCTGGATCTGTGGTTTGGTGTCTGACATTAATTTGGGGAAATTCTCAGTCAACATGGCTCCAAATACTACTTCTTTTCCTTTCTCTTTCTTCTCCTCTGGTATTCCCATTCCTTTTGTAATTGTCCCATAATCCTTGGATGTCCTGCTACGCTTTTCTTCAGTCTTTGTTCTTTTTGCTTTTTGGATTTTGTGAATTCTGCTGATACATCCTCTTGTGCAGAGATTCTGTCCTTAGCTGTGTCCAGTCTACTAATAAGCCCAATCAAAAGCATTCTTCATTTCTGTTAGTGTTTTTTTTTTTAAGATTTTATTTATTTATTTGAGAGAGAGAGAGCATGAGAGGGGGGAGTGGGAGAGGGAGAAGCAGGCTGCCCGCGGAGCAGGGAGCCCGATGCAAGGCTCGATCCCAGGACCCTGGGATCATGACCTGAGCCGAAGGCATTTGCTTAACCAACTGAGCCACCCAGGTGCCCCTCTGTTAGTGTTTTTGATCTTCAATACTTCTTTTCAGTTTTTTTTAAATTGAGATTTCCATTTTTCTGCTTACATTGACCATCTGTTCTTGCATGCTGTCTACTTTATCCATTAAAGCCCTCCTTACATATTAATTAATCATAGTTGTTTTAAATTCCCTAGCTGATAATTCCAACATCCCTTTCATGTCTGGTTCTGATGTTTGCTTTGTCACTTCACACTGTATTTTTTGCTTTTTTTGGTATGCCTTGTGACTTTTTCTTTCTTTCTTTCTTTCTTTCTTTCTTTCTTTCTTTCTTTCTTTCTTTCTTTCTTTCTTT
>NW_023270426.1:1543667-1563806 GCF_011800145.1 Mirounga leonina | reverse complement strand
TTTCTTTCTTTCTTTCTTTCTTTCTTTCTTTCTTTCTTTCTTTCTTTTTTTGTTGGAAGGAAGACAAACATTTTATAAAATACTGCTTTATAATCCCTGTCCTTATAATTTTTTCTTGATAGCTGGATATGATATACTGGGTAAAAGGAACTATGTTAAATAGGCTTTAGTAATGTTTTGTGGTAGGGAAACCCTGACAGCCTTATGATTAGGTCTATTTTTTAGTGAGCCTGTGTCTCTGGACAGTGAACTTCACAAGTGTTTCTCAGATTTTTCCCTTCCCCTTAGGTGAGACAGAATGGATAGAATGGCTAGAAGGGGTTGGGTTTGGATATTTTCCATCCCTAGGTCAGTTAAGCTTTCATAATAACCCAGCATGTTAGGCCCTGGTTCACAAGTTTCCCTTTGTTGAGAAGAACCGAGTATTCTGAGGTATTGAAAAATGGTTCATTTTCTCTTCCTCTGGCACCAAACTCTCCGTATTTACTATGGGAATCTGGTTGAGCTTCTAAAGGTAAATCTCACAATATTGTGAGAACCCCCCCAAAAAAACTGGGTCCCCCTGGACATTTTAACTCTCAGAGTTGTCCATACTTAGCCTCCAGCATTTCATTAATTACGTTTCGGGCTTTTCTACCCTAGCAGTGGTTCCCCACAGTGGTTTCTGCTTGCTTTAAGTCTCTGCTCTAATAAGCTATGTGTCTCTATATTTGCCTATCTGTCTCTCCAGTCTTGGGGGCAGTGATTTGTCCTGTATCCTCTCCTCTCTATGGATCCCAGAAGAATTACTGATTTTTTTCAGTCTGCTCGGCTTTGAATTGTTAGGATAGAGTGGTGATTTCTAAGCTCCTTACATGTGGAACCAGAAACCAGAAGTCTTAATTGTGGATTTTCAGTTAGATCCTTCTTTATGCTTTATTTCATTAAGCTCATTGTACCTAGACCCAGAACAGGCACAAGCCATCTCCTGACCCCCCATTTATAAATGTGTGTGTGTGTGTGTGTGTGTATGTATGTATGTATGTATGTATACATCTCTACAGATGGTCCTTGACTTAAGGTGGTTTGATTTAGGATTTTTTGACTTTACGATGGTATAAAAGTGATATGCATTCATTAGAAGCCATACTTTGAATTTTGGATTTTGATCTTTTGCCAGGCTAGCGATACACCTTACGACACTCTTTCATGATGCTGGGCAGAAGCAGTGAGCCATAAGCTACCAGTCAGCCATGTGATCACAAGAGTAAACAACTGATACTTTTACAGCTATTTTGTACCCATGCAACCATTCTGGTTTTTACTTTCAGTAGAGTATTCAATATGTTACATGAAATATTCAATACTTTATTATAAAATTGGCTTTGTCTTAGATGATTTTGACCAGCTGCAGGCTAATGTAAGTGTTCTGAGCCCATTTAAGGTAGGCTATGTGAAGCTATGGCATTCAATGGTATATTCAACGTATTTTTGACTCATGATATTTTCAATTTATGATGAGTTTATTGGGATATAACCATATCATAAATCAAAAAAGATCTGTACATATATACATATACACATATGAATATGTGTTTTAAATTAGAAGTTCAAAGAACATAATTGCTTCACCCATATGGAATCAATAGAATAGCTATTTTCCAAAAATAATAACATTATTCAGAAATGTATTTGTGTTCACCAAAACACAGTGGATTAAGGCGCCTGGTGTAGTTTGCTGATGCAGCTGTAAAAAATCTAGGCAGTACAAAGCATGGGGATGAAATATACATAAAACTTAAAATACATATTTTGGTGTGAGAAACACTTTTTGTTCCTGCTGGTCTGAAAAGTCTCTGATACTTTCAGAATGCTTAGAATAATTGGGTCCCAGTAAGTGGCTCAGTCAGTTAAGTGTCTGACTCTTGAAGCTCAGGTCGTGATGTTAGGGTCCTGGGTTCAAGCCCCGTGTTGAGCTCCATGCTGGGCATGGAGCCTAATTAAAAAAAAAAAAAAACTTTGGCCTGGGTAAGTATACAGTATTTAGCTCAAAAAATTTAGTTTAGTAAAATGTAGTAAATTCATTCTGGAACTCAAACTGCACCGGGTATAATGAATGCATGGCACCGTTAGTAGACATTATGGTGATTTTGCCAACTGCAAAAAAAAAAAAAAAAATGAAGTCTTCCTCAAGGATACAAACATCTATATATAGCGGAGAGAAAACAGCAAACCAAGCTCTGACTTTTGGAAAACATAAAATGCAGTGTTGCTCAGTACCTAATAAGTGAGGTAATAAGCACTTAGTAAGTACTTCTATTTTTTATTGATGGGGATCTACTCTGTAGTGGACTGTTTGGTCCTTTATGGCTTATAGTCAACAATTTGGGCTGAAGCACCGATCAGTCATTTCTGAATGTACTCAGATCCTCAACCTTTTCTTTGTATATGGTCTATGGTGACTGCCTGAGGCTAAGCTTTTTTATTTATTGAGATTTTCCTCCTCCTAGTCGCCACCTTAGCTTGTCTGCTCTTTCTAGCCTCACCTATTAATCCCCATCTTAACTTACTGAGCGTATTACTCTTCCAGAGTCATCCCTGCTGTGCCCTCACAGACAACATCATTACCTCTAGCTTGTCATGCCCTGTCTCTTCCTTCATTTGTAAGTTTCTATAGAGCCTATTTCCTCCACAAAGTTTACGTTTTCTTTTCTCACGCATCTCTTCCTCTCTTTGCTCCTGAGCACATATCTGCCCATGATGTAAAATGAAAGTTCCATTTAATTCTTTATCTCCATAGCTGATTGTCATTATATTTTTATGTCTTTTCTGATGGTAAAATCAGACGAATTTTTGTGTAATTAGGGAAAGTTTATTTTCTGGTAATCATTTATGCATGCCCATTTAATATTTAGTATGAACTTCTCATACACATGTTGTTTTTAAGTGCCACGATTTACAGGTTCACTGGGAAGGGTGCAAAACTTTGAAACAAATGTAGGTTTATGCTCACGGAATTCACAACACAGTCTGGGAAGATAGCCAGATGAGTTCACTTAAAATGGGTAGGGACAAGATTTACTCTTTTGAAAGTTTCATTGGTATGGCTAGGTGGAGGGGATGGGTTATTTGTCAAGCAGTTGGCTTGGATCACAGCAAACAGTGGTTAAGAATCGTGATATATAGGAAGGACATCTGCCTTGTACGAAATACCTTGAGTATCAGGGCCTGGGTCAAACCCCATTCTCAGAAGGGTACATGTGATTTTAAGGCCAAAACTCATTCTTATAATAATTAGTAATCTTGTTTATAGTCCAACTCAGCCAAATAAGCCAAGCATAATCCCTGTGTGCAGCAACACATACAGGGTATTAACATTTTTTCCCAGATCGTAACCAGTTTTAACAATCTTGGGGTAGGCAAGGTTCTTTGTTTTTTTTTTTTAAGGCAGAACCCATGATTTAAAACCTTGCTAAGTGTTAGTAACACCAAGTTTAACCCGACATGAATTTTCCCACTGGGGTGTTCCACAGAGGCAGAATCTTGTTGGAGTTAATAAAAATCAAAATTCTCATGAGGCCATTGCCCATTTAAACTCAGGCTTATACCACCATTCTCAGAAGGGCCGAGTCAACATCATAAACTCCGATTCAAGAGAATGTTTAACCCATGTGGTTTTTCACGTTCTTGAGTCATGCTGAGCACCAGGGAGGACATCCGCTCATCACTGGAGGAGGGGAAGAGGCAACGAGAAAAGATAGCCTCCCTGTGCACGTGTACCTGGGTCCTACACATGCCGCTAGCTTTCCAGGTGTCCGGGAACCCCATCTCCCCAGAATTGTTCATCTCTGATTGGATTTTATGTAAGATTAATTCTCTCTCACCTCAAATGCAGATTTTATTACCATGATTGCTTTGTCGCTTTCCCTCACTCTTCTCTATTTTTCTTTCTTTTTCTCAACCTTTCTCTCTCCTTTCTCCCTCCCTCCCTCCATTCCTGCCTTTCCCACCCCCCTTCTTTGCTTGCAGAAGGTTGACCCAATCAGACACGTCACATCAGTACTCATCACCTTCACTGGTCCCTGCAAATTCCCTCACGTTGACTGTGCGCCCTCACTTGACATCACTACCCTGTAGGCAACACCTCTCAGTGTTTTATGCGTATCCTCTATTTGTATACATCATTGAAAAACACATACTATTCTTTTGTGTGCATGTGTGAGGGCTTATAGCCCTCGATCTGCTTTATTTTTTCTTCATGCAGTTTTGACTGTTTATAATCCATCCATTTTACTATACCCTTCTGAGAATGGGGTTTGACCCAGGCCCCTTTAGTTGCTTCTTTTTGCTGCATAGGATTTCACACAATACCTCCATAGAGTGTCTCCATTCCCTTGTGACAAATACCTAAATTGCCTTCCAAATCCCAAATGCCACAGACAATGCTACAGTAAACATCTTTATATAGTTGGAATGAATCCCAGCAAATGGTTACAAGGAATCACAATCCATGTGGAAGGACCTCTGTCTTAATACAAAATATTTTAACAGGACTTGGGTCATACTGCATTCTGAGAAGAGAACAAGTGATTTCAAGGTCAGAATTCAGTCTATAAAAGCTCGGTTCTGTATAGTGTGTGGCCATTGAAATCTCTACTCCATTAAGTTAGTTGTCAGGTAATGTTTGAATAGAGGTTTCTTTCTTTCTTTTTTTTAAGATTGTATTTATTTATTTGACAGAGAGAGACACAGCGAGAGAGGGAACACAAGCAGGGAGAGTGGGGGAGGGAGAAGCAGGCTTCCCGCCGAGCAGGGAGCCCGATGCGGAGCTCGATCCCAGGACCCTGGGACCATGACCTGAGCTGAAGGCAGACACTTAATGACTGAGCCACCCAGGTGCCCCTGAATAGAGATTTCTTAAATGCTTTGAACCAAGAAGTCTTTTAGTCTTGGTGGAAGAGGTGTGTGGGGGGGTGTGTGTCTGGGTCTGGGTCTGAGTCTGGGTCTGTGTCTGTGTGTTGGGGCATGCATGCAATATTAAGGCAGCTTGCAAGTCTACCTTAGCGTTTACTTCAGTTTGTGCGGGGATTTTAAGGTCAGCCAGAAGAGAGAAGTTAGGGACCTCTCAGATCTTTCTGGGACATATGCATAACCCGGAACATTAGGGTGATCTTTTAGAACCCCAGGAATAGGTCAGAGCTCTGGATATCTCACTCTCCAGATCTTCCTTTAACATTTTGGTCAGGCTCTTGTTTGCCCCCACTAATATCCCAACCTTAAGTAGCTGCATTATTTTTTTAAGATTTTATTTATTTATTTGAGAGAGAGAGCGAGAGAGTGAGTGAGAGCGCACAACTAGGGGGAGGGGCAGAGGGAGAAGCAGACTCTGTGCTGAGCGTGGAACCTCACACAGGGCTTGGTCCCAGGACCCTGAGATCATGACCTGAGCCAAAATAAGAGTCAGACACTTAATCAACTGAACAACCCAGGTGCCCCAGCATTATTTTTTTAAGGTTTATTTATTTATTTGAGAAAGAGAGAGAGAGAGAGAGAGAGCAGGGGGGAGGGCCAGAGGGAGAGGGAGAGAGAGTCTTTTTTTTTAATTTAATTTTATTTAGGGGCACCTGGGTGGCTCAGTCATTAAGCGTCTGCCTTTGGCTGAGGTCCTGATCCAGGATCCTGGGATTGAGCCCCACATCGGACTCCCTGCTTGGCGGGAGGCCTGCTTCTCCCTCTCTCACTCCCCCTGCTTGTGTTCCTTCTCTCACTTTGTCTCTCTCTGTCAAATAAATAAATACAATCTTAAAAAAAATTAATTTTATTTAAATTCAATTAATTAACATATAGTGTATTATTAGTTTTGGAGATAGAGTTCAGTGATTCATCATTTGTATATAACACCCAGTGCTCATGACATCATATGTCTTTCTTAATGTCCATCACCCAGTTACCCCATCCCCCCAACCCCCTCCCTGCAGCAACCTTCAGTTTGTTTCCCATGGTTTGACTCCCTCTCTGATTTTGTATTGTTTTATTTTTCCCTCCCTTCCTCTATGCTCTTCTGTTTTGTTTCTTAAATTCCATATACAAGTGAAATCATATGATAATTGTCTTTCTCTGATTGACTTATTTTGCTTAGCATAATACCCTCTAGCTCCATCCACATCATTGTAAATGGCAAGATTTCATTCTTTTTGATGGCTGAGTAATATTCTATTGTATATGTATACCACATCTTCTTTATCCATTCATCTGTTGATGGACATCTGGACTCTTTCCATAGTTTGGTTATTGTGGACATTGCTGTTATAAACATGGGGTGCACGTACTCCTTCAGATCCCTACATTTGTATCTTTGGGGTAAATACCCAGTAGTGCAATTGCTGGGTCATAGGGTAGCTCTATTTTTAACTTTTTGAGGAACCTCCATACTGTTTTCCAGAGTGGCTGTACCAGCTTGCATGAGGGAGGGAGAGTCTTAAGCAGACTCCCTGCTGAGCCTGAGCCTGATGGGGGGGTGGAGGGATGCTCGATCTCAGGACTCAGATCACAACCTGAGTGGAAACCAGGAGTCAGATGCTTAACCCACTGTGCCACCCAGGCACCTCAGCAGCTGCATTATTAAATAATAACTGCTTTTTAAAAAAACAAAAATAAAAATCCTGGGGATGGGGCTTTTCCCACAGAGTAGGCTTCAATTCAGGTCAAAGAACGGCAATGTTGTGCAAAGGGTTTTTTCCCAGGGGCCCATGAGACAAATAGTGACAATGCCCTAGCAATGGGGCTTGTCAAGGAGCACCAACCCCACTTAACCCTCTGTGTTGGCAGCCAGACTGCTGGTTTTCACAGCTGCTGTGGTTGGGAGGCTGCTGGTTTTCAAGGTTACATGGAACTGCCGAGAAGGGGATAGAAGCAGGACTTATTAAATGCTGCAGTCCCTACCATTCTTACTGAGTTTTGCAGTTTTTCTTCAATAGATTGCTTCTTATACTGTTGGCAACCTGGTGTTAACTCCCAGAGTTCTAAAAGCATTGATTTTTACAAATTTGCTTGTACTTTCATTGATTTTATGGAAGAGCAGATTTATGGAGGTCCTTGTTCTACCTTTCCATATGTCCAAACCTTGCATTTTTATCTTAACTGCAAATCACTTCCTAAGAGTCCTGTGGCTTCCTTGAGTCCATGTTTTGTATATATCGGCACTGTGACTCCAAATTCCTACAGGGATCAGGTGGGTGACATACATGAGAGTTGAGCACGTGATAAAGATCTGAGAAGTGGTGGGTGCACAAGCCCATCTCCTCAGATCCTTGGGGATAAGGACCAAATACTGCCAGATCTCTCCATTTAACAAAAGAATTAAGAAATTCAGATTTTTTTTTTTTAAAAAAGGAAATGCTTATAATTTACATATATAGTATACGTTGTTAGATGAAGTCAAACAGCACACCTCTGTGGACCAGATCCCTCTGGCAAGTCCCTGACTTGTGTCCCTTATTAAAGATTAGTGTTGAGGGGCACCTGGGTGGCTCAGTCGGTTGGGCATCTGCCTTCAGCTCAGGTCATGATCTCAGGGTCCTGGGATCGAGCCCCGCTTCGGGCTCCCTGCTTGGTGGGGCTTCTCCCTCTCTCTCTCCAGTTCCCCCTGCTTGCTCTCTCTCTCTCTCTGTCAAATAAATAAATAAAATCTAAAAACTACAAATAAAACAAAAATAAAGATTAGTGATGATACGAACTAGGCATTGTCTTCATATTTCTTTTTCTCACAGGAAATAATACAAAGCCACATGCTCTTCTTCATGATAATTGTTCTTTGTGATGTGGGGGAATTTTTTATAAGCCCCATCTTAGAGGTTTCGTTTATAACTCATTTTGATAAGGAGAGGTCTTTCTTTCTGGGATTTTCTGATAGGACACATGGATGACTTCTGGATAGCTCCCCTTACCACCAGCCTCTCCATATGGTCTGAATGTGTAGACCTGGGTGAGACTCTGTGTTTTTTTTATCAACAAAGTAGTTAGTTTTATGATAGGAGCCTAGAAGAGGTCAGCACATTAAACAAGATCAGTTCTGATGGGATTTTAGTGTGACCTTTTGACATTTCTCTGCTGTTACCAACCGAGCTCTCCCTCTTGAAATAGTGCTCAACTGCAGCCACAACCAAGGACCACACCCCTTGTAAAGAAAGGTGGAATTGGCACAGAGGATCAGCTGTCTTTGTCTTCATGCAGGACCTCATTTAAACCATCTCATACCTGACAGATCTGTTTTCTGGGCTCCTCTCAGTCACTCATTCTAGGAAATGATAAACATTGTGCTGTGTTTACCTAACTCTGAAATGTGGTCATTTGTCCCAAAACCTTGTGAGTGTTTAGTAAAGGCAAGCAGTTAGTTTTCATTCTAGGCAAACTTACATGAGGTTATCTTCTGTCTGACCTTACCCAGGCTGGGGAATCCCTGTGAGTTCGTCTTTCTTTATTAGCTGTGTTGTTACTTCCTGTGATCAATGCCATTGCTCTTTGTTAAACCTTCTCGAATGTTCTAATGAGGCACAGTAAAATAGGAATTGCTGTCAGTTCTCTTCCCCATCAGAGATTTATGCTTTTCTCTTTGGAGTGCATAGCATTAATGATAAAGTAATATTTCCTTGTGGCCGTCCCAGTAATAACCCAAAGAAAGTATCTGTGCATAGACTCACATATAGCTGGGCATCTGGGGGAGATATGCCCCTTCTGAAAGAAGGGACAGAAATTCCCTTTCCAATTTATTTCTCCTCCCCTAGCCCTCCCTGGCAAAGATCAGTTTACTGCTGATTTCCGGCAAAGATCAGCTGGATGTTAAAACCTGTCAATTTTGGGCGCCTGGGTGGCTCAGTTGGTTAAGCGACTGCCTTCGGCTCAGTCATGATCCTGGAGTCCTGGGATCGAGTCCTGCATCGGGCTCCTGGCTCAGCGGGAAGCCTGCTTCTCCCTCTGACCCTATCCCCTCTCATGCTGTTTCTCTCTCTCTCTCTCTCAAATAAATAAATAAATAAAATCTTAAAAAAAAACTGTCAATTTTGAAATGGGTAGGAAAAGAGTAATGAAGTCACAGAGAAATAAAAGTGAGTTTGAAGAGTAAAAGTATAATCAAATTAATTTGTGAGCAGGATCATTATAGGTTGGATTAAACACCTGCCTTTCTGAATGTGGGAAGAGCCAGAAAATATTCCTTTCTAGAATTACAAATTAGGTATCTGTAGCATAACTTGAGGAGATAAACTGCCAAAGACATGTCCTGCTTTCCCAAATAAGCACCTTTTTTCAATGAGAAATAAAACTCAGTGTGTCAAGAGAAAAGAAGACAGGCCACAGACTGGGAGAAATTATTTGCTGGAGACATATCTGATAAAGGACAGTTACCCAAAATATACAGAGAACTCTTAAAACTCAAAAGGCAGAAAATGAACCCCATTTAAAAATGGGCAATAGTCTTGAACTGACGCCCCACCAAAGAAGATGCAGAGTTGACAAAAATTGTGAAAATATATTCAACAACCTATGTCCTCAGAGGACTGCAGATTAAAACAATGAGATACCCCTACATACTAATTTAAAACGGCCACAATCCAGAACACGGACAGCACCAAATGCTGGTGAGGATGTGGAGCAACAGGAACTCTCATTCACTGCTGGTGGGAATGCAAAATGGTACAGCTCTTTTGGAAGACCATTTGGCTGTATCTTAAAAAATTAAACATACCCTTACCATATAATATAGTAATCACACTCTTTGATATTTACCCAATGCAGTTGAAAACTTATGTTCATACAAACCTGCACATGGATGTTTATAGCAGCTTGATTCGTAATTGCCAAAACTTGGGAGCAACCTAGATGTCCTTCAGTAGGTGAATGGGTAAATAAACTGTGGTACATCCAGACAATATTATTCAGTGCTAAAAAGAAATGAGCTGTCAAGCTATGAAAAGACATGGAGGAAACTTAAATGCATATCACTAAGTGAAAGAAGCCAATCTGAAAAGGCCACATACTGTGTGATTCCAACTATATGACATTATGGAAAAGGCAAAACTATGAAGATAGTAAAATGATCATTGGTTGTCACGGAATTAGGGGAGGGGAGAGATGAACAGGCAGAGGAGTTTTAAGGCGCTGAAACTATTCTGTAGGTTATCATTGTGGGTACTTGTCAGTATATATTTGTCTAAACCCAAAGAATGTACAACACCAAGAATGAAACCCAATGTAAACTATAGTTCTGTGGGTGACAATGGCTTGTCAAGTAAGTTTAATCAATTATAACAAATGTACGGCTCTGGTGGGGGATGTTCAAAATGGGGTAGACTGTATATACATGAGGACAGAGTATAAGGGAGCTCTCTGTACTTGCCACTCAATTTTGTTGTGAACCTAAAAAATTAAGTCTCTTTATAAAAACGATGTGTACCATAGGGGCATGGTGTTAGTCTCAAAAAATGGGAAAAGCAATTATTAGCGCTCCAATAATCACCTAAAAGCTTGTTTGTATCCTTTCCCCAAGTAGGTTTAAGTCTCAGTAAAAACTAAATAGTGAACATAGTTGGGCAAATGGGCAGGACATATGATAAGCACCTTCCGAATGGGAAATACTGAGTTCTTCTCCCATGGGATATTTGAAAACATTTTTCTTCTCTCCTTTCCATCTCTAATGTGAGTACATTCACCATCCCTTTTATTTCTTCACATTTTGCACTCATGTATTTTTTATAAAGGTAGCAATGCCAAGAACAAAAGCATTAACCTATTGGTAGCTGATGTGGGACAATTAATTAAAGCTTTTAAGTTAGGAGAGATTTCTCAAAACCCCACCCGCTGTGATGGATACTTTATTTCACTAGTGTTTCCAAGGCTTGAATCTGCCCATTTAAGAAGAAAAAAAAAAAAAGGCTAGCATCTGGTTATAATTTGGTACTATTACATGTGGAAATAATAGTTTTGGATGAGAATATATGAACCTCCTCTGTGAATGCCTTCTTTCCCCCCTTTGGTTGATCAGAAGGCTACTAGTAAATCTTTTTTTCTTTATAACTCAGAGTCAGCAGCATTGCATGGCATTCTTAAGCAACCACCCCCCGCCCCCCCCAACAAAACTGATTGTATCTGAAGTTAGATTTATCCCACTGGGGGCCATCTCAAGATGATTTCACTTGCTGTTCCTCTCAGACTTTCTCTGCCTGCCATTCTAGTTAAACTGAAAGCCTGGGATCTACAAGATAGGTTCCCAGTACCTGAGAGTTATCCAGACTGTCACAAAAGACTGGATCCATTCTAGCATTGAGGCACCCAGGAAAGAACTTAGATTCCTTGATGGATTTTATTCTCCAGCCTGGAGGGAGTAAAACAGTCTGAGGAAAGGTCTAGCCACTGGGGCTTCACAGACTATAACCAGATTGGGAAGGGAACATCCTTTTCATGGTGGCTCTGGACCAGATCACTCTTGGATGATTCAAATAAAAAAGATAAAAAATAACAAGTGTTGGCAAGAATGTGGAGAAACCGTATGATAATTGTCTTTCTCTGCTTGACTTATTTCACTTAGTGCAATCCCCTCCAGTTCCATCCATGTCGATGCGAATGGTGGGTATTCATCCTTTCTGATGGCTCATATGTGGACCATAAGGAATAGTGCGGAGGACCACAGGAGAAGGGAGGGAAAACTGAATGGGAAGAAATCAGAGAGGGAGACAAACCACGAGAGATTCTGGACTCTGGGAACCAAACTGAGGGTTACAGAAGGGAGGGGAGTGGGAGGAGGGGGTAACTGGGTGATGGGTATTAAGGAGGGCACATGTGGTGATGAGCACTGGGTGTTATATGCAACTAATGAATCATTGAAAACTACATCAAAAACTAATGACATACTATATGTTGGCTAATTGAACATTAAAAAAAAAGAATGTGGAGAAAAAGGAACCCTTGTATACTATTGTTAGGAATGTAAATTTGTGCAGGCACTGTGGAAAACAGTATGGAGGTTCCTCAAAAAATTTAAACTAGAAATACCATATGATCCAGTAATTCCACTATTGGGTATTTACCCAAAGAAAATGAGAATATTGATTTGAAAAGATATATGTATCCCTATGTTTATTGCAGCATTATTTACAGTAGCCAAGATATGGAAGCAACCTATGTGTCCATCAAGAGATGAATAGATAAGGAAAATGGGATACACACATACATACATACATATACACATTATACAGAGTGGGATATTATACAGCCATAAAAAGGATGAGATCATGCCATTTAAGACAACATGGATGGGCCTAGAGAGTATTATGCTAAGTGAAAGAAGTCAGACTGAGGAAGACAAATACCATATGAGTCCACTCATGTGGAATCTAAAAAACACTGAAATAAACAAAAAGTAGAATCAGATCTACAAATACAGAGAACAAACTGATGGCTGCCAGAGAGGAAGGCGACAGGTGGTTGGGCAAAATGGGTGGTTGGGAGTGGGAAATACAGGCTTCCAGTTATGGAATGATTAAGTTACAGAATACAAAACACAGCATAACGAATATAGTCAATGATACTATAACAGGGTTGTAATGGGACTCATGGTGAACATAGCATAATGCATAAACTATAAGATCACTAAGTTGTATACCTAAAACTAATGTAACATTGTGTGTCTACTATACTCCAAAAAAGAAAAAAAGAAAGAAAAACAAAGTCTACTGGCATCTAACAACCACAACAAACAGATACTTACAGACTACTTTATAAAAATAGAGCTACCCTATGACCCAGCAATTGCCCTCCTGGGTATTTACCCCAAAGACACAGAGGTAGTGAAAAGAAGGGCCATATGCACCCCAATGTTCATAGCAGCAATGTCTGCAATAGCCAAACTGTGGAAAGAGCCGAGATACCCTTCAACAGATGAATGGATAAAGAAGATGTGGTCCAGGGACGCCTGGGCGGCTCAGTCGGTTAAGCGTCTGCCTTCGGCTCAGGTCATGATCCCAGGGTCCTGGGATCGAGTCCCGCATCGGGCTCCCTGCTCCGCGGGGAGCCTGCTTCTCCCTCTGCCTCTGTCTCTCTCTCTGTCTCTCATGAATAAATAAAAAAAAATAAAATCTTTAAAAAAAAAAATGTGGTCCATATATACAATGGAATATTACTCAGCCATCATAAAGGATGAATACCCAACTTTTACATCAACATGGATGGGACTGGAGGAGATTATGCTAAGTGAAATAAGTCAAGCAGAGAAAGTCAATTATCATATGGTTTCACTTATTTGTGGAACATAAGGAATAGCATGGAGGACATTAGGAGAAGGAAGGGAAAAATGAAGGGGGGGAAATCGGAGGAAGAGATGAACCATGAGAGACTATGGACTCTGAGAAACAAACAGGGTTCTAGAGGGGAAGGGGTAAGGGTGGGGAGATGGGTTAGCCCTGTGATGGGTATTAAGGAGAGCACGTACTGCATGGAACACTGGGTGTTATATGAAAACAATAGATCGTGGAACATTACATCAAAAACTAAATGATGTATTGTATGGTGACTAACATAATAAAATAAAATAAAAAAAAAAACAAAAACCTTAAACTCTGAATATAGGTTTGCTTTGTATATAGGTAAGCCTTTTGATTCAATCATAATGGGGCATTTTCTCTTCACTTCCCAGGGAAGATTAAAGAGCACAAGTCCACAATGGTCATCTTTTAGATACTCACAAGAGTTCTGTGTCCTAGTGTCTGGAATAGTGCTAGATTTTACAGTTTGTAAAATTAGGACCAGAATCTGCTTATCAAAATAACCTCACAGAAAATCTTGGGGCTATGGTTTTCTTAATATGCTGAAGTGTCTTTGTACCTTTATAGACTTGATACATATAATTGCTGATGGTCACCAATATAATGGATGACAACTTAGTAAAATAGAAATATTTACCTAGCCCACCAAAGGAAAAGATGGCTAAATATTTACTGGTTATAAAGCACACTGGGCCACACTTTTTCCTGGTGACTCAGTCCTGCACCACTCTTTAAAACTTGTTAAAATAATAAAAATGAATATTTTCATAAAACACTGAAAATGTTTAGATGGTATTATCCAGTGGCCACACAGGGGGAGATGCTTTTTGGCTTTGAAGAGTTTAATGGAGAGGAGGTCACATTCCTGTTATTGCCTCACTTTGTGTATAAACTCTCTATTTTTTTGATATTTTATTTCCAGCACTTGAAAAACAGCAACAAATAATCCTATCTTTTACCTACTTCACAAAATCATTCTGTATTTTGAATCCAACACTTTGAGTACCCTGAAGAAAAGTGACGTAGAAATAGCCCTGTCTCCTTCCCCAGTCTTCATTATGTATTTTTTTCTTGGTTCCTGGTAAGATTCTTGCCCAGTGATTAAGTCGAGAGAAACACCTACACATGTTCTGCTCAAATGTATTGGCCATCAATCATTTTATGTATGGTCGAGGCCATCCAAGGCAATCACTCCCCTTTCTTCTTTTTCATGATATATGTGCTGTTGAATAAAAGAAACAAATGAATTATATATTAGGGTTGGAACCATATTTTCTAAAATGTTCTTAAGCAGGAAAGCATAAGAAAAATGTGAAAACCTTTTTTTTTTTTCTTTCCTTTTTCCAGTTTCTAAGCTGTGGACTGAGACTGGGTGCTCTAAAAATGTTTGATTTGGATAATGCTAGAGGAGAATTATATGGTACATTTCTTTTTAAGTAATACTCTTGTTCTCCCCCTTCTTGCTTTATCTCTATACTGGATATCTCTGTGGTGGATTTCCTCATTCTCTGCCAAATTTTAAGAGTAGAGGTCATTTGCCTGACACTGAGGCATGGTTGCAATTTCTTCTCTGGAGAGGCACCAAGAATGTCCATCTGTGAACTTCTTCCTTCCCTTTCTGTCTTCCCAGCTGTCCAGTCCTTCCTAAAGAGAATGATCATACTACTATAAATCCAGGGGATCTTCATGGGCTAGCTTCCAGAACGTTGAACTTCTTACAGAAGAGAAGGGAGAGGTACAGAGTGTCTGGGGCTTTCTTCGTTCTGGAGAAAATCACTTCCCAGTGATGGGGTGGTACCTCCCTGCCAAAATTACCCACCCTTCTATCTCCAGGCCCTCTCCAAGGATCCTTCCCTGCTCTGGCCTGGATCTGTTAGAGACTCACCTTTTCTTCATATTTAGATAGAAGCATATTAAAATTGGAAAAGTTGGCTCAAACACAGTTCATTTTTCATCTGGTCAAGAAAGCATTTCCTAAACTTTTAGCCTGGGCCCTCCTAGCCCCTGTTACATATCTCTCAGACACTCCCCGTCATACTGAAAGGATCTGATAATATGTCTGTTCTCTTATGTTATTAATTCCTAGGATGTGGTGTACATTGGGCACCATATAACTCCAGGGTAACCATTCATACCATAGTCATTTTAGACTTGTGTGTTTCTCACAGCACTTTTCAGTTGGTTGGCAATAAAGCATCTTGTGAAAGGGGTGGCATTTGCTAGATCTTCAGATAGTGGCATTTGAACTGGTGACAGGGCTGGTCTTTTTCTTTGCTTTATCCTTACAGTAGTAAACTTGACAAAGTAACATGAAATTTAAACAAAAAATTTATAGGATAAGTAGATAAATGAACATACGATGCTCTGAATAAGAACTTTTCAAGCCAGATTAAGGTGTCTGGCTTTTTGTTGCATTCCAAACTCATGTTCCCCTTCCAAATGTTTCTCCAAGTGGCTATGTGAGTACATATCCTTGTGTCATTTCTTGCAGTTTGGGTGTGTCTAAATGGAGTCATGTGTTCCCAAGTTTTGGCTCTTTTTACCCTATTCATTTACCCCACTCCTAGATGTCTCACCTATCCACAGCAGAAGGCCACAAATTAAACTGGCTTCTGGCATTGTTCAAAATGGATCCAGCTTGGCCTTGGGTTTCCCTCTTAAAATGCTGGTTTGTTAGTACAACATCAATTAAGATCCCCTTAGATCCATTAAAGCTAGTGGTGTTTTAATTAGGTTCAGTCAACAGGATTGATTACAAGTCAACAAGAGCAGCTTTGGTGAGGTGAACTCACGGTTAATACATTTGGCTGACTTTCCAAATGGCAGTGTGAATTTAATGAATATAAGCCTACATTTGTCCAAAGTTTGGTCACCCTTCACTGTCAACCTGCAAATTGTGGCATTTAATAAAAACAACATGTGGATAAAAGGTACATACCAAATATTGAATAGGCATGCATATATGGATACCAGAAAATAAACTTTCCTAATTGCATCAAAATTATTTTTTAATAACAAGTGAAGAAGGTAAAATGGCATACGCTTAAAATAACTATGCTATTTCTGGCTACTGGAAAGAAAATGATTTTTAATGTCCTATATTTTTAATTAAAGAAGAAATACATGGTTAATATAAGTAAAGTCATATGAAAATGTGTAGAGAATCAAATACTCTTCTCCCCTTTGACATCTTTCTCATTCAAATGTAAATCCAGATATAGGATTGTTGATAAAAATGAGATCCTACTGTACATGTTTTTCTCCTGCTTGCATTTTTTATGTATCTGTGTATAATAGAGAGCCACCAGGAGAGTGGGTAGAGATCTGTTGTTTTTTTCTCTGCCTACATTCTATAGAATGGACATATCCTAGTTTATGGAACCATTTTCTTAGTATTGGGTGTTCAGATTATTTGCCACTATAAATGGCGATTCAGTAAATATCTTTGTCTTTATGTATTGTCACTTTTTTTTCCCTCTAAGAAACTCTAAAATGGAATGTCTGGGCCAAGAAAGATATATATTTAAAAAATTTTTAAGTACTCTGCTGAAATAATTTTTGTCAAAGTTCTAATAGCAGGCAGTTTTCAGACTAATTCTTAAATGTCCCAGGTAAGTCTAGATCACTTGAAGAAACTGCCATTTAAAGAGTTGTTTTTCAAAACACACAAAATAGAGAACTAACTTCTATATTTTTCTCTATGAATCTATATTTACTGTTGTTTTTCCTAAGAGACTGAACTATCTAGAAAGGCAGAAATACATTTAAGTTCTATAATTATGATTTGAGATGCGTAATTTTACCTCAGAACATTAAAAAAAAAGTTCAAGTTTCATTAAATCAAGCAAACTAAATATGAAATACTAAATGCTCTACCTCATTCCAAACATTATTATGTATCACTTCCATATTCATTATTAGCTAGTAATGGTATCATGCTAAAGAATTCACTGGGACTCACTCTGATGGTTAAATTCTCTCTGGCAGTGGATCCTGTTACCTCACTGCGGTGGGTCCATTCCATGACCTCAAGAGGGAGAATGCACTGGTGGGTTGCATAATAAGCAAGCTAATTTACATTAATTTGGTGTTTCTGAATGTGCTTTATATTTACTTCTGGTAGTATGCAAAATTAATTTAGTTGTAAGAACATATTCTTAATATCAATTGTACTCGAATTTTAGCTCTTTTAATAGGAACTAGAAGAAACATAACTAGAATATCAAACCCCTGATGTCATATATATTTATGTGTATATATACACATACTCTCATATATATGTATACATATTATGTGTGTAATGTATAATTTACTTAATATAAATATTAAAGTAAGTTCAAAAATGAACTTATTGAAAGAGAAATATTAAGTACAGGTGGTACATATATGTATATATAAATATATATATATATTTTTTTTTTAACAAAATATCTTTTGAGTACTTTCCATGAGCCAGATGTTGTTTCAAGCGCTGGAGGTAAAATGAAACCTTCAATCCAGTAAAAATTGTAAAGGGGCCGGAATAAAAATCACTGAAATTAGGGGAAAACTCTGAAAATGTACATGGCTCTAATTTCATTTTCAACTTGAATGCTTAAATCTCATTTGTATAAACATTTTTTTTTAAAGATTTTATTTATTTATTTGACAGAGAGAGACACAGTGAGAGAGGGAACACAAGCAGGGGGAGTGGGAGAGGGAGAGGCAGGCTTCCTGCGGAGCAGGGAGCCCGATGCGGGGCTCGATCCCAGGACCCTGGGACCATGACCTGAGCCGAAGGCAGTTGCTTAACAACTGAGCCACCCAGGCGCCCTGTATAAACATTTTATTACATATCAACACTGCATAGCTAGCAGCCTAACTTCTGCAAACCAGACTACAGTAGCTGAGACAACCTTGCACAAAGTGTGTTGTGCAAACACAATAGTTCTCACAGTTGTAACCGGAACCAGTAGGTGGAGAGGTTGGCAGGCCACCCCATGGCATGCATTTTTGGCGTGGTGCCTGGTAGAGGCTCTGTCGTGTTACCCATATGGCTCCAAGTGAGCCCCGAGCGTTGTCTTCACTCCTGGCTGCTGGGAAAGGAACAGAGCATAGCACCTGAGCATGGGAGGCTTGGTCATCAAAGCCCAAATCTACCTTGCAACTCTTCCACTCGTCATCCTTTGGATCAAACTCACTCAGGAGGCCCCCGCGAACTTTGAAAAAGACTACAACAAGCAGGCTAGCTATGGCCAGGAGAAGAGAGGGAGCAGCCAGCGATCTCTGTCACTGTGGGGACTCGAATGTGAAGGCAGTCTTCAGAGTTGGTCCACCTAATTCTGGAATAATTAGAAAGGTAACTTTGGGTTATGCATATAAGAAATAACATAATACCCATATATGATTATCCTTTGGTCCAGGATGCCATGGGAATGTTTTTTTTTTTTAAATGATGAACATAAAATGTATTTTCCAAGAAATCTAAGAACCATTAGCCCTTCTTTCTACAGCCATATGTCTCCAATGACGAAACTGTTCTCCTACACTCTCATACCCCCCGTTCACCTGTACGAACTGTTTTCTGCCTCTACCCCCTGGTGGTAGCTTGATTCTCAAGGTCCAGGAGGACCTTCTCATTATCAAATCCAGTGGATTCTTCTTATCACTCATTCTCTTTTTTCTTTTTCCATTATTGACTTCTCTCCCTCTTACTAGTTTTGTAGGAAATGTTATTGATGTTTTTGTAATACCAATAGCCTCAAACACAATATAAAGCACTCACTACATGTCAAGAACTAGTCTGTGTAAAATACAAATATTAATTCAGTCTTCATAACAATCTTATGGGGCACACCTCTTTTTTTTTTTTTTTTTTTTTCTTTTTTTTTGTTTGTTTGTTTGTTTTTTTTTTTTTTTTAATTTTTTTTTATTCTTATGTTAATCCCCTTACATTACAACATTAGTTTTAGATGAAGTGTTCCATGATTCATTGTTTGTGCACAACACCCAGTGCTCCATGCAGAATGTGCCCTCCTAAATACCCACCACCAGGCTAACCCATCCTCCCACCCCCCTCCCCTCTAGAACCCTGTTTGTTTTTCAGAGTCCATCATCTCTCATGGTTCGTCTACCCCTCCGATTTCCCCCACTTCATTCTTCCCCTCCCGCTACCTTCTTCTTCTTCTTCTTTTTTTTTTTTTCTTAACATATATTGCATTATTTGTTTCAGAGGTACAGATCTGAGATTCAACAGTCTTGCACAATTCACAGCGCTTACCAGAGCACATACACTCCCCATTGTCTATCACCCAGTCCCCCCATCCCTCCCATCCCACCCCCCACTCCAACAACACTCAGTTTGTTTCCTGCGATTAAGAATTCCTCATATCAGTGAGATCATATGATACATGTCTTTCTCTGTTTGACTTATTTCACTCAACATAATACCCTCCAGTTCCATCCACGCCGTTGCAAATGGCAAGATCTCATTCCTTTTGATGGCTGCATAATATTCCATTGTATATATATACCACATCTTCTTTATCCATTCATCTGTCGATGGACATCTTGGCTCTTTCCACAGTTTGGCTATTGTGGACATTGCTGCTATAAACATCGGGGTGCACGTACCCCTTCGGATCCCTACTTTTGTATCTTTGGGGTAAATACCCAGTAGTGCAATTGCTGGATCATATGGTAGCTCTATTTTCAACTTTTTGAGGAACCTCCATACAGTTTTCCAGAGTGGCTGCACCAGTTTGCATTCCCACCAACAGTGTAGGAGGGTTCCCCTTTCTCCGCATCCCCGCCAACATCTGTCATTTCCTGACTTGTTAATTTTAGCCATTCTGACTGGTGTGAGGTG
>NW_023270426.1:1422261-1543267 GCF_011800145.1 Mirounga leonina | reverse complement strand
ATTTTTTGGAACAGTTTCAGAAGAATAGGTATTAATTCTTCTTGAAATGTTTGGTAGAATTCCCCTGGGAAGCCATCTGGCCCTGGGCTTTTGTTTTTTGGGAGATTTTTGATGACTGCTTCAATTTCCTTAGTGGTTATAGGTCTGTTCAGGTTTTCTATTTCATCCTGGTTCAGTTTTGGTAGTTGATACATCTCTAGGAATGCATCCATCTCTTCCAGGTTATCTAATTTGCTGGCATAGAGTTGCTCATAATATGTTCTTATAATTGTTTGTATTTCTTTGGTGTTGGTTGTGATCTCTCCTCTTTCATTCATGATTTTGTTGATTTGGGTCATTTCTCTTCTCTTTTTGATAAGTCTGGCCAGGGGTTTATCAATCTTGTTAATTCTTTCAAAGAACCAGCTCCTAGTTTCGTTGATCTGTTCTACTGTTCTTTTAGTTTCTATTTCATTGATTTCTGCTCTGATCTTTATGATTTCTCTTCTCCTGCTGGGTTTAGGCTTTATTTGCTGTTCTTTCTCCAGCTCCTTTAGGTGTAGGGTTAGGTTGTGTACTTGAGACCTTTCTTGTTTCTTGAGAAAGGGGCACACCTCTTATTAACCCCATTTATAAATGAAGACACTGAAGCATAGAGAAGTTACGTGACTTGCTCAAGGTCACACAGCTCGTCAGTGATGGGACTGAGGTTTGAATTCAAGCAGCCAGTCTTCAGAATATGTGTTCTCATCCTCTGTGATATGCTGAATCTTTACTTCATTTCTATTTTGAGCCAAATTCTGCTGAATTATGGAAACTTAATCAGAGTTAATTTATGGCAAACTCATTTTAATTCAGATTTTTCTCAAATTAGAGCTCTTCCCACCTTCTCCTCCTCTGGATTTCAGGGGGGTTCCATAGAGTCTTATGTGAAGTCAGGACATGAAGGGCGTGGGGAGCATCTGGTGCCCCTTCGTGAGTTCATGCCGGCATTGCACAGTAAGCTAAATGTTCGTGGTCATTGTTACTCCTTTGCACTGCATTCTGTCATCCTGGGCCTGTCTCTTTTCCATACTTCTGTAAGGAAATACACTGCTTGAGGCTTAGACGTCTCTGTTTTCTCAGACTCCCTTTTATGATCCACCTCCTTGTCAGGGTCCTATGCAAAACCCCAGAGTGCCGGGTACCTTCCACACTCAGAAAGGAACTGCTCCATAGGTTCCCACACTCTGAAATTGGTGAACATAACTGGTGGTGAGTGTGCTTCCTCATGACTCAGATCATGGCAGGAGGCAACTCTGCCTCTCAGACCCCGGGGATCTAACTCTGCCGTTCCTTCTCCTACCCTCACCTGCCTTGTTGGGAAACTCTCCTCCTCCTCCTCCTCTGACCTTTGAAAGGTTTCCCCTCTTTTGCCACCTTTTCCATCCTGTCCTCCCTATCCCTGGACTTCTGTGGCTCTGGTGGGTTGTTTCCTTTCTCCTTGACTTCATTTTTTCTTGCTTGCTTGAAGTCACAGGCCAATCCTAATTTCTATTCCTATTTCACATAGTCTTGTATCTCCTCTCTATGGCTTCATCAGTCATGTCTTTCTGACTCCAAAAATCTAAATCTGTATTCTTTATTTTTCTCCCAAACTTCAATCCCAATCCCTGTCTACCTACTAGACACCTTTACTAGGCTTCACCTTAAACTAAATTAGTCTCAAACCAAACTGACCATCTTGTTTCAAAACTGGATAGAAAGTTCCAGTTCTTGTTTGTGGGTATGCGTCCAGGATGAGTAGGGCCTTCTAGTTAATAGGCACCTGGTATTTGTTGAATGGATGAATGGATGCTTATCAAAGGGCTCATGACCTCTATGTTTCTGCTACTCTAGCACCTCTGTTATCATCCCCTTCTCTCTCGCCATTCAAGTTGGTTATTATAATGGAAGGAAAAAGAAGTTGTAGTTAGTCTCCTTTTGCTTGTTTGATTTCCTGAAGCTGACCATCTCTATCTTACTAATTTCTCACTGCCAATTTAATTTGTTTGCTTATTGGGTTTTATGTGTTAAAGATTGTTCCATTTGCTTTCAAAAGCTTGCCCTCTCGTTACTTTTGTGGGATTAGAGATCCAGGTTCTTCAGACCTCTCTGGTTTCCTCCAAACCAGGCTCAGGACCACATCCTCCTCTAGATGGTGATTCTGACAGATGTCCAGAAAATTTCTGGAGTATATTAGTTAGCATGCACCAGTAGGGTGTGTGTGTGTGTGTGTGTGTGTGTGTGTGAAGGGATTTATTATAAGGAATTGATTCACATGATTATGGAGGCTGAGAAGTCCCAAGATCTGTAGTGGGCAAGCTGGAGACCCAAGAGAGCAAGAATATAAAGGTCTTAGACGCAGGATAGTCAGTGTTGTAATTGTCATCTGAGGCCAAGTCCAAAGGCAGGAGGAGACTGGTGTCCCAGCTGGAAGACAGGCAGAGAGAGAGAACAGTCTGTTATTAAGCCTTTTTGTTCAGTTCAGGCTTTCAGCATATTGAATAAGGCCCACCCACATTGGGGAGAGCAGTGTTTTACTCAGTCTACCAATTTATATGTTAATCTCAACCCAAAACACCCTCACAGATACACCTAGAATTATGTTTAACTAAATATCTGGGCACCTTGTAGCCCAATCAAGTAGGCACATAAAATGAGCCTCATAGTTATACGTGTGATAATGCTAGGAATGTATGATAATGCTAAGAAATAGCCCCCAGTGCCTTCAGTTTATTTTAATGTGGTAGGCTGTATTGGATTCACATTTATTTCTGTATGATATTCCATTAGTGAATGTACTTTATTTATTCAATCTGCTATCAATGGACATCTGACATTGCCTTTTTTTTTAATTATGAAAAGTGTAGCCATGACCCTCAGTATTCCTCTTCTCCTTTTAATGCTTTAATTCTTCCTCTTTGGTTTCCCAAATCATCACAAATTGACTACCTCTGTCTATAGCAGGTGGTAAGCATGGCTGCTGAGTTTCATGCTCCCCTTTGAAGATTTTTTTATGGGCAAGATCCTGCCAAGTACCCTTCCATAGAAGTCTATGTTCTTTTGTCCTGCCAGAGCAGAGCCTGAGGAAATAGAACTTCTCACAGAAGTGACCACAGCAAAGGGCATGGTGTGATGGGGGTGTAGTATTGTTTGCAAGTGCAGTCCAG
This sequence comes from Mirounga leonina, assembly GCF_011800145.1. Taxonomy (NCBI): domain Eukaryota; kingdom Metazoa; phylum Chordata; class Mammalia; order Carnivora; family Phocidae; genus Mirounga; species Mirounga leonina. The sequence continues at coordinate 1,540,097 of NW_023270426.1, read as the reverse complement.
CAGAAAAGAGTAGGTGGAATCATGAAAAGAACCAGACGTTGTACGCTGAAAATGGGCTCCATGGCTGAACAGAACTGTGAACTAGAAAATCTGCTTCACCTCTCTGAATCTCAGTTTCCGTATCTGTAAAATGGGACAGTATCAATCGCCTGCCATGATTGTTAGAGGAATGAAAGTAGTAATATGATATTGGTAGGTACCAGGATATTCACCAAAATAGTCTCTTTTCCTTGCCTTTTTTGCTCTATTTCCAAAAAAGTAATTGATGGCAAAGCATTTTGGGTTATGGGTTAGAGTAAGGTAGACATGTTCTCTAGATGTATGGTCATGTATGAGTACCAGTAAGTTTTGAGCTGAGTTATAGCCAGGCACCTAGGATCTCTCTGTAAGCAGAATGTAAATCACTTTCCTCAAGATGTTTCTCGTTGTTTGCCAGAATTCATTACCAGAGAGTTTCCAAAGCGCTATCCATTACGTCAGGGCCAGTAAGTGCATCCATGGCTTTTCAAAGAGGTAAACTGTCCAAAGTTGAGCAAGTTATTAATAAATCTTCTTTTGAAATCATTGCTGCCAACGTGGTTCCAGACTAGAAGAACCATGGGCACTTTAGCCTCTAGGAAGTGGCTGTCTGCATTAAGTGGCCAAGTGGCACTCAATCACGTGCCCATTTGTGGCCGCCCTGACTCTGACATTGACATTATATTTAATGGCTAAATAAAAGATCATTTTTCCTTCTAATCTGACTGGAAAAGAGAAAAGCATGTACTTAAGACTACGTTGTGCCATCGAGGGACACCCATCAGGGAAACTGACACACTGAACTTTAAAACTCGGATTTTTAAGCTTTGAATAACTGGGTCCTGGGATTGAGCCCCCCACCCCCGTGTGTCTGGGCTCTGTGCCCAGCAGGGAGTCTGCTTCTTCCTGGCCCTCTGCCCGCGCCCCCTCCCCAGCTCATGCTCTCTGTCTCTCTCAAATAAATAAATAAAATCTTTAAAAAAAAAAAAGAGTATTTATCTTTTTTTTACTGATTACTTGTAGCTTTTATCTTATTTCATCCTAATTTTTGACCTACCCTGTTCTGCCACCTGCCTAATTACCTACCAGTTACCATATATAATGGCACTTCAGGGAAGGCAGGAGGTTTTCACTAGAGTGGAGAATTTTAATGTAATGCAAACCCTCACTTTTATATCCACAGATTTACTTAAAGCAGGGCATACCGATTATATATCGTGAAGTAGTTTTTCCTTTACTGTGGGGTATGCTTAAAACTGTGGCATTGAACATGAATATATTTAATACATTTCTTGCAGTTTTTCTTAGCATGGTATCATTTATTTGAGGAATATAGTTTTTTTTTTTTTCCTCTTAAGATGTTGTAATTTTTCTCTCAAAGATTTTACAAGCTATCCAAATCTGGAGTAGGGAAGTAGGAGCTGTACACTGGAAAAATTTAAGTATATTTTTAATGGGAAAAGGTCAATAATGAAATCTGTCTGGTTTCTCCCTATGGAAAGTATCAAGAAGACAGGTTTGTAGAGATTTGAAAAAAATGAAATACATTTTAAAAGTTGGGAAAAAATACAAGTTGGGAAACAGTTTGATTTAAAATATTTATTTTCTGTTCTAAATTAAATATAATAGTTGATTAAACTGGCTGCTTAGGGAATACAGATATTTGGTTAATACATTTTTATGTTATTTTTATTAACACTAATCATTTAGTTTGTTAATGACAGGGAATCCTCTATATTTATCTTTGTTGAAAAGTTGTTTACAGTTTGATCTTCCTTTCCTTGGACCTCCACAACCTTTGTATGAATTTTTATAACAACATGCATGGCATTGCTATGACTGAGTGGTCATTATTTGTGAACTCATCTGCCTATTGGATTCTGTACTCTCTGAAAGAATTTTCTTTATTCATCTTTGTGTTCATTTGCTGCCTAATCCCGGAAATTTTGGAATGAATACATGGATGAAGTTAGAGCGTAGAGGGTTTATGGTACCTCATTATTACTTCCATCATTGACCATTTATCCCTTCATTGTTTTATATTCTGGAACCCCCAAAAGGAATTGTATAGGTGAAGATGGGCTAGTATTTGGCCTTAGTAGTAGGAAACAATAGGTTCCTAACTGGAGAGTTGTTGGATTTGTTTAGGAAATTAATAATGGAAAGACGATGGGAAGGAAGAAAATTTTTCGTCTAAGAAGTATTAGGACCTCTCTCCTTGACCAGGATGACATAATGGCTGGGTACTTATTTCCCAATGAAATTCAAGTGCCCACAGTAGGTACCATATCATGCATTGACTCCATACATTCAGAGACGATTAGAAGGAATTGTGAGAACTGTTCAGCACAATTCAGTACAGAGAAGGAAATGGAGACCTTGTGACCTAACATCTCACATCAACTTAATGGTGGAGCTTAACTTGATCACTCGTCTACCAGATCCAGTGCTGTGCTCCAACCATCCCCCCCAATTTGCCCTGATGGTTTTTGGATAATTGCTTCTGTTTGTTGAACCAGAATGGTCAGCTGTGACAGCCAGTATGTGCTTATCTAATTTTTCAGAGTCTTGAAAATTGACACCTTCTTGGATGTACACACATCCTTCCACCTTCCCCATGGATAGAGACTCTTTCCTGTTGGACAGTTTCCCACTTGAAGGACCAAGTAAGAACCTTACAGCAGGTGGGAATCGGGAGGCTATATAGACCCAACTTCTAAACCTCGAACAGAGCATAGAGTGATGCAGATTTGATGGTCTCTGGGACGTTTAGGTGAAGTAAAACATGAGATTTCCCTCATTATTAATGCAACATTTTTTTTTTTACGTTTAAGAGAAGTCCATTAACGCTGTCCAGTTCTGTTTCGTCTTTAAGGAAAAGTGTTTCTGTACCTCAAGCTAGTGATTTCTGCCTCTCTATCTGTAGCTTGTCCACTAAAGTGAGCGTTCTCTAACAGACATCAGAAGAAAAGTTGGGCTTGCATATACTCTGGGGACTCTCAGCCCAATCACGGGCAATCAGTGTACAGAATTAGAGACAGGGTTCTGAGAGAGAAACATCATGCCATCTACCACCATCTTATCTGTTGGGCTTAGATGCTTTGCAAAAGCAAGATAGCTTCAGCTTGTGGTAATATTGCTCTTACAAAGTCCTACAAAAGACACTAGAGTGTGGGGCGCCTGGGTGGCTCAGTTGGTTGAGCATCCAACCCTTGGTTTTGGCTCAGGTCATGATCTTGGGGCCATGGGATCAGGCCCCGCGCTTGGGGGGTGAAGGTCTGCTTGAGATCCTCTCCCTCTTCCCCTCCCCCTCAAAATCAATAAATAAAATATTTTTTAAAAGATACTAGAGTGCAATGTGACCAGTAAAGTCATCTTGCTGGCTTGTAATGTAGGAGGTCTCATCCGTAGACTTCTCAAGCATAGTGGCAATTATTTGCAATTAAGAAAAGCTGTAGTAGAGTGCATCCCCCCTGGGTTCAGGTTCTTTGCCATATGACTTTATAGCTCCTTCCACAGAAGAGGTGGGGTATATTTTTCTGCCCCTTAACTTGGAATTCCTATGTGGTTTGCTTTAGTCAATGAGATGTTGGTGGGCATGATGTGATGAAAAGCAGGGGAAGTATTGTAGTCTTGCTCTTTGCCATGATCAGAAGAAGATACCTATCTTGGCCACTGAGTCTGAGAGAGGAGGAGAGAGATGTGAAGCAGTCACCTCGGCTTAAATTAGCTAACTACCAGCCTGTGCACATGCTCATGAGCTAAACAGTTATTGTATGCCACTGACATTTTGTGGTGGTTACATAATATTATTGTGGCTATAGTTAACTGATACAAACATATTTCTTTAAGTAAAGTGACTGTTTAAATTTCTGTCCTAACTGGGATTTTTTTAAGTAAAAGAGACACTATTAATAATTACAGGGGACAACACATGTAAACTAGGACCATCCTGGGTAAACCAGCATGTATGACCTCTCAAAACCCAAGAATCTCTAAGCTTTTGTTAGGCCTAGGAGAATTCTTGATGTGTCAGATTAAATAAGTTGCAAATAAAGGAATATACTCCATTTTCATTCACTTTACTTCTTTTGTTAAAATTTATTCAGTGCTTGCTAGGAACAAAGCTGATCTTAGGTGGCTTACACTTGAGTAGGGGAGGTTAGAAATGGAAAAAAAAAATTATAATTGTCTCATCTATTGGCATTTGTGGATTTTACCATTAGTGTTATAACTTGGTCAAGCAACCATGTCCATGGCTTGTAGAAATGTGAAATTATGCAGGGGTGTGACTCAGAATTGCTTATACCTTCATCCTGGCATGCAGAGGTAGTTAATAACTTAGTGAGTGGGCCTCGCCAACTGGTTTCCATTTCCTACACAACTCAGCCTACATGTTCTATTCAATTTCTTGTAACTCCTGTGAACTAGAAAAAATGCTTCCTTGTGGAAAACTGTGACCACCAGCGTACAAAAATTATAGTGAAAAGCTGAAGAGGAGGCAAACTTGTATGAATACAGAGGTCAGAAACATAAAACTCCCCAAAGAAATAGAATTTGGGAGAAAGCCCGAAACTATAGAAATCCTTCTTTACAGACGTAGGGGTTAATCTCTCTGGAACAACAGGGCACCTGGGTGGCTCAGTCGATGAAGCATCCAACTCTTGATTTTGGCTCAGGTGATGATCTCAGGATCCTGGGACTGAGCCCCATGTCGGGCTCCAGGCTCAGCGGGGAGTCTGCGTGAGATTCTCGCCCTCCATCTGTGTCTGCCTCTACCCGCCCCCCCCCCCGCCCCACACTCTCTCTCTCTCCCTTTAAAATAAATAAATCTTTTTTAAAAAATCTCTCAGGAACAACAAAGATTTACAATTCTAAACAGTGGAGCTACACACATGTATACACATACACAGACATACATATGTACATACCCATGTTCCTCATGGTCAGCAGAGAACACTACATGGAAATGGGAAGATAAAAGGTAGGGCCTGCAGGCTGGTTAGCTTCTTTTTTTTTTTTTTTTTTTTTTTAAGATTTATCCATTTGTCAGAGAGTGAGAAAAAGAGAACACAAGCAGGCTGGTTAGCTTTATTAAACTTCATAGGGGCACCTGGGTAGCTCAGTCAGTTAAGCATCTGCCTTCAGCTCAGGTCATGATCCCGGGGTCCTGGGATCGAGCCCCGCATTGGGCTCCCTGCTCAGTGGGAAGCCCGCTTCTCCCTCTCCCACTCCCCCTGCTTGTGTTCCTTCTCTCGCTCTGTCTCTCTCTGCCAAATAAATAAATAAAATCTTTTTTTAAAAAAAACTTCTTTGTAGAAATAAAAACACATAGCAAAAAGTATACAAATAAATGAATTACCACAACATGAACACATGTATGCAACTCCCAGTCTGCAAGACCATTGGAGTGGGTTTTAGGTTTGAATTGCCAGTCAGACTCATCCTGCACAATTAGGCTTCTGCAGCAGCAACTTTATTTAGCTTTTTTACCAATCAGGCGGTAACTACAGTTTCATCCCAGAGACCTCAGACACTCTGATGTAGCCTCTGATGCCCCAAATCACCACATGCAGATGCATTTTGGTCACCAGTTTGATGGAGACTAACACAAGTGTGGATCACATCCACATAGGGAGACACCCAAGCTCGGGGACCTTCAGCTTAACTACTTTGCTAGCCATGTAGCTCTATTCTTTTGTCCTTAAATCATAAGTCATACAATGAACAGTCCTGACATCAAAGCACAGTGGAGTAAAGAACATTCATGTATCAGTATTCAGTATATGGCAGGCCCTGAGAACCCTATTCCTCAGGGTTGATGTTATAGGAAATAAAATATGCTCCCCATCCCCCAAAAAGTCCTCCTTATGCTTCTTATTAACAAACAGTTCCTCCTAACGATCACTACCATGACTTTACTCCTGAAGATTATTTTTTAAGTTTACCTAAAAGAATAATACAGCACACACTTCTGTGGCTGCCATCTTTTGCTTAGCATCACGTTTTTGAGATCCATCATATTTTTTTTCATATTTCTAGTTAGGATCTCATTGTATGCATATACCATAATGCATTCATGCTATTGCTGATTGACATTTGGATTGTTGCTAATTTATATAACTCGAATAAATCATGTTGCCAGGCATGTTCTTGCAAATGTCTTTTGGTTCATATATGCGTGCATTTCTGTTGGATATCTGCCTAGGAACAGAATTGTTTGTCCTAGGGCAACATCACATGTCAGTAGATATTGACAAAATGTTTTCCAAAGTGGTTACACCAATTTATACTTCAATTGATCCTAGGAAGTAGTGGATGAGAGTTCCTATTGATCTACATGTTCTACATGTAGGGGGCAGAAAAAGTTTCCTTCCAACTTTCTAGGTTCTTTGGCCGAATAATTAAATTGACGTAAGACAGATGAACACAGGGAAAAACCAATTTAATTTCATATATACAGGAGCCCCCCCCCCCAAAATATGAGACTCCAAAGTTACCAAAGTAGGCGGCTTTTACACCTCTTAAATGAGGAAACAAATTCGTGAAGAACTGACAGGACAAAGGGGTTTGGGGCTTGTGGTAGTAAATTAGCAAAGAAGGAACAGGTTTGTTTATACAGCTTTCTCAGCCCTAAATTCCTCTCTCTGACGATAAGGATGCCTTGTACTCTCTTTGTGCAAGGAGGTACTTTCACGGGGGAGACACATTTCCTGCTTTCAGGGACACAAGGGCCAGACGGTCCTTCTTGCAAAGACTGTTTCTCAAGGAACTTTAATTCAAAATAGCCAGTATCACAATAATCATATATTCTGCTCCCTTTCATAGGACATTTGCTATTATCTATAATTTTTATTACCACTCACCTTGTGGGTGTATAGTGGTAATCTTACACTTTTAATTTCCAGTTCTCTGTTAAATCCTGAGGTTTAACACCTTTTCAAATATGTCCCGCCGTTTGAATATCCTCTTTTGCAAAGTACCTGTTCACATGTCTTCTGTATTTCTATTTGAATATCTGTCTTTCTCTTTTTCATTAGCAGGAATTCTTCATAAATTCAGAAAGGGAATCCTTTGCTGATTATAAGAACAGCGGATGTTCTCCCTCCTCCCTGTGGTTTGTTTTTTCAGATTTTAATGGTGTCTTTTAATGAACAGATTTTCTTAATCTTAATATAGTTCAGTTAGGAAACTTTTCCTTTTTGGGTAGCACTTGTATATTTCTGTTTATGGATTTTTTTTTTTTTTTTTGGTAATTCAGCTTATGAGACTATTCTCTAATATAATCTTCTAAGTGCTCCATTTTTTTACTACTTTAAAAAATTAAACCCTGATAGGATAAGTAGTCCCTTCTTACTCTTCTTTGGGAGTGTTTTGAATGTCTGCAGATTTTGAAATTTTTTTTACAAGATTATTTATTTGAGAGAGAGCACGTGCATGCACATGTGTGCGAGCAGTGGGACAGGGGCAGAGGCAGAGGGAGAGCGCGCGAGAGAATTCCCAAGCAGACTCCCTAATGAGCGAGGAGCTCGATCTCCTAGCCCTGAGATCATGGCCTGAGCTGAAACCAAGAGTCGGATGCTAGAAAAGATGCTGGCTGAGCCACCCAGGTGCCCCTATTCTCCCCTTTTGTAGTGTTTATGTAAACTTTAGAGTTAGCTTGTCAGTTTCCCCAAACCATGCCTACTTGAATTTCTATTGAGATTGCATTGAATCTGTAGGTCATTCTAAGGAGAAATGATTGACCATGATCCTCACAGCAGTAAGTTAGTGGATCCATGCACAAAAATATCTCTATTCATGTCAGTTTTAAAAAAATTACTCTCAATAATGTCTTTTGATTTTGTGATTAGGGATCTTACAAATGTTTTAAGATTTAATTAGGTATTTGATATTTTTGATGCTGTTGTAACTGAAATCTGTTTTCAAATTTTATTTTCTCATTGTTGCTGCTATAAAAATACGATTAACTTTTGGATATCAGCCTGTTACCAGCAGTTTGGGTCAGTACATTTATTAATTTGATCATTTGTATTTTCTTTGGCATTTTTATATATGTAATATGTCTCTTACAAATAACAGTATTATTTCCTCCACTCTGATTCTTTTACCTTTCTTTCTTCTTCTCTTTTTACACTGAGAAGGACCTTCAGTGCTGTTTAATACAATTGTGGTGTTAGTCAGCATTCCGGTATCATTTCTGATTTTATAAGGCAAAATTTTTAACATTTTTCTCTCAAGTATGATTTTGCTGTAGGTTGTTTGCATGTATATGCTTCCTCCTTGCTCAGATTAAGAAATTTCCCTTTGGTTCCTGCTTTGCTCATAGTTTTTTGTGTGTGTTTTTTTTTAATTAGTATGAATGGATATGAATTTTATCAAATGCTTTTTCTGTCTGTATCAGTTGAGATGATCACATTTTCCCCCATCTATTCTATTACTAAAGTGAATTTAATTATTTTCAAATGTTGAACCACCTTTTCTGATCTCTTCATGATATATTGCCAAATTTGATAATTTAAAAACTCTTTTTCACCAATAATTATTAAATGTGTAGCTTAATTTTGCTTCCTTTTAATAGGCATGACTAGTTTTGATATCAACATGATGTCAGTCTCTTAAAATGATCTGGAAATTTTTTCTTTTTCTGTTCAGAAAAGTTTGAGCAAGATGGGTCGTAATTTTTCCTTAAATAGTGAGTTCATTGGTAAAGCCATCTGGATCTGGATTTTTCCTCATGGATTTTTAAAAAATATTTATTTATTTATTTTAGAGAGGGAGCGAGAGAGCGAGCACAAGCTGTGGGAGAGGCTGAAAAGAGGGAGAATCTCAAGCAGACTCCACACTGAGTGCTCTATCTTATGACCCGGAGATCATGACCTGAGCCTAAATCAAGAGTAGGCCACTCAACCAAATGAACCACCCAGGCTCCCCCTCATGGATATGTTTTTAATTATTGATTCAATTCCCTGATAGTTATAGGGTAGTCATTTTATTCTATTTGTTAAAAGATTTTTTTTTAGGAATTTTTATTTCATCGAATTTTGATAAGCATTGGTATCCAAATCTTGGTAATACCCTCTATCATTTTAATGTTTGCAGGATCTGACCTACAACCTCTTCTCATCCTCCATATTGCTTATTTTTTCTTTCTGTCCTATTTCTTAAATCATTTTCACCAGGGGTTTATCACTTTGATTCACATTTTTAAGAGATAATTTTTTAACTTTATCTTCCTTATAATTTTGGTTCCTATTTTATTTCTTTGTGTTCTTCATTGTGCCTGATTTCTATTCTTCTTGAGTTTGATATGCATGACTTTTCTAACTTCTAAAGATAGAGGACTATAATATTGATAATTTAGCATTCTTCTTTTCTAATGAGAGCTATTAATATATGAAAACAACATAAGGCTATATAAATGAGAAGCTGTATCAATTCCCTTCTAAGATCCCTTTGCCTGCATCCTATAAATGTTGTTCTTTTTATATTAATTTATTTCAAATAGGCTTTATTTCCATTGTGATTTATTTTTTGATTCATGGTTGATTTAGCCATGTTTTGGTTACCCTACAATGATTTGGAGATCTTTCAGTTACTTTTTTTTTTTTAAGTTTATTTCTAGCTTAATTCTGCTGTGGTAGGAAAGCATACCCTATATGATTCCAATCATTTAACAGTTTTGGAGACATTTTGTAGGCAACATAAGATCAATTTGTTCACATGTTCTCCAGTTCTCTGCAAGTAATATCTATTCCTAATACTAGACATTCAGTTGCATCTGGCTTACTTGTTGTGTTGGTCAAATCTTTTATAAGCTAGTTGAATTTTTTTTTTAAGATTTTATTTATTCATTTGACAGAGAAAGAGAGAGAGAGGGAGAGCAAGCAGGGAGAGGGGCAGAGGGAGAGAGAAGCAGACTCCCTGCTGAGCAGGGAGCCCAATGTGGAACTCGATCCCAGGACCCTGGGATCATGACCTGAGCCGAAGACAGATGCTTAACCAACTGAGCCACCCAGGAGCCCCAGTTGAATTTTTTTTTTTAAAGTTTTACGTACTTGAGAGAGAGAGAAAGAGTGCATGCACAAAGGGGGAAGGGACAGAGGGAGAAGGAGAGAGAGAATCCTCAAGTAGACTCCCCACTGAGCATGGAGCCTGACTCAGGGCTCCATCTCAAGACCCTGAGATCATGACCTGAGCTGAAATCAAGAGTTGGAAGCTTCGGGCACCTGGGTGGCTCAGTCGTTAAGCGTCTGCCTTTGGCTCAGGTCATGATCCCAGGGTCCTTGGATTGAGCCCCACATCGGGCTCCCTGCTCCGCGGGAAGCCTGCTTCTCCCTCTCCCACTCCCCCTGCTTGTGTTCCCTCTCTCACTGTGTCTCTCTCTCTGTCAAATAAATAAATAAATAAATAATCTAAAAAAAAAAAAAAGAGTTGGAAGCTTCACTGACGGAGCCACCCAGGTGCCCCTGAATTAATTTTCACCACCTCCTTTTATCCTCTATGAATTTGTCATTTGTACATGGTTTTATTTTTCTTTTAATAGTTAATCCAGGGATTATAGTATGTGTCATTTACTTCTCAGTGTTTATTACAAATTTGTACTTTTCTCTCTCCCCTGAGAATGGAAAGATTTTAAAATTCTGTAATTCTCTTCATAGTTAACACTATTGTTTTGGGTGTGTATTTACTAAATATATGTGTGAATCCCAGTACATCACTGTTAATAGTTTCTCCTGTTAATGTTAATTCAAATTTCCACGCTTTGTTCTTTTATGTCACTCTTCATTTCTTATATCTCTGAGTTTCTCCCTGGCATTGATCTTTTCTTCTGCATGAGGAAATCCCTGTAGTAATTCTTTTATTTTTCTAGAAAAACATTTTCTCTTCCATTTATTTTTGAAGGAAAATATTTGCTGGTTATGAAATATTAGATTGGTAGTTACAGTTTCTTCGCTTCCTTTGAACTTAGCTATCCATTCTGGTTTTGCTTCTTTGAAGATTATTTTTAAAAGCTAGAGTATAAAAGACAGATTATCTTTTCAAAAAATGTATAGCTTTCTGTGATACATTTTAGTGTTGTTTTTTAAAGTTTGCGTTCATCATGTTTGGTGTTCATGGACTTCTCTGTTTTGTGACTTGATAGGTTTTCTTAGTTTTGACGAATTCTCACCTATTATATTTAAAAATATTACTTCTGTTCCATTTTCTATTATCTCTTTATTTTAGGTTCTAATTACATGTATGTTAGATTTTTTTTTCAGTGCAATACACCTACATTCATTTGTCTCCTAATTGTCTTATATATTCCTTTTCATATTTTTATTCCTTTAAAAAATTTTGTTCCATTATGGATATTTTCCTGACATTTATTCCAGTTCACTAATTCTCCCTGTCATAATATCTAATCTGCTTTTAATTCTATCTTTTTATTTTTATTTATTTATTTATTTATTTAAAAAGATTTTATTTATTTATTTGAGACAGAGAGAATGAGAGAGAGAGAGCACATAAGAGGGGGGAGGGGCAGAGGGAGAAGCAGACTCCCCGCCGAGCAGGGAGCCCGATGCGGGACTCAATCCCGGGACTCCAGGATCATGACCTGAGCCGAAGGCAGTCGCTTAACCAGCTGAGCCACCCAGGTGCCCCTAATTCTATCTTTTTATTTATTAATATCAGTTATTTGATTTTCCTTTTTCAGGATTTTCAATTGATTTATTTTTCTTTATGAAAAAATCTTAATCTTCAGTTTTTTCAAACATATAGAGTTAATTTAAAATCTGTCTGATAACCCATTATGGGTTTATTTCTATCACCTGTTGTTTTTCTTGACTTTCTATGTTCTTTTCTCTCCTCCATAGCTGGTGAATTTTTTTTAAAGATTTTATTTACTTATTTGCCAGAGAGAGAGAAAGAGCACAAGCAGGGGGAGTGGCAGGCAGAGGGAGAAGCAGGCTCCCCACTGAACAAGGAGCCCCATGCAAGACTCGATCCCAGGATCCTGGGATCATGACCTGAGCTGAAGGCACATGCTTAACCAACTAAGCCACCCAGGTGTCCCTATAGCTGGTGATTTTTAAGCTTGGGTTCATTTTATGGGAAATCAGGTATATGAAATGATTTAGAGATAATGGGAAACCTAAAATTACGTTTTCCCTCTTATCATCCTTTGCAGGAGATTTATTTTTGTTCTTATGGAAAGTCATAAACACTACCAATCTGGATCATCTTAATCCAGTTAGGATTGGAAATGATATCAATCTGGGGCTTAGGGTCTGAAACAGGGTCATTTCCTAGTTTACCTCTCTTGCTGAGGTGTCAGTCTCCCCTTCCTCCTTTGTATATCCTGAACTCAAATTCATGTTATTCCTTCAAAAGCTCTGCTCAGTTTCTCAGTGTCTCTGCAGACTCCGGAGAAATTGGCAGACAGCTTGGATAAAACCAGCCCACAAAATTCTGTTCACTTATCTACTTCTCCTTTGTCTCCCAGATATTAACCAGCAATTATTTGTTGTTGTTGTTGTTTTTTTAGTCCATGATACCTGTAAATGGGTGTTTTCTTATAATTTTTTTTTCTAGTTATAGTTTCATCAAGAAGGTTGGTTGAATTTCATTGTCCATCATTACTAGAAACTGAATTCTGTGTTTAGTAAGATTTTGATTATGTGAGGGGCGCCTGGGTGGCTCAGTCGTTAAGCGTCTGCCTTCGGCTCAGGTCATGATCCCGGGGTCCTGGGATCGAGCCCTGCATCGGGCTCCCTGCTTGGGCGGAAGCCTGCTTCTCCCTCTCCCTCTGCCTGCCACTCCCCCTGCTTGTGCTCTCTCTCTCTGTCAAATAAATAAATAAAAAATCTTTATAAAAAAAAGATTTTGATTATGTGAAAGGTATCATGGCCCATGCACGACATGAAAGGAGTCCAGTTTGGTGATTTCGGCAGAACTCGACTAACCTGTGTAAAATAGAATGCTGTGTGGAGAGAACAAGGAGAGCCACTGTCCATTGGGGCCAGATGATGGGTGGGCTTCACGTGCACAGATAGAAGCTTGGACTGCATCCTGTCGGTGAGTGGTGAGATGCTCAGGATTTGGGAGTGGGGGAGAGAAATTATTTAAGTGGCATTTTAGAAGGATGAATCTTACGGATTACTGTCTTGCATGCACTGATATCACACAATATTGAATCTGATGCCAAGAAAAGACCTTAGTCTCACAGGAAGAACTATATTTTGAATACCACCATCAGTTCTTGTAGCTATTCTTGCCCAAAAGTTATTTTCTATAGGCAACACTTATTTTAGACTTCGGAATCAGAAGTAATTTCGGTCGGGATGCCTGGGTGGCTCAGTCGGTTAAGTGTCTGCCTTGGGCTCAGTCATGATCCTGGGACCCTGGGATCGAGTCCCACATCAGGCTCCTTGCTCAGCGGGGAGCCTGCTTCTCCCTCTGCCTGCCGCTCCCCCTGCTTATGTGCTCTCTCTCTCTCTCAAATAAATAAATACAATCTTAAAAAAAAAAAGAAGTAATTTTGGTTGATGGGCTGTTCTCAATATTTATATTAAAAGTCAAATAGCCATTGGTGAAAGGGGCTATTTGCTTCCTTATACAGTGGAAGTCTCAAGGGTCCTAAAACTTGATATGTCTAACCCGTCTAACCTGCTTCTTAGATACCTGCAGATATCTTCACAGAATTTACTTAAGTCATTAAAAAAAAAAAATCCTTGCATCTTTATCATGCTTAAGTGCCTCCTCCTCATGGCAGATTGTGGTCTTTATTTACATTGCACATATCCCTTCCTTCATTAGGGAAACTCCAGTGCTTTGGAACTGAGAATTTCAGGGCTATAGGAACATTAGAACTCTCTGTTCAGCCTCCTTAATTTACAGATCTGGAACCAAAGCCCAGCTTGTTTATGGAACTTATACAAAGTCCCACAGCTGGTTAATGGCAGAGCTGGAAATACAACCAGAATAATTTGGATAGTAGCCTACTAGAGCACTTTTCATTCCAAAACAAATGTTAAAAGATCTAACAGGTTACATCCAACTATAAATACATAAATCAGAAGGTTAAATAGCAGATCAATAGTTTGCAGATAGGAAAATACTTACCGATGTTTAAAATTTTTGTGTGGAATTCCTACGTAGACTAGAGATGGGCTTTAGGGTACCCCCCAAATAACCTTCATTATACCGTATCATACGCATTTGTCTGGTCAAGGGAAGACTTTCTTCCAGTTCTCTAAGGAGTTCATGAGTCAGAAAAGATGAAAAATCACAACCTAAAACTTCTTAGATGGTTGGAGTTAGCATGTACCATTCATTCATTCAACTCCGTGCCAGATACTTTGTTGGAGGCTCAGGACACAGAGATATGTGAGACAGTTTCCTCGATGAAGGACCCTACATTGTTCTGGGGAGACAGATGTATTGTTACATGAAAAATAAGTGATACAGATTACTGGTTAGAGGAGTTGATCCCCAGTTCATTTCTTTATCAGACCAAGATCACTATGAGAGGCTGGATAGGAAATTGAAGCAATCCCAGAATTAATCTAAGATTTCTGCTTTGAGTCATGTGGATATATCCAGATACATTCCCCAGATCCAGAAATTATACAGACACATTGCACCCGAACTCTGGAGAGGCAGACTTCTGGATTCCTACATGAGAGACTCATGTCTTATCCATTTCTGGATCTCATCTGTGGTAGTGTAGGGCACATACAAGGGTCCTGTTAACGTTTGTCAATATTGTCTTAAATCATTGACCCATGGGCCCCACCTTACTGCCTTACAGAGAAGTTAGCAAAGTTAGTTGATTTTTCCCAAGGAATAATTGAAGAATTTTTATTTTTCTATGGCTGGGCTGAGGCAGTAAAGAAGCTAATGGCTTGAACAATTCACTACATCACAAGGGCACAATGGACATGCTTGGATAATTTTTAACTGCATCAAATACAACATTTCTTAAATCTACAATGCCAGGAGCTTCAGCTTGTTTGGGTGCCAAAGTACCCTAAGTTGCTCATTTTATGAAGATAATAAAAATAACACTAAAACCCAAACACTTTTAACACTTTTCACTGGTTCCTGAAGAGGACAGGGAAGGGATACATAGCAAATGTGGGTTTAATAATCAGAGTCCGTGAAATTGCAAAGCATTTTCCTGAATACAAGTGACATTTTCCTCTGTCCTTAAGGGTGAAAAGCATGTAGCCAAAAAGTAGAATATCGACCGATACTTTTAGAGAAAATAGTTTCCCCAAGAATGGCATTGGACTCGTGGTAGTGTTCATTTACTTTGAACAGAAATGTCTGAAGACCCAGTAGAGACCATGCATAACCTTATGAGGACAAAAATCTTCTTTGGACTACCAAACCCCACTGCAGTTTGGAAAACTGAAAAACAGTGCCCTAGTTTCCTTGGCGTCATTTAACGACATGGATGTAAAAAGCGGCTGTTCTGATTTAATTTTATTTTTGAGTTCAGCATGAGTCTGGCTCATAGAACAAGGATCTATTGAGTAGCATCATTCGAGTAGTGCTAGCTGAGAATTTAAGGATGAAAAAAACATATTCCACTTACTTTTAAGACTGAAAATCTAGCAGTGATAAAATTATTTTCTGAGCTCCATCATTAGATGAAGCTGCAACGTGATTACAGTTAAAAAAAAAAATCTGATCAAGTGGGGATGCTGGGTGGCTCAGTCAGTTTAGTGTCCGACTCTGGGTTTTGGTTCAGGTCATGATCTCAGGGTTGTGAGATGGAGCCCCAGGTCAGATTCTGCCCCAGCCCCCACTCTAAAATAAATAAATAAATAAATCTTTAAAAAAATCTAAAAAATGTAATTTGGATAGAGTAAAATGTGCCCATTTCAAGTGTGCAGTTCTGTGAATTGATACATATATGCACTCATGTAAGCACCATCTAAATCAAGACACAGAAGATGTCCACTGCCCAAGAAAGTGCCTTCATAGCCCTCTGGAATCAATTCCTCTCCTCTTCCTGACCTAGGCAACCACCAATCCAATTTTATCATTATGGATTTACTTTGCCTCTCATAAATGGAGCCTTAGTATGGACTCTTTGTTCGACATTTGTTGCTCAGCCTAATATGTTTTCGATTCATCCATGATACTGTGTATATAGTTCATTTCTTCCTTTTGCTAAGTGGTGTTTAATTTATGGATATACCACAACTTGTTTATAAATTTATCTGTTGATGGATTCCCCGTCCCCCCCACCCAGTTTTTGGCTTCTATGAACATTTATATAAGAGTGATTTGTGGACATATACTTCTCATTTTTCTTGGGTACATAATTAACAGTGGAACTTCTGGATTATTTCAAGACGTTTTCCAAAGTAGTTGTACATATATTATATATCTATGTAAAATGTGACACTTAGCAGTGTCTTTTGAATACCAGAAAGTTTTGATAAAGTTAAGTTTATCAATAGTTTATTTTATGGTTCCTACTCTTCATGTCCTATCTGTGAAATCTTTGCCTGTCCCAAGGTCAGAGAGACTTTCTTCTGTATTTTATCTGAACCGTTTCCTAGTTTAATTTCTTAAGCCTGGGTATCTGATAAATTTCCAGTTAATTTCTCTATGTGGTCTGAAGCGTACAGGTTATTTTTGCTCTCTGAATATGGATATCCAATTGTTCAGTTTCACTTGTTGAAAAATCCTTTCTTCGTTATATTGGTGCACGTGAATACACAGCACACAGACGTGTGTGTGTATGTACTTCTGTATGTTGCATATATGGTATATATATTGTCTCTGAATATTAATACATTTATTTATGGACTCTGTTTTGTTCCCTTGTTTTATATGTGATATCATGATGCCCTTATCATACTGATTTCACATAAACCTGTTTTTCTTTCTCGAGATTGTTTTGGCTCTACTAGGTCCTTTGCATTTCCCTTATACATTTTTTTAAATCAGCTTGTCAGTTGCCAAATAAATACCTGCTGGAATTTTAATGGATTAGAGTCTAGAGTCTGGAGATGAAATCAGGGAGAGTTAATGCCTTAACCCCATCCTGAGAACTCCAATGCATGGGCATACTATACTTGAAAAATTCGAGAACCAGAAAGGTGAGTGCCCTGGACAGATGTCACATAGTCCGTTGATGGTAGAGATGGAGGATGTTGAGCCCGTGAGACAGCCAGTGACCTGCTGGATTCTTCAGCCCAACATCCTTAAATGTGTGTAGATTGTAATGGGCCTTCAGCTGTTTTGTGTCTGATTTGAATATTTGGTCCTCTCCTGCCTCTCAGAGGGCACTTGTCCTTCTCAGAGTACTACTCCTCACCTCGTTGAGCCACTTTGGAAATATTAGTTCAGTGACAGGGAAGAAGTGGTGTCTCTTTATGCAGCTACACTACGGTTGTCTGATGTCTAAAGGAATGAAAACATAGTTGCCATTTGAAAGGTTTCAAGAAATGCTGGTATCAGAAGTCTCTCCTAGGCTCTTGATCCCAGAATGGATGGACCAGAGATAGCTAGGGTGACGAATGGCAACTGCTGTGTGCATTAGTGAAGTCCACATGGGGTTTTCAGGCATGGTGTCGCTGGCCCCCTCTTTAGTTCGGGAGGCACGGATGCAGGGGGATGATCAAACAGGACCTGCAAATCCCATTATACAGAAGAGCAACCTTCTTCCTTCTTGGCTGTAAGTTTCCTTTTTCACTCAAAGCTATTTTTTTCTTATAAAAAACAGATATTTTTTCTTTAATTCATCTGTTGGTAATTTATTTCTTAGCATCCTGGAGGAGCCCACTCTTCCCTTTTTTCCTTCAGGTGGCCTTACCTCGGCCGCTGAATTTTTAATTTTTTTGTAATGTCTCTTCTGATTTCGGAAGAAACTCAGCACATCAGGTAATTTCTCTGGGCCTCTGCCTGAATACACGATAAGATGATTGTTAGAAGGTGAAGGAGGGGGGCTCCTGGGTGGCTCAGTTGTTAACCGTCTGCCTTCGGCTCAGGTCATGGTACCGGGGTCCTGGGATCGAGCCCCGCATCGGGCTCCCTGCTCCGAGGGAAGCCTGCTTCTCCCTCTCCCACTCCCCCTGCTTGTGTTTCCTCTCTTGCTGTGTCTCTCTCTGTCAAATAAAATCTTTAAAAAATAAAAAAGAAGAAGAAGGTGAAGGAGGGACAGTAAGCTATCCTCCAGACTGAGAAGGCACTTGGAGACTGGAAAATGGAACAGGTGACTCCACACAGTTTTACCCAGTTTTATTTTATTTTTTTAAGCATTTATTTAAATTCCAGGGAGTTAACATAGAGTGTTATATTAGTCTCAGGTGTACAATATAGTGATTCAACACTTCATACATCACCCAGGGCTCATCAGACAAGTGCCCTCCTTAATCCCCATCACCTGTTTCCCCCATCCCCCACCCACCTCCCCTCTGGTGACCACCACTGTGTTCTCTAGAGTTAAGGATCTCTTTCTTGGTTTTACATAGCTTTATTCAAGTTAACTTACAGTGAGGACTGGGCAGGCCATTATCCCGGCACTGTGAAGCTATTCTCTTCGAAGTCTAGACCTTCCTCCACAGATTTTACAAAGCCAAGGGGCTGTGCGGAGGGCTCTGTGGGTGAGGTCAAAGGTTAGTGGTGCCAACCGTGCACCAGAGGGGCGATCAGAACAAGCCCTTCAGCATTCCACCCACGGCAAACATTCACCTCCACAGGCCTAGAACGCAAGGCCCTGAGGGGTTCACTGTGGGGACATGAACAAGATGGAGTCAGTGGTTGTCAGCTCTCCTACAGCTGGTTCGGAAGTGTGACTGAACATGAAACAGGACGTAAATTTGCCACCAAAGAGCCCTGAGCCTTCATGCTGCTACTCCGTCAAACACAGCGTGTGACGTAGCCCAAACAGGCACAAACACGACTCCTTGGGCTTCGAGGAGCCTCAGAGCCCTTCGCAGGAAGGCCTCTCCGAGGGGGAAGTGAGGCAAAACGTTAACTCCACATAGAGCGCCATTTCCTCAAAAACCCTCCTCAGCCATGTTGCTCGCCGAGTCTGACGTGACCCAGTCGCTTCTCTATTTCCCTTCCCGTCATTTCACATCTTCACTCCTGAATCTTCTCCACACGCCTCCATTCTTCTCTTAGAACCATCTACCCACTCTTCTCTGGGCTTGTTTCCTCATTTCGGCTTCTTTTCATTGCCCTTGGAGGCACACCAGTGAACCCACCCGGCAGGGCTCCTTCTCAGAAGGGGAGGGCGAGAAAAAGTTGGGGGAGGTAATGGATGTTTTAGCTGATGGAAGGACCCAGCTATACGTGAAGAAACTGAAGAGAACAGAGTTGTTATGGGAAACAGTTCTCTTGGTGGGCGTCCCTCCAAAAGACACAACCAAGCCAGATAATAGGAAAAGGAAGGGTTTTTTTGCTTGCTTGTTTGTTTGTTTTACTTGGAACGAGTAAAGGAGGACCCTGGGGATATCTCCCAAAGCAGTGTCTCCTCAGACAACGAAACCGGGAGGTTTTCAGCAAAGGGTACGTGCGTATTCATGAAGGGGCTTGAGCAGTGGGGAATTCAGTCGGAAATTTGGGCAAAAGTCATCTTAAGAGGACAGAACCCAGGTCTTAGTTGATTGGAGTCATGAGGGTCGGCAAGGGTCAGCACCATCAAGTCTCTGACTCCTGGTAGTCTGGTGTTTCGGGGCTTGAAGTGGGTTAAATCATGCCAAAAAAGGCTCAAGAATGTGCATTAGGTCAATCTCTACTTTGAAACAGCTCTGGGTGTTTTGCCACTGATTTGCTGTCTCTGATACACTCAGGCCATCTCCTGGCCTGGTAGACACAGTTTGTCTTTGCTTTCCTTCATTCCCTCAAAATCATTGACGACTGAGGTTTTCACATTTCTGTGTAATTCCGGCACCTCCTAGGAAGCACTGTGTCCTGTGCTTGGGCCAGGGGTGCTGGTCAGACTTAGGTCACGAAAATGGCTGAGAGCCTAAAGTGACTCCTCTCGCATCCAGAAAGCTCTATCTCATCTTTCTTTCTCCCGGTATTCCTAAGCCAGCTTATGGAATGGTGGCCCTTTTGCTTGTGAGCCTCTGGAAATGTGGGGAAAAACCTGATTTTGGAGTTGTTAGGAGACCACCCCCACCCCCAGCCCCAGCCCCAGCCTGAGCTGTTGCCTGTTACCAAGGTCCGTGTCACCAAATACCAAAACTTGAGACCTGGTTTTGTCCCCCGTAAAACAGTGATCATTTCTCTAACAAATTCCGCTAGTCATTCTGTAGATAGACATTTGTAAGATTGACTTGTTCCGTGGAGGCTGACGATATTGTTGAATCAGGGGACATAAACCATAATCATCATGGTTTCATGGGCACCGTCGTGGGAGAGTAAAGGATGGGAGGGAGACCGGCAAATGCAGCAGCCCACCTTCCTGGGGAAGCCAGGACACGTTTTGAATGGGTACTGATATTTGTTGAATGAGTACTGATATTCGTTCTATCGTGCAAGGTGGGGATTTGATTTCCAGAAAGGAAGCGCAGTTCCTGTTCACCAGGCTTACATTCAGATGCCTTTCGGGGCCAGGCGAGTGATATAAATATGCAAAGAGGAGTGGGGTGGGCGGGGTACTGAAGGGGCCTGTGGCAAGCTGGAGAGTGTGTGCCTGTTCAAAGCTGTTCAAGCTCAAAACAATTTTTTAAAAGCTCGTCTGACCAAACAAACACAAAGCTGTGGGCAGATAGTGGTGATTCTGTGCATAATGTGTTCGAGGAACACATTGTAGGATCGCTTGGGGGTGGAGCGTAGGGGCGGTTAGCATAGTCAGGGGAAGGTACCAGGGAGGAGAGGGATTTGGGGGTAGACGGGAAGGGCCGAAGGAGTCTGGATTTTATCTTGCGGAGGGCAGGCAATTGCATTCTTCAGTTAGGTGCAGTGACATAATAAGGTTTGTTTTGTAGGGTCAGGTATCACCCTGAAGAGGTAACGTGAGTGAAATCAGTGGGTAGCCAGCACAGTGTGTTGAGAATGGGAGGTGATTTTAACCCCTTATGTGGAGCGTGGATGGGGTCAGGGTTGGACAGCCTTGTGTTTCCTTCAGTCCTTGTCATAGCTTCTTGGTCACTCAGCGGTCTGGGTGAGGAGGGGATGTGGGATTGGATCTCTCTGAGGCGAACCTCTTGTCTGCAAAAAATGGGCCCTGAGCCCAGCCTCAGTAAGCCTGGCCACTTCTCCTGGGTCTGCATGCACAGGATTTCCTGCTGCCCCCATGGATGCCTTTTTCTGTGAGCGTTCAGTTTTCTTCCTTAAGAGAAAAAGCTACAAAGAACAGACTTAAATCTGCAGGAATGGTACTCCATGGGGGAAAAAAAATGAAATAACAACACTAATACATCTTACAACTTCTAGCCAGGATCTGTTAGGATGCTGCTATAGCAACCCCAACAGAAAGGATTCAACAAACCCCCACCGGATCCCTTCCTGAATCCATCTACCTGACAGTCTCCCTCCTGGTGAGGCTGTCTCTCTTACATTACACCCACTAAGTGAAGATCCAAAGCAAAGAGACAGAAAATAACATCTTCTAACAATCTGCTTGTCATTTAGAAAAAGCTCCCCATATAAATGTCATGGAAACAAGCTGTTCTTGCAGAAAGAAAAGAAGTAAGCCCGGCCTCACTTGATTCCCTTTCAATTTTAATCTTCCTAATAAAAGGGTAACAGAAAGCAAATGTTAAGTGTTTGAAAGCAAATATCTCTGGAGCTTGGCCTCGGTGTGGTTCAGCCGTGTTCAGCCTGCTGGTAGGCTGCAAGCAGCGGGAGCCCCAGATCAAGCTCTCTGGGAGAAGATAAACTGGCTGCTCAAGATGCCATCCGTAGGACATGGAGAACTCAAAACAGACTGACAAGAGGCAATAGGTGTTTTTCTCCTACTTGGGACCAAGGGTTCTTGCTAGGATGCTGGCTGCAGGGTCTGCCCATTTCCGTTCAGTTAACAAACATTCGTGGGCACAAAGCATGGACAATTCATTGTGCTTTGATCCTTTGGGGGATGCCCAGATACACACGACATTGTTCTCTGTGGGTGAGCGGGCTTATGTGTCTCAGCTACGGCACAAGGACGGTGTTGTGGAAGCTGGGAGCCCAGAAGAAGGAGCCTTTATTTTCTGCCGGGATTAGCGGGGAATGCACTAGAGGAAGCAGCATTTGAATTGAGTCCCAGAGGGAGAGGTAGGATTATAACCACAGGATTAGGGGAGCGAAAGGGAACGGCAAGGAACACGTTAGATGAAAGCAAGGTCAAGAAAGCGAAAGAGGAATATTTGAGGTGAAATAATGGAAGGTCCTGAATAACCTATAAGTGCAGTCCTATGTGGACTGGAATGGTTCAGAGATGTCTAGGGTATGTGTGGTTAGCCAACATCCACACCCTCGAATCCCCTGACATAGAAGTTTCCTGAGAAAGGAACTTAAACCCTGTCTCTGCTTAGGGTTGATCTCTATGGACATGCATAGCAAAGTGGTGCGAGAGGCCATCAAGAAACTAGCTTGTAGAAAGAAACTGCAGACCCTCTAAAAAGAAACTTCTTTCTAGGAAAATAAGCATGGTGAGTTAGACTCAGCCTAATGTTCTGGGGGTCAGAGAGGAAACCTAAAGGGGAAAAAGCTCTGTTTGTGTGGAAGAGAGGAGATCCATGATACATGGTCGCCATGTTTGGGGAGGAAAGCCATGCTATGGCAGCACCGATGTGAACAGCAACAAAGGAGATTGCACCTGTCTGAGTCCTGAGAGGACTAGGAAGCCAGGGAAGGATCCACACCTTCATGCATCCAATCAGAAAGTGCAATAAAGATGGAGAATGAGAGGTTTAACACTTGAACACATAAACTAATGACATGTAAGGAACATTTGGGGCTACATGAAGATTTGAGGTTGATGCCATGGACAAATTTTCAAAGTGCATTCTGCAGAACACTTGTTCTGAGCAGGTTCAGACTGAGCCAAGTATCTTGGGATGGGAAGAGACTGGGGTGTACAGAATACCGAGGAGATCTTTGCAGAAGACCAGGACAAATGTGAGAAGCTGGGCTGGGCAGGTTGGATGGGAGAAGGGAGGAGGCACTAACAGGAATCATTTCATTGAGGAAGCATCCAACAAAGGTAAAGACTAGGTGCGTGTTTGGTTGATTGGACATGAATGAAAGAAGAAGCAAGAATGGGGAAAAATTTATTGTGAAGATTTAAGAATCAAGAAAATACAGCATAGCTGTCCAGTGAATGGGCTTTAAAGTCAGCTAAATATGATCCTGCCTGGGCCACTTACTAGTGAGGGACCTTGAGGGCATCGCTTAGTCTTCAAAAGTGTGTTTGTAATCTGTGAAACAGAATAATGCCTATATCTGAAGCTTAGCTCTTGGATTAAATGGTATATTTCATGTAACATAGTTAAAAAGATAATTGCCGTGAAATGGAATCAGTTTGTACAGAAAAGTAATGAAAATGTTTTAAATAATAATATCTCTTTAGATCTTTTTAAAAATTTGATGGATAAGTTTCTCTATAGGGATCTTTCATGTCTTCCATTAAATTTACAACTAGGTATTTGATAGTATGTATATCATGCAAATTGTATCTTTTAAAGATTATTAATTTATAATTATTTGTTGCTGATTGGTTTTTCTTATTAGCCTTTACCCAGCAACCTTACTGATCTCTTACCAATTTTATAATTGAGCTGCAAATTGTTTTGCAATGTCTATGTACATAATCCTATTGTCCACATTACTATGTTATTGCAATAATACTATGTGGATAGTATTATTTCTTCCTTTGTAGTCCCATAGTTATTTTATTTTGCTTTATTGCATTGTCTAGAACTTCTAGATAACTGTGATTAAAAGTGATGATAGTCACCCAGTCCTTCACCTGATATCAGAGGGTGAACTTTGAACATTTTACCACTAAATAAGTTGTTTATTATAGGTCTTATGTAGATTCCTTCTATTGCATTGAAGAAGGACTTTCTCTTCCTAGTTTGCCAAAGTTATTTTACTGAATGGATGCTTAATTTTGTGAAATGCTTTTTATGAGTCTGTTGAAATGATCATATTTTTTCCCTTTGTTCTATTTAATGCAGTGAATTAGAATCGCTCTAAATTTTGAATGTTAGTCCACTTTTCAATTCTTGAATAAAACCCATATAGATGGAGAAATATATACATACAGAGATATATAATGAATTTAGTGTGTCAGTATGTTGTTTTATAATTTTTGCATTGGTATCCATGAGGCAAATGGGCTGGTAATATTTTTTCTTGTCATGTGCTTTTCAGGTTTTGGTATAAAGGTTTTCTGTCCTCACAAAATAAACTAAAAAGTGTTTTAAATTTTCTCTACTTATTATACATATTTAAATGTTTGGTAGAATTCATTGATGTTTATCTAATCCTGGAATTTTCTATTGTAAGATTCTAATTACAAATTTAATTTCTTTGGTAATATAGGACTTTTCATAGTTTCTTTTCTACTTTTATCAGTCTTGGTAAGTTACATTTTTCAGGAAATAGTCTGTTTTATCTACATTTTCAAACTTATTGCTTGTAAATTATTCATAATATCCTCTTAGTATATTTTAACATCTGTGTTACTCTTCATGAAGACTCCTTTATCATTAGTTACATTGATTGGTTGTTTTGCTTGGTTTTGTGTTGGTCTTAATCGTACTTGCCAAAGGTTTATTAATCTTACAAATCTGTTCAAGGAACCAAATTCTGGCTCTGAGAATCCTCTATATTTTGTTTTCTACTTCATTCACTTCTGATAATCTGCCTGTCTTTCTAGTAACTTCAATTGAAAGCTATGTGTCTCCTTCTAAGCATGAATTTAACCACATACTACAAGTTTGATGTTGTAGTTTCATTATTAGTCACTTTTGAGGAGGTTCCACTGACATGGTGACCTGATAATGAAGAGTTAGCTGAATCTAGAAAACTGTGCTATGCCTGGGAGACAGTTTTCAGGCCAAAAGCAATGGCCTCTATACAGACTCTAAGGCAGAAAAGAACTCAGTAAAGTAAAAGAAGGTTGATGTTAATGAAGAAAAGAGCAGAATATTATCTGAAGCACAGACCAAACATTGAGACAATCACTGAGCTAGAAGGTGGATCTGGAGAGAATACCCAGAATGCCATATAAAATAAAGTGAGGTTAGGAGACACGGAATCTAGAGTGGGGATGTCTAATTTTAACCTAATTGGAATTTCGGTAATGGAGAATAGAGAGAGAGGGAAAAACCACGTTTAAAAATAAGAGAGATGGACACCTGGGTGGCTCATAGGCTAAGCATCTGACTTTGGTCAGGTATGATCTCTGGGTCCTGGGATCGAGCCCCAAGTCGAGCTCCCTGCTCAGCGGTGGGTCTGCTTGTCCCTCTGCCCTCCTAGTGCACTCTCTCTCTTTCAAATAAATAAAATCTTAAAATAAAAATAATAAAAAGATTTTTTTTCAGAATTGTTGAAATAGATGATTTCTTAAATTCAGGAAGTATATCAAGTCTCAAGAAAAATAAATCCTAGAAATTAATATCTAGACAAATCCTAAGAAAACTACATCATAGACTTATATCCAAAATTAGCAAGAGAAAAAAAGTCAAATTGTCTTTTTCAAAAATTGACAAAACATTGCCTTCTAATTATGACAATAAAAGCCAAAAGCAACTGATTTTTATCTGGCATGTATAAAAGAATTCCTACAAATCAGTAATAAAATGAGATATGTGTGTGTGTATATATATATATGTGTATATATATATATATATCATCATATATGTAAGTGCTAAACATCATTATTGATTAAAAAATGTAAATGTAAACTACCCTGAGTGATTGCTACACAGCTATCAGAACAGCTAATATTAAAAAGACTAAAAATATCTAGTATTTCTGACAATGCAGAAGAATTGGAACTTTCCTATACTATTTCTGGGAATGCAAATAAATACAACCAGTTTGGAAAATTATTTGGCAATAACTATTTCAACTCCTAGAATTGAACATATTCACATGCAATTCTGCTACTACATTGACATCTAACAGAAATGCATGCATATGTTTCCTGAAATACATGTATAGGAATATTTATGGTAGCATTATTCTTAGTAATCAAGAAGTAAACACAACCCAAATGAACATTAACGGTAGAAAAGGGAAGTAAACTGTGATATGAATGTACAGTGGAAATATGGCCGTATAAGGGAACTCAAGCAGCTAGTACCAGGGAGATGGGTCTCACAGATAGAATGTTGTATGAGAAATGCAGTCCACAAAGGCATACATACTATATGATTTTATTTAGGTCAAGTTCAAAGTAAGCTAAAGTAACTTCTGTTGCTAGCTTTGGGAATAATGGTTACCTTGGAAGGAGAAAGGGAATAGTGTCTAAAGAGGTCATGATGGGGACATCTGGGCTCCTGGCAAAATATATGGGGTTGTAATTTTATGATCTGTGTACCTTTCAGTATGTCTCTGATACTTTGAAAAGGTTTATATTTTCAAACTTAAAGATACTAACAAATTCCTAAAGGAGGAAATTTTAGGGTGAGCTAAGTGCTCACCTTCAGAAGCATGAAGAAAACACCATTTAAAAAAATAAAAAGGGGGGTGCCTGGGTGGCTCAGTTAAGCATCTGACTCTTATTATTTATTTATTTATTTATTATTATTTTTTAAAGATTTTATTTATTTATTTGAGAGAGAGAGAGCATGAGGGGGGGGAGGGTCAGAGGGAGAAGCAGACTCCCTGCCGAGCAGGGAGCCCAATGCGGGACTCGATCCCGGGACTCCAGGATCATGACCTGAGCTGAAGGCAGTTGCTTAACCAACTGAGCCACCCAGGCGCCCAGCATCTGACTCTTGATTTCGGCTCAGGTCATGATCGCAGGGTAGTTAGATCAAGTCCTGCTTTGGGTTCTGTGCTGGACGTGGAGCCTGCTTAAGATTCTCTCTCTCCCTCTCATTCTGCCCCTACCCCCATGCTCGCTTGCTCTCTCTCTCTCTCTCTCTCAGACAAATAAGATCTTTTTAAAAAATAAAAAGGAAGAAGGAAGAAAATATGGACAGAAAAAAATAGGTGTGAGAAAATAACAAAGTCAAAAAAGGTTAAGGAAGAAGCATGAAACCACTAGGAGTGGTGTTTAGTAAAATTAAAAAAGAAGCAGTTGGAGCAAGGCCAAAATTTGGGTCTTTGAAAATAGTGATAAAACAGATAAACCCTTAGGGAAATATTATCAAGGTAAAAAGAAAAGTAAAGAAGGTACAAATAAGCAATTCTAGGAATTTATATAGAGCTTATAACAATGGGCATGTACATTTTTTTTTAAATTAAAGAATACATGAGTAACTTTATTCAAATAAAACTGAAAAGATAATGGAATTGTTCTTGGAAAATAAAAGATTTTAATTAACTCAGAAAAGAGAACTCTTCAATAGACCCAGAACTAATTTTTGAAAGCATGAATCAGTGAGTGCTAAAATATATTCTCATAGACAATCAGAGGCCAGATGATTTTCTAGACAAGTTCAAGCAAACCCTCAAGTAGAAGCTAAGTCCAATTCTATAAATCTAAAAAGAGAGAATCTTAAAACAGAAGGCATCACTCCAGCCCCCGACAATTACTTCCTCCATGCCTCAACTGCATAAGAAAACAGATTCTAGACCAATGTCATGTTAAGAACATAAAGCAAAACTTCTCAATAAACCATTAGCAAATTAAAGTCAGCAATAAGCATCTATTTTAAAAAGTATAACCAAATCAATATAAAGAATATTTCAAAACACATGAAGACCTACAGATCAGTAAACAGAATATTATCCAATTGGCGGGGGAAGAGCAAATGAATGAATAGGCAGCTGACACAGGAAGAATCCCAAATGTCCAATAAACATGTTGTCAACTATGAGTGTTGACACAATTTTTAACCAGCAGTCATTCAGTTGTGAAGTTCTGTTTCCTTGTGCTTTTGAGGTGGAACATCTTCCATAGTTGGCAACTGTTGAAACAGTGTGAACAGTCTTCTCCCATTGGCAGGGTATAAATTGGTTCCTTTACTTTGGAGAAAAAGTTGACCAAATTGGTAAATTCAAACATGTGCCAATTCCATTGCACAGCAGTTCAAGGTATATGGTCCAGAAGAGTGCTCCTCAAAGCCAGGTCCTAACAGAGACATTGCTCTGCAAATTGTCCTGACCAGTCCATGAAGAAATGAACACAAAAGCTTTCCAGTAAGCATTTAGAAATTTTGATCGTAATTTGACATTGTCACGTCATCTCTTTTGGGTTTTATGAAAGTATCCGTCTACAGCCAATTGGTAAACTTAAAAATCCTTCCTTTTATTTTATTTAATTTTTTAATTTTTATTTATTTATTTATTTTTTTAAGATTTTATTTATTTGACAGAGACACAGTGAAAGAGGAAACACAAGCAGGGGGAGTGGGTGAGGGAGAAGCAGGCTTCCCGTGGAGCAGGGAGCCCGATGTGGGGCTCGATCCCAGGACCCTGGGATCACGACCCGAGCCGAAGGCAGACACCTAACGACTGAGCCACCCAGGCGCCCCCTTCCTTTTAGATAGTTCTAGAAGCACTGCCCTGTTTCAGTTAATACTCATGTGTGACTTGAGAGTTACAGACAATGATAATGGTTCATGGCACACGAGGGTAAAAGCACAGTACTCTGTGCCCGTGGGTAACTGTGGGCTTCCCTTACCCCAAGCCCCACCTGACCAACTTCAAGCCCAAGAGGGGTCATCATCTCTGCTCACTAAATAAAGAAGTCATGGCAGACAAGGGACCTATATCACCCTGGTTTGTGAGCTCTGTTCTAGCAATTGACATACATGTGCACAAGAAGATATGTACAAGAATTTTCCTATCAGCATCATGTGTTACGATGATAATATTAACACTGACTTAAATATCCATCACACACACACACATATTTATGAATTTTCTCATGTTGGATCAAAAAAGGGAATTAACAAAGTACATATAGTAAAATATATTAAATAACATTTTAATACTTAAAACTGTATTAAGTAAATTATATTAAATAATGAAATACATAAAAATGGATACATCCTATCAAAATATAAAGAAAAGCAATAGGAAGACAAATAATAAGTTCAGGAAAATAGATCCCTCTGGTGGGATAGGGAGATGCCTTAAAAAGAAGATGGACAATAATAGGAGTAGAGTGGATTTCAAATATATTGTAATATTTTATTTTTAAGACATTGTTTCTCTATATTTTAGTATCTTTAAAAATAGTGTTTAATATTTTTCAGAGATAAGTTCTGGAACAATAATTTGGTGACAGGAAGGCCCTACCACAGAGCTCCATCCCTCATGCTAGAATATCGTGGGGAGCGGTTGGAGCATAAGCAGGAGGCACCGATTGGAGAGGTCTTTATACACGTAGAATGTGCTTCTTAACATCCCCAAACCTCTGCTTAAACAATTCTAGTGCCAGGGGACTCAGTACCTGTCAAGGCAGCCTGTTCCATTGTTGGAAAGCCATGATTATGAGCCAAAAATTGACTTTTCAAGGTCTTGATGATCCTTGTCCAGGTAGAATGGATCCATTCCTCTGTCCAGGAGAGCCCTCTAAATATTTGAAGACACGTTTCCTGTCTTCAATTGGTATACTCTCCCAGACCAAAGTTACTCTGAAAGCCCTCTCCTTAACCTATAGTTGAGCTCACATCCTACTTCACATGGAAACAGAGGTCTTTAGATTTGCACGAACTTCCCTAACCCGACCTCCAAACATGTGTATAACTGCCTCAAGCTTCATAGCCTCCCTTTCTGGATATTAGAACAAACAATTTCTCTATTCAAGGGTGACCCTTCCCTTACTCTTGAGTCCATCCTCTCCCATTTTCTCCTGTTTCATCCCTTTCTCACTTTCTGGTATGTTTTAAACATTTTCCCTTTTACTTTGTCTTCATTTTCTTTAAGACAAAAAAATTAATGGGTGGCTCAGTTGGCCAAGTGTGTGGCTCTTAATTTCGATTCAGGTCATGATCTCAGGGTCGTGAGATCAAGCCCCACATTGGGCTCTGGTCTGGGCATGGAGCCTGTTCAAGATTCTCTCTCTCCTTCTCCCTCCCCCCTCCCCCTTCCCCACTCATGGGTACTCTCACTCTTTCTCAAAAAAAATAAAGAAAAAAAATTAACCAATACAGATGAAGTGGAAGTCTTCCCTGATCACTCCAACTACGTTTTTACTCCCACCCAGAGATAACCAACTTTATACTTCTGGTATATTCCATCATATTTTGTCTATGTATTTGCATGTATTTATATGAATGCAGAGACATGTACACTTTTGTGTGGTACTTAAGTGGGATAATAATTCATTTATTTTCCAAACTTAGAAACTCTGTATACCCTTTAACTAAATTCACTAGCTGTTAACATTTTTCCATATTGCTCTGTCTGTCTCCCTCTCTCCAATCCCCCTTTCTGCCTCAGGTACAGGTCACATTTTTCTGAACCCTTTGAGAATGATTCAAGAACATTATGCTTCTTTATGATGCATTTTTGAATGTGTATTTTTTTTTTTTTTAAGAACAAAGACTTGTCTTTTATCACCACAGTATAGTTAGCAAATAAGAAAATTTAAGATTGGGGCACCTGGGTGGCTCAGTCGTTAAGCGTCTGCCTTCGGCTCAGGTCATGATCCCAGTGTCCTGGGATCAAGCCCCGCATCGGGCTCCCTGCTCCGTGGGAAGCCTGCTTCTCCCTCTCCCACTCCCCCTGTTTGTGTTTCCTCTCTCGCTGTCTCTCTCTCTCCGTCAAATAAATAAATAAATAAAATATTTTTTTTTAAAAAAAGAAAATTTAAGATTGACACAAAACTAGTACCTAATCTATGATCTATATTCAAATTTGGCCAGTCGTCCTTCTAATGTCCTTTATAATTTGTCTTTTCCTCCTGGTTAGAAAGACTTGTATTTAGTTGTTGTCTTTTCCTCCTGGTTAGAAAGATGACTTGTATTTAGTTGTTACGACTTGTATTCAGCTTCTGGCTTTCTTGGCCTTTTCTAAAATTGACATTTTCGAAGACTGGTTAGTTGTTTAAAAAGTCAGTTTACATTTCTTTTTGGTTTTCGTCTTCGGGGTTATCTGATAGCTCCTCATTACTAGATTCAGGTTATGTATTTTGGGTGGGATTACTACATAAATGATATGTCTTCCTTTACTGCCTCGTATCAGTGATATATGACCTTGGTCTGCACCATTTATTGGTAATATTACTTTGTTTTCTTAGTTAAAGAAGTAGTTGCTAGGTTTGCCATTTCTCATTTTATTTTGTTTTATTTTATTTTGCTTTAAAGATTTATTTACTGTAGAGAATGCACACAAGTGTGGGGCAGGGGCAGAGGGAGAGAGAGAGAAGCAGACTCCCTGCTGAGTGCGGAACCAGGTGGGGCTCAGTCTCACGACCCTGAGATCATCACCGGAGCTGAGATCAAGAGTCAGACGCTCAACTGACTGAGCCACCCAAGCTCCCACCCACCCCTTTTGAAATTTTAAACAGCAAATTACCATGAACCCTTTATAATTAGTAAAATAATGTTTTGGAGGATATTTTGATGCTACATAAGTAAACATCCTGATCTCCACAAACTTTTGCTAACTGTAAGGAAGAGTTTTGTTCCTTTTATTTATTAAGCAAGTACCTGAGGATTTCTTTTAATTCAGTTTTGTATTTATTTTATATATATCTTTTTTTTTTTTTAAAGATTTTATTTATTTATTTGACAGAGAGAGAGACACAGAGAGAGCAGGAACACAAGCAGGGGGAGTGGGAGAGGGAGAAGCAGGCTTCCCGCTGAGCAGGGAGCCCGATACGGGGCTCGATCCCAGGACCTGGGATCATGACCTGAGCCAAAGGCAGATGCTGAACGACTGAGCCACCCAGGCGCCCCTATATATATCTATTTTATATTTTATATAAAATATATTGATTTTATATTTTAATTCATAAGCTCTTAATATCAGTATTTTTTGATGTGCAGTCTCTCCCAGATTTGTGATTTTATGATATGTGCACCTGGAGGCTGCCCATTGTGTCCCTCATGCCCTTCACATCCTCTTCTGAATGTTTTTTCCTTTCTGGTAGAAGATGTTCCAGGCTCATCTTGAACTTCCCTGCCCTACTTCTGTAATCTGCCATTTCTACAAGGAGAACAGTATTCAATATTTAGTGGAGACTGGTATTGAGAATTCAAGGTCAAGCTCGAGGTTTGGGATTCTGTTGCTGTGAGGTCTTTTCAGCAGACAGAATAAGGAAATAAGTGCACAATCATATGTTTATTGAAATGTATATCTGTATTTGTTTCTAGATCCATGAGTTCATATTGATGCCTCCAAATGCCAGTCTAATATTGTAGGGCTCTTCCTAGCCTAAGCCCCCTCTGCATTTGGAACTCCCTTCTCCAACCATGAGAAATCTGTCTTCAAGATATTTATTCATTGTCTCATCCTTCTGGCGTACAGAAAGTAGTTTTACAACTGCTAACCCACACTACTGTGAAAAAACAAGCACAATAAATGTCTTTAGACTGAGGTTATTTAGTTCAAGTAAGGTCTGTAGACTAGTTAATATTGTACCAATGTTAAGTTCTTGGTTTTATAATTATACTAGGGTTGTGTAAGATGTTACCATTGGGGAAATGCATAGAGATATAAGGACACCCTTGTCCTGTTTTTTGCAGTGTTTCCGCAAGTCTATGATCAGTACAAAATAAAAAGTTATAAAAAATTCTTAAGGTTGTTTCCCCCCACCCAGCACACATACTTTGATATGGTTATATTTTTCATTTGAAATAGAGTGAGGTTTGGTTTTTCCCATAGTCTCACTGATAGTTTTTGGTTTTTGGTTGTTTTTTTTTTTTTAAGATTTTATTTATTTACCTGACAGAGAGCATGAGTAGAAGCAGGGGGAGCGGCAGGCAGGGAGAGAAACAGGCTCCCCGCTGAGCAGGGAGCCCAATGTGGGACTCGATCCCAGGACCCTGGGATCATGACCTGAGCCAAAGGCAGACGCTTAATGACTGAGCCACCCAGGCACCCCGATAGTTTTTTTTCCACTGAAAAAATAATTTGAGCATATAAAAGATAGACATGGTTCAAAAAGTAAAAATTATTAATAACATACCCAGACACGTGTCCCCCCCCCATTCCTTCTACCCTATTCCCAGCTATCCCCATTGGTATACAATTTTGTTAGTTTCTGGCTTATCCTTCTAGTATTTCCTGTTGCAAAAATCAACCTGCTTTTCTTATTTCTCCCTGTTACACAAATACACTACATGTACATCTTTACTTATTTGCTTACTTGAGCTCTATCAATAAATTCTTGATGCCATTCCCTATCTGTTCATGGAGATCTTCCTTATTGTTTTGCGCAGCCACTTACTCTGTTTTGAAAAAAAACATTTTAAAATATGAGCATTTATGTTGCATGCAATGTCCTGCAATTATCAGTAATGCTGTAATTCACCACCTCATTTGTATATTCTCCTATAATGCTTGATATTCTATCTTCAGAGTCAAAACCTAGAAGAGAGATTTCTGGGTCAAAAATAAATGTAGTTTTCTTAGACATTGCCAAACTTCCTTCTAGAGGGTTGTGCCCTTTTACACTCCCACATGGAGAGGATTGAAGTGCTTATATGCCCACTCCCAGGGAACTGGGCTGTCAAACGTTCCATTTTTGCCAATCGAATGGATGAGAAGTGTCGTTATCAGTGTAGTTTCAATTTGCATCTCTTATTATAAATAAAATATCTTTTTATCTGTTTAAGAATCATTTAAAAAAAGAATTTTTTTATATCTGTTATTTTGGAAAATCATCTGCCTTTTACCCATCATTTTCTTTTATATGCCTTTTGTAAAAAGCACATAGATGTGTATTGTTTTTAAATACATCTTAAATTTTCTATTTTTTAAGAGTGTAAATTCATCTCTGGTTACTTATTGCCAGGCTGCTAGGTTTCATCTCACTTTGGGTTCCTTGCTTTATGCTTTCACATTTTTCATGCTTTCTTGCTTTCTCATTTTTCATGCTTTCTTACTGGGCTTTTTGTTTGTTTCTCCGACATCATTTTAATTTCTAGTTTTTTAATTATCAAAGTCAAGAATGAAAACACACATTGCTTCCTTGATTCCTCTCCTTTTTATTTTATAATTTTTAAAAAAGATTTTATTTATTTGACAGAGAGAGAGACAGCGAGAGAGGGAACACAAGCAGGGGCAGTGGGAAGGGGAGAAGCAGGCTTCCCGCGGAGCAGGGAGCTCGATGCGGGGCTCGATCCCAGGACCCTGGGATCATGACCTGAGCCGAAGGCAGACACTTAACGACTGAGCCACCCAGGCGCCCCAATTCCTCTCCTTTTTATAAACAGGTTTTCATCAACTACTTTGTAAAGGGCTTTTCCTCTAAAAATGTAATCTTTTAATTTTTTTTGTTAATAAAAGTACTGCTTTTTTTAAAAAAGCAATTTTTGACTTTTTCCTAAGTTTTCAGATCTACTTTATTATGGATGCAGAGAAAATGTCCTCTTAATGTGACTATTTCTAGAAGGGAGAGGAAGCAGGAATCTCATGAAGATACAAAGGATTCCATACTGGAGCTGTTTTCCCATCACTAGAAAATGTTTGTCCACCTTTTTTTCCCCCCACTGCATTCTGATTGAAGAGCAATAACCCCTCTGTTACCAGTGCTGTCTCTCGAGTGAAGTATAATCCTCACATTCCCTGAACATGTTTTAAAACACATAGAAATAGTACAAAATTAAGTTTTTTAAAGAAATCAGCGAAAAGTACCCTTTTGCAGTCATGTTATATTCTTTCCCCTTACAAACTCAAAAATAAAAATATTGGCTCGCTTAACACCTTTTATCTATTCACTGTTAGTTTCCTCTTTGAGGTACAGTGATTTTACCCAACACAATGGTTAATTTTGGATTTATATTCCCAAGGCCCACAAAAATAAGAATGTCCGACCTGACAGTTCCATTTATAAGCAGTAAAACAAAAGTGGGAATAAGCAGGATAAACAGGTTCATCTGTGATTCAGAACTATGCATAACCACATCACACATGTAAAAATCAGAGAGACAGGCATGCATGTATTCTAGCCCCCCTGAAGGGATGGTAGGTGGCACAGTGAAAATTCTGGTCTTTTAGAATAATGTAGATTTAGAATGTTGTGACCAGAAGGTGTTAGATTTTTGTTGTACATTATACCAAATGTCTTCTTACTAAGGCAATTTTGATTCTTCCTGTACAGTGAAGATACAGATATCTTTATTTCAGTGTCTCAAAACATCCCTCATCCGCCATCTGAGCAGGGCTGGGGGCCACAGTCTCTCCAGCATGTCAGGTGCTGGCCTTCGTTCACTGGTCCAGCTTCAGTGGAGGTAACAGGTGGTGTTGTCTCAGAGCGTAGGTGGCCACACTGAGTTTGTTCTGTCACCTGTTTGAGTCCCTTGTCACTCATACCCACAAAATATTCCACAGTGCATGTGTGTTTTTCCCCTTGAGCTAAAGTAATTTAAGTAAAAATAAATAAATCCTACCAGGCAAAGCAGCCCCTGGGGGGAAAAAATAAAGGAATTCAAATATTTCCCTTCTTTTTTAAAAGATTTTTTTTTTTCGGGCGCCTGGGTGGCTCAGTCGTTAAGTGTCTGCCTTCGGCTCAGGTCATGATCCCAGGGTCCTGGGATCGAGTCCCACATCGGGCTTCCCGCCCTGCGGGAAGCCTGCTTCTCCCTCTTCCACGCCCCCTGCTTGTGTTCCTGCTCTCGCTATGTCTCTCTCTCTTAAATAAATAAAATCTTAAAAAAAAAAAAAAAGATTTTTTTTTCCTTACTGTTAAATAATCTCTACACCCACCATGGGGCTTGAACTCACGACCCCGAGATCAAGAGTCACATGCTCTACTGACTGAGCCAGCCAGGCACCCCTGAAATATTTCCATTCTTTAACCTTAGCTGGGCACTAGGTTTTCGCTGCCACAAAATATGTGAAGTAACAGAATTGAGTTAACAAGAAATATCTTTTTTTTTTAACAAAGTATCTTCTTTACAGATTTTTTGGGGGGTCGGGTGTGTAGGAGACCTCAGGGAAGTTGATGATTAAGTAAGTAGTTGGGCTATGGAAAGACGCAAGAGCCACTTTCCTAATGAGGAGTCAAGGAGTCTCGTTACTAACAAAGTAGGAAGCCTGGAGAGAGCAAGGATCCTGATGAGGGTTCTGTTTAGCCATAGTCTGCTGCCTACAGTCTTCCTCACACTCACCTTACAGCAGGAGTTAAAGTTGACCCAGCTCCAAACCAGAACGCCTAACACTGCCAGGATTAAGCAGCCCCAGGAATTCCTAATTACTTTTGTAAACCCCTCCCCAACCCTGCCATGTGGGGACCATGAACACTGGGGCAGAAGAAAAAGAAGAAAACCCGTAAGTAGAAAAGGCCATGTCGGTGGGGGAGGGGGAGATAGGGGGGGAGATGGGGAATTCAAATTATTTCTAAAAATTTGAAATGGGAAATATCTGCAAAGTCATAATCTGTATTTTCTATTTCCGGGCTCACTGACTCGAGACATATTTCATAGAAGTACTAGAAAGCAGCATTGATGGACTTTTTTTCTTCCCTGACCTAAGAAATCACAAAGGAGCGTGCCCGTCAGGGGCTCTGGCCAAAGTGTCAGTGAGGTGGAGAAGTTGCTGGTGTCCTACCCCTTGTTGCCCTGGCTTCCAGCCTCACAACATCTATTAGGATTCATTTGTCAAAAAGCCAGTTTGATAGTGTTTTATTAGTGGATTGACTTGACAGTTCCCCTTAGAATGCACAAACTGTACCTGTGTGTGTTACAGATGGGGAGAAGTACGTGGAAGCTCACCAATGACAGGGATGGGTTTGGAAAAGGAACTGAGCCCTTTGGTCCAACTCTTGGGTGGCCATATTAGCTCAGCCCTAATCATGTATCCCAAGTCATCAGCATAGGGCGCAAGCACCCTCCACACTTCTGGATCATGTTTACCAACAGATTTTGTGGGATGGCAAGCAGAGGAAAGGGTAGGTCAGAATCACAAAGACAAAGCATACGTACCTATTGATATTCTAGATTCCATTACACAAAAAAACAACGACAGAATCAGGAAACCAATCAACAAATGCAGAGTCTAGGAACTTCCTTTAAGAATTAATTAAGCAAAGGGGAGAATTTATAAACTCTACTGCCAGGTGTTAGAAGTGGTAAGACAGGCAGGTATTGGGGGGTTTGGCATTTGTTGTCTTATACTGGAAATGGTAATAAAAAATGTCTGCCATCATTTGGAAAAATAGATGCTAGGCTTCAGAAAGGCCCTCTGCTACCTCCTTGGACACTTGTTTTGTGGCTGAGAAGAAAGAGGCTCAGTAGGATTAAGTCTGTTCAAGCGCGTAGAGCTAGCAAGTGTCAGGACTCAGTTTTAAATCCTGTTCTTTGAACCACATGCTCTTTCCACTCTGTTATTCCACCTCTCAAGACCAGGTAAATTTGCAAAATAGTAGGGCTGTAGAATTTTAATCCACCCCTTGAGATTTGTATTAAACCTAACCTACAGGTCCCCTGCCCACTCCCAATTCCCATCTTCTCTTTTGGAACATAATACTCTCTTTTGGAATATCATTATTGGGTTATTGCTGATGCTTTGGTGTGAAGAGCTCTTGGAAAAGAGTTACCAAGGGAAGAGCAACTGGGGAGAAAGCATATTCAATTTCCTAGATCTATTACCTGTTAAACTTGGCTCATCCTTGTTTCTTGATGAGCATGGGATCCTCTTTGTTGTGGCCAACTTGTGACATTGTGTGTAAGTAGGAGAAGTGAAGAAAGTTACTGAGGAAGGAGGGGCTGTTGTAATTCAAAATGATTTGTGGTAGCCCTATGTTCCCATCCTGACTGTCAGGAAACAGGGAGGCCCAGGTGTGGTAGGCTGGCAGGTGTAAAAACACTCAATTATCATTAGAAATTCTGACAAAGTACAAATTAGAGCAAGGCCTAGATCCCCACAAAAGAGTAGTCATCTGAGGAGCCCCCAGGGGATTTTGCCTCCTGCTGAAAGGCATATGGGAGGAGACTCGGGTCGTGTTGCAGGGAAGTAGGGTTCATTCAGCAACTCGTTGACCATAATGTCGACCCGATTGATAGGTCTTCTGTTCCTCTTTCAAGTTCTGGTTATTTGGTATTTTTTAAAATACAGAAACAAAGGATCATACGCTTTTGTTGAATCATTACCAGTCTTCATCTACTTTGCATAAAGAAGCAGGAAAGGACGGATCAAATTTGGGGGACTGATGACTGCCAACCTACAGGAGCTGCATTTAATCAGGAAGAGGAGGATAAATACAAGGTCATGAAATCTAAAATCTAATTTCTCTTCTCTGTTCTTCAACTATATATTATTCTTTCCCTAGTCTTGTAGTATATTCTGGGATGGTGGTGCTAATTGATCAATAAGAAGATCATTAAACTTAATTATCTGCTATTCTGCTTTTTAGTCACCATAGAGGTATAT
This sequence comes from Mirounga leonina, assembly GCF_011800145.1. Lineage (NCBI taxonomy): Eukaryota > Metazoa > Chordata > Mammalia > Carnivora > Phocidae > Mirounga > Mirounga leonina. The sequence goes on along the minus strand of NW_023270426.1, from coordinate 1,501,466 downwards.
ATAAGAATTTTATAATCTTATATATTTTATATATATATAATCTTATATAAGAATTAACGGTGTCAATTGCCAGAACAAATAATCATCTTTTCAAAATTTCTTTCTTATGTCTAGTGTTTGCACCAAATACTGGATCTATTCTTGTATATAACCCAGAATCCATAAAAGAAAATTTTAATTTCATCCATGGAATAGACATCCCCATGAAGGTCGGATTTGAAGTTCATTTAACTCAGCGATATGTTCCCAAAATGGTACTCTAAAAGTTTTTCTTTCACTTATTATTAAAAGACCTTCTAGGCCTCATCCTCACCCTACACAGACACATGTAAGATGTGCGAATGGTTTTTCTTTTCAGCCATTTGAGACGGGTAATAAATCATAAGCAATCCTCCTGCAATCTAAAGAAATCATCCTTTTATGTCCTTGATCTTGAATGGAAATGTCTGATTTTTGCATCAGTTATGGAGAATGGTTATGAAAGTGATTTTATTCATTGAATTATGCAAAGTGATGAGATTGAGCACTCTAGTTGTGGGAGAAGAAAATTACTTGGTAAGGTAGACACAAAACGGTATGGTGTAAAATAAAGGGGAAGAGGGCAAAAGCAGATTTCTCTGAAAATGTGGAGTAAATTTTAGGTTAGGTCAATCCAAGCAGGTTGGTTGAAGAACTGTCTAAATCGTGCCTTACTTTTGTGATGTGTTACCCCTGCTACTGTAGATCAGCTCTTCCGGTAGGCTCTGGAGACCATGAGCAGGTGAGGGAATTCCACACTGCTATCCCCTCTCAGATGGTTCTTCTAAACCCAGTCAATTCTTAAAGCAAATTTGGAAAGAGATGTGCTGGCCACATTTAACCACCCTGTTCCCTTTCCCTGCAACTGACCTTAACCGGCTATGAAACAAGTGTGATAGAACTCATGAAATTGACAAGGTGCCATTTACTTCCTTGTACCAAATACACAAGTAGAGACTAAGAGGGGACCATTTGCCAGGTGATAATGGACATGTTGAGTTAGGCTCATTTATGTCCATTATGCTGTTAGGGACTATGCAAACAGATGCGTGTATGAATACGCATGGAATCCAAACCAAGCGCATCATGGGCCTCCCATAATAAACAAATATAAGGGAAAAGATGAAATAACTGGTTTAGACCAAAAAGTCTTCAATATCAATCAGTTCACAGACAGTAGTGTACCCTGATACTTTCTTTAAATACATTTCCTGGTAAACTGGGAATAAAATAATTCTAGAAAGCATCTGTGTCCCCCTGGTCTATATATATGCTTTGATGTAACAGCTCCACCTTCCAGATAATTTGGAAATAAACGCAATTAGAAACTAGACACTGTAAACTCAAAGAGAATAGTAAGCTGCCTGTGTCAAATGAATGTGACTGTAACATTTTGTAATGGGGGAGCATCTTAGTGAAGGGAGTACAGGGCGATTGAAAGTCTTCTTCCAACCAGCCAGACTCTGGGTAATGGAAGTTATCAACATGTATCAGGCAATAACCAGTCATCTTAGCTTGAAAACAATGTGAGAACTGAACCTTTAGAAATGTCAAGGGACCAAACAAGTATGTGCAGAAATTAACTTTTTTTTTTTATTATATATCATATAATGTAGTAGTAAAGTTTGTTTGAAGTGCATGAATAAAAAGTTAGTGAAATTACAGGAGGAACAATCTATATAGCAATAATAGGTGCATTCCTTGTGCATCTGAAAGGAAAAGAAAAAGAGTTTTCACTCATTTTGGCCTAAAACTTAGTGTCAGGTTCCCAGGATTCTGACATCAGAACCCGGATAACGCTGATTAGAACCATAGGGGCTTTACAATAAAAGCTAAAATATTGACCATATGATGGCAAAAAGTCTTATTTTGTGGTTGACTGATTCTCTTCTAGCTACTCTCTGATGAAGTCGGTGGCGCTGTGGAGGAGGACCGCCGTCGCCTGGACGAGGACCGGGACCGCTCGGCATTGTCGTAGCTGACGTGCTTGTCGTAATTCTCCATCTGAGCCTCGATGAAATCTCTCTGCTGTTGCCTGATGGTCTGGCTGATGAGCCCAGGGAGGGCGTGGATGCTGCCAATCAGAGTCTCTAGTTTTGTCTCCACGGTAACGATCCTCTTCTCAAAGTCTTCGCTCCGTTCATTTAGGTCGGAAATCATGTCATACATGATGTTCTGGGTCTACAAAACAGGATGGGAGACAGATAAGGAAACCAAGGACTAAGGTTTCAGGACACTGGCCCTGGAAGCAAACTGTCAACTCTCCAAGTCTGAGGGTTGGATTCCTTTTGGTGGCACACAAAGAAATAGGGGCATCAGCTAATGGAGCACTGGACTTTGCAAAGCAGATTTAGTATGTCTGTTCAATGCCAGGATTTAGAAATGGAGGCTCTTTGGGGCCCCTGGGTGGCTCAGTCGGTTGAGCTTCCGACTCTTGATTTTGGCTCAGTTTGTGATCCCAGGGTCGTGAGATCAAGCCCCACACCTTGGGCTCTGCACTGGATGGAGAGCCTGCTTAAGAAAGATTCTCTCCCTTCCCCCCACACCCTCCCCCTCCTAAAAATATGTAAGATTTTAGGCCTTAACCTGATCCAGTTGCAGAAAATGTCATACAGGTTTGCTGGTGGTATGCCCATGATTTTTGGTGGTGTCGAGACAAAGTTGCGATTTAATATTTATGTAGATTTCTTAATAGCAGTTACAAAAGTTAGCACATCACATTCGTTTTGCAACATGTAATATTTATTAGGGCAAGGGTAATTTTTAAAATGAAGCAGATTTAAAGAATCATCATAATAGTACACAGAAGGTACTGGAATGTAGCAAAAATTTTGAAGGTGGAATATGAAGGAAGTTTAGGACAAACTAATTTGGTCAAGTAATTTAGTAACTTAAAGCAAGAAAAAATTCTGAATGATCCTTTGTGGCCCTAGGTTTCAAATTACAGGCTCTCCGTTGGGTAAAAGCATTTTGAGAGGTAAAAAGTTGGGGGGAGACTAAGTTACCAGTCTACGCTGTTGGCTATGGGTTTATCAGAGCTGAGTGGTTTGAAAGAGGAAAATGTTTTTTGTTCTCTAGTGGATCTTGAAACTGTCTTGATGAGAGGCTTTTCATAACTTGGACTCCCAGTTATGTTTCCGGAGGGAACTGAGAGACCAGGAAGAAGGAAAGGACGGGCACACGAATCTCCTCCCACTGATGCTTTTCCCAAGTTTCAAAACCTTTTTTGAAGCTGTCTATCCCTCTATCTCATTTCCCTCTATTAAATGTGCTCTTACCTGCTTACTAACCTCTTAATGATGATAAATGAACTGATTGAGAGAGTTACTATTCAGGACACAGACACTTAGTTTGAGCTTGGTCATGGAGACAGAGCACATTAACTTTATTTTTTACTACATAGTCTTGAGAATATGGGAGCAACATCCATTCACTCAGAAAATACTGAACCCTTATGGCACAACAACTCTGTAGCTGTAATAATAAGCATGGTACTCAAGAAATAATTTGAAAGAAATAGCGCAGCATATATCTGTGAGCATCCTGCCTTGTAGACAGACTCCTGAAGTGACATTATATAGTGCAGATTTATAATATTAAATTAATTATATAAGTAAAATGTTATATTATTTCCAAGTGGTCTGCTTTATTTACCCAATTTCTTTATCATTTGGCCTTGGAGTGATGTAAGAGTCCGCCCCATCTTTGTTCAAGACGAGAGCCACGTGTGTAAATATTAATTGAGAACATTTTCGAGTCTCATGTGTGCTGCCCACCTTCAATGCACGACATATGCTCTCCTGGGGGTAAGTCATTGAATTCTTCACTTACCTTCTATTTGTAAGGCCTCAAATACTCAATTTTTACATATTTATATTGCATGTGTCACTGATATACATTAAGACAAATATAGTGTCGTTGTGTTATTTCATGAGGCTAGAATAAATAGGTGTAATTTTCCTAGTGATACTGGAGGCTTTATAAAAGACAAACAACAGGATGTACAGATCCAACTGAGAGTTGCCCCTTTATTTTTTTATTTTTTTAAAGATTTATTTATTTGTTTTGAGAGAGAGCGAGCATGCGCAGAGAGGGGAAGGGGGTAGAGAGAGAATCTCCAACAGCCTCCCTGCTGAGTGCAGAGCCCAATGCAGGGCTTGATCTCACAACCCTGAGATTATGACCTGAGCCGGAGTCAAGAGTCCAATGCTTAACCGACTGAGCCACCCAGGTGCCCCTAGAGAGAGTTGCCCCTTTGAAAGCATTCGTGTTAAAAGGTTGAGAACTGGGGCGCCTGGGTGGCTCAGTCGTTAAGCGTCCACCTTCGGCTCAGGTCATGATCCCAGGGTCCTGGGATCGAGCCCTACATCGGGCTCCCTGCTCGGCAGGAAGCCTGCTTCTCCCTCTCACACTCCCCCTGCTTGTGTTCCCTCTCTGGCTGTCCTTCTCTCTGTCAAATAAATAAAATCTTAAAAAAAAAAAAAAAAAGGTTGAGAACTTCCACATGATGCCTCCTTTGGAATTAGCTCAGGAAAATGGAAGGTTGTCATTGTGGGCAAATATTCATATTTTTAAAGTGGAGTTGACTTGAAAGGAACAACCACAAATCAACCAGATAAATCTTGTGAGTGTGACAGAAGAATCAAGGGACCATTAATGTGCTTTTTAAAAAGTACTATGATTTTTTAAATAATGAAAAAAGAATCCTAAATTATAAAAACTGATTCTCTTTTTTTTGGAAAGATGATTCTCATGTTATGATGTAATTTCTTGTTTTTTTTTTTTTTTTTTAATTTCAACATTGTAGTCCTCTGAGTGGGCTTAAAATAAATAAAAAAATAATTTTATTGCTGAGTCCTATGTAGCCCTGAACATCATGGTCAAACCCAGGATGTAGTTCTGTTCTCAAAGGGATGAGACTGAATGACAAATATGAAACCCAATGGTATTGTCTCATATTCCACTTATGTTTCTTACTGTATTTTCAAGCCCCTGTAAGTAGGAAGGCTTTTAGAATGGGGGTTGAATAATTTATGTAGGGAAAGAGCATATGAAGGAAGAGTTTTAGGAAAATTCTGTTCAGTTGGGTCATTGGGTTTAGGGTGGTTTGTTGGCTTGATGCGTTAAGCAAGTTTGGGGTGTCCTCCTCCAAAAGCACGATCAGTTACTGTGCAGTGCTTCATTCCAACAGACCTCATCACGAGGGCTGAGACCCCAAGCTTACCTTGGCCAGGTCCACCAAGGTATTGGCTTGGTCATTCAGTTTCCTCTGCTCCATCTTTACACTTCTTAATCTAAAAGACAGAATCTGAAGTCAGAAGGGCTCCTTCCTTTCTACTGCTCTCATACGCCTTCCAAAGAGCATGCATAAAATTGACAAGAGCAAAGAACTGCATGGATAATGCCTTGAATATTTGGGGTCAAGTCCAAACTGGTTATGTATCTGGTACAATGAGAAGCATGCTTCCCCAACACCGCAAAAAAGGAAAAGAGTGAGAGAGAGAGAGAGAGAGAGAGAGAAAGAGATGAGGTGTCCTTAGGACAACTATTTACCAGGGAGTTAAAAGTTGAACGGAGTAAGGCTCATAAGGATTTAACCATATGAGAAAAGTCAAAACATTCCTTAAAATCCCAGTATCGTTTCAAATAGACATAGGAAGAAATAGGCAAAGCGACGACAATTTCATCAATGTTGGAGCAGTGAGCACCTTCCTATGCCTACATGACTAGATACGGGGCATAGCCCTGTTCAGCTGGAGATGGATTGGGTTAGGTATTTGAACCTGATGAAACACAGTGATAAGTGAGATTCTTATTAGCAAAAAGAAAGCTTTTATTCAACCAGCAGCAAGATAACTCAAAACACATAATTCTCTTATTCTTCCTTGTGTTTCCCTTGACTTTCATCTTAAACTGCCATGAATTTGAAGGGGAGCCAGACCATTTCCTTGGGAGAATTTCCCTTAATTTTTTATTGTAGATAAAAGTCAGTGGACAATTAAAATGTCTGACAGATGGGACCACTACTCGTAAAGTTACTTTTAGATACTTTGAAATATCATTGCATATATCTGATTGACAGTCAAACAACCACTGGTTTTTTTTTTTTTTAAATCTTTCTGAATGACAACTCTTACTATTCCTTATTTACTATAATATTTTAAAAAAATATTTATTCATTGCTTACTCTGTACCAAGAAATGAAGATTTTCCAACAAGAGACAAGTGGTTTATTGTTCTTTAAGCCAACGATTCAGAGCCATGCTCCAGGAGAGGAACAAGTCTCTCTCAGCTACTTAGTTAAAAAAAAAAAAAAAGTCCATGCTAACCTTTTTGCCTTGATGACATGTTGTTTGTAAAGTATAGTGTTGATGTTGGAGAGTCATCTTGATAATTTCCCAATTTAAATGAAAGGTAATTACAAAAAAGGGATAAAAAATTCACAGGGCAAGATTTTACTGCCAGGGAGATTTTTGCAACAAATGTTCATGATGCACAGTGATTTTGTTTTGAAACTACGATATCCAATATGTCCCCAAATCTGCTTGACAGTGAAGATAGAGTTCCTTCTGCCAGTATGGGTGTAACTGACACCTGCCTATAACACGATATTTAACCATCCAAAACAGCTTAAGGTTATAACATATCATTGCAAGTCTGTGTTTCTCTATTAGAATGCTTGGAACTCAGTTGATTGGCTCCTTTCTGTGCTATTCTAGAGATGGAATATGTTTAAGTGTAAAAGAAATTTACAAATATGTATTTAAATCTAACACGTCGTTGAGATAGGTTTCTCTAAGTAGTTACAAGGATTACAGTTCTTGTGTCTGCCTTTTAAAAACAAGTCCCTTCCCTCCCCCTGCCAAAAAACACAAAAAACAAACAAAAAAAACCCCCTTGAAACGTGTAGGGTCATTCTACAGAAAGGTACTAGAGAAAACAAAGGGGCCAGACATGGACTCCATTCTCCCTGGCCCTAATTTGACCTTCAGTTTCTTAATGGAGGAAACGAATAGGGTTAGGTGAGGACAGTGGTTCTGGAGTGCTGGATTTATACCAGTAGAGGTGTTCTAGATGGCTAAGTGACACGCAAATAAGAAGACCTTAAATACTAAACCAGATGGAGAGACAGTCCTCTTTAATTCTCTTCCAATTCATGATTATTACAGGAAAAATGTCTCAGGCTGGTTCTATCCTGTTTTTATCTCCCAACACCTGCTAGTCTCTCCTTTCTGAAAAAAGAGAGAGCAGAATTTCAGCTGAGAGCTTTCTGCAGGCAACAGTCCGTGGCTAGAATTCAACGCCAGGGTTGCAGTTGTTGGCTGATGCTGCCTTTACCTCTCTTTGCTGGGGATGGTTTTTTGGTTTTTTCATTTTGGTTTGTTTTTGTTTTTGTTTTTTAGCCATTTTGTGATAAGAGACTTACATCAAGCTTTGTTTTCAGATTTAAGTAATAGGAGAGTCGGCACATGAATGACCCAAGTTTGGGGAACCAGATCAGAAGCCTCCAGCAACTAGTGAGTGCAGGCAAAGTCCTGAGCTTGGCCGGTCCCGTGGAAGGGCCAGAGTGCTGGTCCCTTCGCTGAGGCGAGTACTCTGTCTTCCAAACAGTGAAGCCTAATTTGCTTCTCTTGAATTCCTATATTATGTTTCTGACAGTAGAATTTTGCCCATTTTCTTTTCCACTAATCCGGAAAGCTGACATAGAGCAGCCTATTCGATTGGAATCCCCTGAGCTACGTGTACTTAAATCATCTTGCCTTGCTGCTTCTGAGACTGCCTGAACCATAGAACTGGCAGAAAACAAGCCTACTTAAAGCTTCAGTTGTCAGAATAAAAGGTAAAAGGTGTGTGTTTTACTTCCCTTCTCCCCGTCCCCCAAAAGAAGAATAAGGAACATATGTTGACTTCTTCCTTGTGAACTTCACTTATCACAGGAAAAGATCATGATTTTGGATCACATTTCCATAGCAGCAATCAGACTACTAAAATTCACAAATAAAGGATCCACTTGGGTGCATGCAGCCAGTAGAAAATTCTGCAAATGTTGAGGGGAGCGGCTCACACAACTTACTTCCGAGCTCTATTTTCATTTTGTTGAAATAAAAAGACAAAAGAAAAGAAACTGTAAAATATATAACAGCGTGGTGTTCAATTGTGCACAGGGGGCTCGATTCATTGGCGGAAAGATCCTGTTAAGGTTCTGCAGGATTTTGGCACAGTGATCACAGAAAAACACTGTTCAATTATATTAGCATCCTTCACTGCTGAGAGACTGCCTCACCCGAAACACAGCGCTTTCTCCAGAACGAAGGTTCAGAAGGAAGAACCTCTACCAGGTCATTATGGCCTCTTTGATACTCGATGTCCAAGTAAACTACAAGACCCATTTTGGTCTAATATGAATGTCATAGGGACAATAGTCTCAACAATGGGATTATAATGTCAGTGTTTCTTGGAGGGGATACATCTACTCTGAGTTGGGGCTGTTCAGAAGCCTGGCTTTCTGAAAGGTGGGTAATCCAAAAACTCAGCATCAGAGAAATTCTGTTTACTGAATTCCTCGGCTCCAAGACAAGTTCATGTTGATTGCTGGGTCTGTAGTTGAGATAGAAGAATGATATACTTTAAAAGAGTTAATGCTGATACCAGAAAAAGTGCTCAAAGGTCTACAGGCACAGGATGCTTCCTGGCACTAAGTGATGATCCCTAAAGACAGATCTGTTACTGGAAAGAGGACAGAGCCTGGAGAAGCAGGCATCTACTGGAAACTAGGGAGGCCATGTGTCAGGGAGAGACGCTGGGAAGAGGGGAGTCCAGATCGAGCCCTGGAAAAGCTCTCAGGACAAATCAGAGGATGGGAGAGGCCAGCAGAGCTCTAGCCAATGAAATTATAAATCTGTGTCTGAATAGTGGGCAATGGGAGCCTTGCCCTGAAGAATCGAGCCCTGTGTGCTTTCCTGTATGACTTCACTCACTCACTCAAAATGAGAGATTAGGCACGATCAGAATAATCTAGCCAAAACCCAGCCCATATAAATGTCCAGTTGTACTTTTTAATTTTTTTTTTTTACAAAGTATAAGTACCCTCCCACATCAAAGGAAATCAGATAACCCCAAGACTAAGTTATAAAACAATTTAGAACATTTGCGTTGCTCAAAGCTGATCTACTTTAGAACTACATTGTTGCTACTGAAGAAACAGAATGAGAAATGTCTGCAAGAAGCAGAAGAATCATGAATGGTTTCCTCTGTTATGCTATCCCAGAGCAGGATTCTGGAAGGCCCATGTAAGCTATACCTTGAACCCCTTAAGAGTGGGTCCATGCACCTTCTAGAAATCTAACAATTGCTTAGGGGCAATTTTTCAATTTCGCTTCCCCCAATAATTTTTTCTGACATACTATAAAAATTTTCAAACCTATGGCAAAGTTGAAAAAAATTTACAGTGAACACCCCTAAGCTGCCCCCACCTGCCCCAAGATTGGAGCATGGGTGCATTTTGCGACAAGATAGATAAAAATATAAATACCCACCATTCACATGTGGCTACAAAATTATTACAGAAACCATCAAAGCAGTTTTTCCAATAGTTTTGTTATATAAAAACTTATCAATGGTACCCAAGGCCACTCACATTTCATTTTCTATTTAATAGGTACATCACACTGACAGAAAGGGTTATAAATATGATCCCAGAGGAAATGGCATGTGTGGTTGCTAGACCCATAGACTGACCACACCTGCCCCCACACACAAAGGTAAGTTTTGTGGTTTTTTTTTTTTTAATATACCTGAACAATGTAAGTTCGTATTGAAATATTAAAAGTACAAAGGATGATTCTCCACAGTATGGAGAAATCTTGGATGAATGTTGGGTTTCTATGTGGTACACTTGTGGGGGTGTAGGAATGGCCACTCTACCAGGAGAGGGGTACCCGGGGACCCTTGAGGAGGCAGCCTGTCCTCAGAGGTGAAGGCTCAGTGTCTCTCTGGGGACTCGCTCTCTTAGTCTAAACTTTAAGGAACCAAGATGTGGAGGCTCCTAGGGGGTGGTATTTGGTTATAAAGGTAGCCATGATCTCCAGCAAGCAGTTTCTTCTTGGGAGCCAGATCTGATCCGGTGTCCCTCTGTGTTTCCCTTTTACGCATTCCCAGACTTGGACAGAGTCTTATCTTAAAATTCTAGCCTTTCCTTACAATGGGATAAAAAGCATAGTTGGGGGCCCAGTGTGACATCCCAGAGCTAAAGGGGAAATGATGTCACTTTGGGGCTGGTGGCAGCAAGAACGCGACTAAAGCGCTCTGAGGAGCCATGAGGGCGGGCTCTACTGTACTGTATGTGTGGAGTCTCCATTTTAGATCTCACGGTGCCTGGATTTTATTCTCATTACGGTAGTAATTTCTAGACAGAGTCCACATTGTGAGTGCTACTATTTAGAAATGCACAGTTGGAGGGAGAAGTGAAAGGGTAGCCCTTGAATGCTGAGTGATTTCCGAGAGACTCTCAGTGTAATCTATTAGGTATGTACTACCTGAGAATATACAATAAAAACTCCAGCTTCAGAGCTTTCTGGTCTACCACACTAGGCAGCTCCGAGAAAGACACATCTTGCCATCTACTCAGGATACCCAGTGTGTTGACCTACCTTTCCATGATTCCCCTGGTAGGCTGCATGAGGAAAGCTACTTTTCTGGCCCATCCATGGGACAGATCTGCTCTTCCCCACACAGAAATGGCATGGACTTAAGAGCAAGGCTGTGCAGCCTCAAGATGGATGCCCACATGAATGTACTTACGGTAAGGATGCTGCCAGCCTGAGGGAGAAAAATTGGTGCTTTCAAGTCATTATTGAAACTCACTACAGAGGCATTTGTCCTTTAAAAGTCTATGATGGTTATATACAGTGTTACAACAAAATGGTGTGAAGAACTTCAACAAACTGAATAATGGTGGTCTGGATAAAGTCAGAATAATGGTAGAAGAGTGTAAGGTCTGCAGGTACTATAAAATCTATAATGAACACGGAGTGTATAGAAAATCCCCCAAGTCCTGAGTAAAGACTCATTTAAAAATGCAAGTATTAAATCAAGCATCTATACTATCTTCATAGAAACATGTTGGCAGGGTGTTAAAAACAAAATCCAGACAGGTCATAAAATAGTAAATGTTTGTCAAGATTTTGCAGTAGATACAAACTAAACATCCTAGAGCAAACTAGATGAATAATTAAGCTACAGTAGGAAATACAATTGCAACTGAAAATATTGTTTCTAAAGAGAGAACCTGAGAAGACATTTTAGTTAATACAGTAAATGACGATTCTCCCCCATAATGAATGATTTTTTTAGTCCTAAAAAGAACTGACAATCTTCTCAGCATTTCATTTGTGGAATTACTAAAATGCCAAATAATGTCTTCTGGGCACAGATATGACAGTGTTTTCTTTTTTCTTCTCTCACGAGAGAAGAATGACCAAGTGTGAGAATTTAGACCCAGAGCTACACAAGCAGGAAGGCAACAAATGAGAAATGGTACTTACTGGTGAATAGCTTGCAAGAATTTTCGTTGATGTTTTCTTACTTTTGCATGATCTATCTTTTTTACTAGCTTTGTATTTTTGTAAATTAGCCATGTTTCCCTGAGTACATTGGCAGCTGCGTTTTTCACCTGTTAAGAAAACAAACAACAAATTCAAATCAAAACCACATTGAGACACCACCTTACACCAGTTAGAATGGCAAAAATGGACAGGGAAAGAAACAACAAATGTTGGAAAGGTTGTGGAGAAAGGGGAACCCTCTGACACTGTTGGTGGGGATGCAAGTTGGTACAGCCACTTTGGAAACAGTGTGGAGGTTCCTCAAGAAGTTAAAAATAGAGCTACCCTATGACCCAGCAATTGCACTCCTGAGTATTTACCCCAAAGACACAGATGTAGTGAAAAGAAGGGCCATATGCACCCCAATGTTCACAGCAGCAATGTCCGCAATAGCCAAACTGTGGAAAGAGCCGAGAAGCCCTTCAACAGATGAATGGATAAAGAAGATGTGGTCCATATAACAATGAAATATTACTCAGCCATCAGAAAGTATGAATACCCAACTTTTACATCAACATGGATGGGACTGGAGGAGATTATGCTAAGTGAAATAAGTCAAGCAGAGAAAGTCAGTTATCATATGGTTTCACCTATTTGTGGAACATAAGGAATAGCATGGAGGACATTAGGAGAAGGAAGGGAAAAATGAAGGGGGGGAATCGGAGGGAGAGATGAACCATGAGAGACTATGGACTCTGAGAAACAAACAGGGTTTTAGAGGGGAGGGGTGGGAGGATGGGTTAGCCTGGTGATGGGTATTAAAGAAGGCACGTACTGCATGGAGCACTGGGTGTTACACGCAAACAATGAATCATGGAACGCCACATCAAAAACTAATGATGTACTGTATGGTGATTAACATAACATAATAATAATTAAAAAAAAACCCAAAACCCCCAAAAAACCTAATGATGTATTGTATGGTGACTAACATAATAAAATTAAAAAAAAAAGAAAAAAGAAAACGAACACAACAGTTGATAAATTCCAGAGCAGAATCCTTTGCAACGTGGCTGGGGGGGTTCATATTTGTCTTCTGAATGATCATGGTAAGTTCTAGCTCGTTGAGTAACTGTTTCTCAAAAAAAAAAAAAAAAAGTGTCTTGAATCTGAGCCTGTTAAAAAGTACCTGTTTCTGTCTTGGGACCACATTTAAAATGGAATATTAGGGAGGTACTGACCTATTTCTGGGCTAAACTCTACCCCTCAGGAACCTTTTTATTCAACCAGTTTTTTGTTTGTTTGTTTTTTGTTTTAAAGAAATCAAGAGGAGCTTGTGACCTGTCTGGCAACACTAGGGGGGAAAAAAGGTGCTGATTTCCCCACCCTGTATTGTAATTGTTATCCCCATGTTCTTCATTTCCCTGGAGGAAGGCAAAATGCCAGTAGGCCAAGGTGAATCTTGTCTCTTGCAAGCTTGTTTGGTATTTTTGGCTGCAAAACGACAGGAAGGGCATGTTTCCACTGCTCAGTGTCCAAGCAGCCCTATTCTGCCCTCCTGGGGTGACTTAGCAAACTGTATGCCTGTTAGCATACTTTAATGAACTGACAGAGTCTATGTTGTTGTGATTTTGTTGGTTAATTTAAGTATGCTGCATTTCAAATGGATGAGACAAACCTAAAGGATGTAAGTGTTTTAGTAACACAGCCAAGGCCTAGTGTAGCTGATGGGAGGTGAGAATACTTCCTAGTAATATTCAAGCACTTTCTTTCTTTCTTTTTTTTTTAAATTGTTTATTGTTTTATGTTAATCACCATACATTTCATCATTAGTTTTTGATGTAGTGTTCCATGATTCGTTGTTTGTGTATAATACCCAGTGCTCCATGCAGAACGTGCCCTCTTTAATACTCATCACCAGGCAAGTACTCATGGATCAACTTCTTAGAATAAGTCATTAATAATTAGCCTAAGTGAAACCTCTGGGTCATCATATCTTGCACTATGAGCAAGAAAGCACTTTCTTGATTAGCATCTTCAACAATTCCTGGAACCTGATAAAGGCCAGCCAAGGCCAAGTTTGGCCTCTCCCTTGCTCATAGTGCAAGGTATGATGACCCAGAGGTTTCACTTAGGCTAATTATTAATGACTTACTCTAAGAAGTTGATCCATGAGGCAAAGCATGAGAGACTCTTAACTCTAGGAAACAGACTGAGGGTTGCTGGAGGGGAGGGGGCTGGAGGGATAGGGTAACTGGGTGATGGGCATTAAGGAGGGCTCTTGATGGAATGAGCATTGGGGGTTGTATGCAACTGATCAATCACTAAATTGGACCTCTGAAACGAATAAAAAAAAATCCGAAAAAAAAAAGTTGATCCATTGAATTCTTCTGAGTGATTGAGTGATGGATAAAGGATGTTTCGGGGCAGGGGGCTGGGTAGAGGAAGACAACTTTGTAAGAAAGGCAAAGTGGTGGGGAAGACTGAGCAGTGAACTGGACTTGAGAAATGGTTCTAAGTTCTTGACTTTGGACTAACTAAGTTAGGTCAAGGAGACTAGATAAACCTCACAGGACTTTAGTTTTCTCTTCTCTACATGAAAAAAGTAGAATTCTTACTAAAGTCTTTTTCAAGTCTTAGTTTTCAATAAGGAAGAGTCTTAGAATTACATTACAACTATGATCGCAGGGATGTACATGTATTTTTTCACTTTTAGCACAGAAAGCCTCAGGTTTGGTAGCTGGTGGTGAATCCTGTTCATGCTGCTGTAAAGGTTTCTTTCTGAGTGAAATTGAATTGCTAGAACCCACGTTAAGAAAATGACTCGCTTCTTAGAACTGCTTTTAGCAGCAACTTTGGTTTATGATGCACTTCCTCTGGATATTCATCAGACTCTGCACAGAGAGCATTCATTGCAGAAACAGGATTGAAGTATTAGGTGCTGAATGCCAGCAGAGAGTCCAAGAAACATCACCACCGTCCACAGTGAAGTTGAAAGGTGTTCCAGTTAAATTCTTGGCTCTTCATTTTTACAGAAACAGATTTCTCTTCTTTACAGGGGTAGGAGTCGCCTTTGGGAGGGCTTTTCCATCTGATCGTTACATCCATTTCAGAGGTAAGGATGCTGTGTAAGTGGCCAAGGGTTGAGGACCTTGCTTTTAAAGGGAAAGAGGTAGGAAGTTACTGGTCAGCACCAGTTGGGGTTGGAATAGGCTCTTCCCCACTAAGAAACAGAAGGGCCATTGAAGGGAGGTCTCAGCTATCTGAACAGCTTTAGCTGCCTGGAAGATGGTAAGGGAACCTGGTAGACGCCCCCTCCTTGATTTTATCAGCTCAAGACACAGAGGAGGAAGCTAGAAAACTTGGTAAAAAACAGATGGGACAGTAACACAGCAGTTGAACATAGGAGTGTTTGCAAGAGAACACAACAACTGATTTTGCTTTGGATTCCCATCCATAAACAGCAAATGCCAAATTCCTCAAGTTCTTAAATCTTTAAAAAAGCGATTTGCTGCTTGCCCTCGAGGTATTTTAAATGGTTTTTTGTTCTCTTTGGGATGGCAGGGGAATGGCTGAAGGGGAGTAGGGAACCTCAATTTCTGAGATCATTGGGGTGGGTTGACACCCCCAAGGTCTTTGTGGCAGGATTTGTATGCACAAAACGCTCACTGTAGTTGACAGGCTAAAAATGAAAATGATTCCTCATCTGAAAATGAAATCCCTACAGCTGCTTTGAAAAACTATGAGATAGATGCATTTATGTTGAAACGTCCCCCTTTCTAACTCCGTAATAGGTTTTGAAACACAAGAATAAAACTCTGAAGTCATCCCATTTAACTGGTACTTTTCAAGATGGCAGCCACAAGACAAACATCCAAGAGTAGAAACATGCACCCTCTGCCTAGTGATCACATGTGCCTGGGATAAGTAGGTTTTTCCAGCCTCTCTTAGGGCTGAAAGGGACAGGGGACAGTGAGAAGACAGGGTACAAAGTACCTCAGTGTTCCACAGGTTTGAACAATGGGGGATTGTTACAGGGCAGTGATAGCCAATTGGAGAAGGGAAGTAGGTCTATGCATTAGTGATCACTTAGATGAAAGGGAAGTTGACTTAGAGGGCAAGTTTCTTTTGTTAACGAAGTTAAGAACCCTGCCATACAGTTATCTCGCAATGTAACCCTGGAGCTCCCTCCTGCCCTTCAGGGGCATTTACAGACTCTCAGAGGGCATGGGTGTTGACACTAATCTTTATGTCCCCTAGCGCAGTGCTTTGGGCATAGGTGGTACTAAATATTTGATACCATAGTATATACTTTGCATCATAAAAACTTCTAATCATGAACCACAGATACATACTTATCAACCAAAGGACCCTTTGGATAAGAAGGGTATACAGGTTACAGAAGAGACCTATGATCTCACCAGGTCTTCCCTAATTTCCAGTTACTAATTCAACACATTTATTAAGTGTCTATCACATGTTAGATACTATGATAGTTGCTAGGGGGAGATCATAGATCTGACCCCCCAAAATCGTAGCTGTAATAATTCTAGTGTCAATTAATGGGCCAAAGCCCCTGTGAAATAGAACTTCTTTCCTGTACATCAAAAAATGAGAGAAAAAAAGGAAAACGTGAACATTTGCTCTGCCTGACTCATGCTCAACTCCAATTAAAATCTTTTATCAGAAGCATTTTGACAGGCATATTAATAATCAGGTATTTTGAGAACACAAAGGCCCTAAAAGCAATAATACTATTGAAGGTAATAGTACTTACCCAGATGCCTTAAAAGCATCTTCACAGGTAGAAAGGATATGAAATGTTCTATTGCCGACTTACAGGTAATGATTAAAAAATAAATAAATAAATAAAGCCACAGGTAGCAAGGTAAACAATATTTTTAAGTGTAACAATATTTGATAAACCACAAAAGCCCTTAAAGCGGATGGACTTTTAACTGAAACTTTGCTTTGCTCAAACCTAGATAGAGACAGGTTATTAAAGCACTGTCTTAAAGGGTACTTTGTTTATACTGTTCCTTTGCTTTTGACTACTGTGATTCTTAAAGAAGAAACCTCCATTTCTTTGTCCTTTTTTCCTCTTGCCTCTCCCTTCAGAGACTTATTTTGGGGCAATGCTTCCCACTCTTTCTGAATTTAAGAGGAAGGCACATAGCCTCTGCCTGAAGAAGCGAGAGAGTTCCCTGCCTCTCGTTCTCCCCACGACAGTAAAATGGGTAAAATGTTGCTTCGTATGCTGTGGGTGATGTCTCCGGGATGGCCGGGACAACACAGACAAGGCTTATAAGCCGGAACACCAACACCACGTGCCGCCCAGTTCACCTCGGCAGCAGGTAGGTGGGGCTGAGTGAACTCTGGAGCTTTGAAACAGAGGGAAGGCCCAGTGATCCATTCATTCCGTGTTTTCACCCACTGGGGCTTATGTCACCAAGCACAATGTAAAAGCTCCATAGACGAAATCCTCCAGAATTTCTGTTCACTTGCTAAGAGGCACGTAGGAAACAAAATTATATAACTGCATAATGGTGTTCTTATTATGGATCTTATTGAGAATTCTTAACAGGATTGGAAACACCCACAGTGGACATTAATATGTATAATTATCTTTTGTGGTACATCTAGCTACTTTAAAAATTAGGTCTGGGCTCCCAGAATTGCTTGTTTTCAAGTTTCCTTCTAAAATGGAAGTATGCAGAGGGACAAACTCCAGGATTTCTTCTTGGCTCAGACATGGATGAAGAGCAATAATATTTCCAAAAGATAGAGCATGGTAAACACGCTGCCTCTGTCAGGTGATAAACTGCAATCTACGAAATAGCTAGTCCTATCTTCCTAAGACCCATGACAAGTTACTGCTATTATGCTTTCATTTTGAAATCATTAGATTATTCTGGGTCCATGTACCTCCTTGGCCATTTTTGAATTGTAGAGTGGCATATAAACTTTTGGAATTACATGGAACAATCTCCCCTAATATATACTGTGCAATGAATAGTGTGTTCTACTTTCAAACATAGTATTTTACGTGGCTAAGGTTGTCAAACAGAGAAACGATTTCTATATGAAATTGTTCCTCTGGAAACTTGGGCACGGTGAATAATTTTTCATGGAAATTGTTCAATGCAGTTAAGAGACACAATGGGAGGCTTGGAAAGTCACATTTCTTACTGGAAGAAATAATCAATTGTTTAACATTCATACTGCTGCTTCTTTACAAGCCTATTCAGATTTCAGAATGTCTATAATCATTACCCCTGCTGACCATCAGAAAAAAAAAGATTTCTTCTGTGCAGTGTTTCAAGGGATAGTTGCAGTTTTCTCTAGCCATAAATAGCACCCTTGAACTTGTATCTTGAACCTTCCTCTTGGTAACTCTGTATGGCTTTTAGGTCCTTGTTTACTCTTGGTTATATCCCAGAAATCAGTCCTGATCGTTCAGATTTTTGAACTCTTTTTAAATTGTAGTTGACATACAATGGTCCATTAGTTGGGGTGTGGACAACATGGTGACTTAACAATTATCTGTGTGCTCAGCATCACTACACTTACAATCTGCATGTCACCGTGCAAAGTTGTCACAAGAATACGGACTATATTCCCAATGTTGTACTTGACTTACTCACTTTATAACTGGAAGTTTGTACATCTTAATCCCCTTCAACTATCTTGCCCATCCCCAAACCCCACTCTCCTCTGGCAACTATGGTTGGTTCTGGGTATTTAAAAGCCTGTTTGTTTTTTTTTCTTTTGTTTTTTAAATTTTATTTTAAATCCAGTATAGTTAACATACAGTGTTTTATTAGTTTCAGGTGTACAATACAGTGATTCAACAATTCTATACATTACTCAGTGCTCATCACAATAAATGTATTCTTAATCCCCTTCATCTATGTCACCAATTCCCCACCACCACCTCCCCTCTGGTAACCATCACTTTGTTCTCTATAGTTATGGGTCTGTTTCTTGGTTTGTCTCTTTTTTTTCCCTTTGTTCATTTGTTTCTTAAATTGCACATGAGTGAAAAGCATATGGTATTTGTCTTTCTCTGACTTATTTTGCTTAGCATTATACTCTCTAGCTCCATCCATGTTGTTGGAAATGACAAGATTTCATATATATTCCATATATATTAAAATATATAAAAATGTATTTAAAAATATATATCACATATTCTTTTTCTTTTTAATTTTATTATATTAATCACCATACATTACATCATTAGTTTTTTTTTTCATTTTTTATTAAGATTTTTATTTATTTATTTATTATTTATTTTTATTCTTATGTTAATCCCCATACATTACATCATTAGTTCTAGATGAAGTGTTCCATGATTCATTGTTTGCGTGTAAAGCCTGGTTTGTTTTGTTTTGTTTTTTTTTTGGTCTGTGTTTCTTTTTAACTTTGTTTATTAATTTGTTTCTTAACTTCCACCTACGAATGAAATCATATGGTACCTTGTGTTTATCTGACTTATTTCACTTGCTCCATCCATGTTGTCATAAACTGCAACATTCCATCCTTTTTTATAGCTGAGTAATATTCCATTGTGTATCTATGTATCACATCTGCATCTATTCATCTGATTGAAACTTACATTGCTTCCATATCTTAGCTATTTTAAATAATGCAATAAATATAGGGGTACATATATCTTTTCTAATTAGTGTTTTCATTTTCAATACCCAGATATGAAAGGGCTTGATTGTACAGTATTTCTAGTTTTAATTTTTTTTAAGGCACCCCTATGTCATTTTCCATAGTGGCTGTACCAATTTGCATTCCCACCAACAGTCCATGAGGGCTCCCTTATTTCTACATTTTCATCAACACTTGTTACATCTTGTCCTTTTGATACTAACCATTTTGATTTGAATTTTCCCGATGCTGAGTGATGCTGAGCATCTTTTCATGTGCCTGTTGGCCATTGGTGTGTCTTCTTTGGAAAATTTCTGTTCAGGCCCTCTAACCATTTTTTAATTGGATTATTTGGGGTTCTTTTGGTATTGCATTATATTAGTTCTTATATATTTTTAATATTAACCCCTTATTGGTATATCACTTGCAAATATATTCTGCCCTTCAGTAAGAGATTGCCTTTTTATTTTGTTGGTGGATGATCCTTTTAATGTATTGTTGAATGTGGTTTACTCATATTTTGCTGAGGATTTTTATATCTATGTTCATCAGGAATATTGGTCTGTAGTTTTCTATTTTTTGTAGTGTCTTTCTTTTTGGTTTTGGAATCAAGGTAATGCTGACTTCTAGAATGAATCTGGGAGCATTTCTTCCTCTTCTTTTTGGAATAGTATGAGAAGGGTAAGTGTTAACTCTTTTAATGTTTGGTAGAATTCACCTGTGAAGCCATTTGGGTTTGGACATTTACTGGGAGTTTATTATTATTATGGGTTCAGTTTTATTACTAGTAATTGATGTGTTCAGGTTTCTACTTTCTGATTCAGTCTTGGAAGATCGTATGTTTCTAGGAATTTATCCATTTCTTCTAGGTTGTCCAATTTGTTGGTGTATACTTTTTTGTAGCAGTCTCTCATAATCCTTTGTATTTTTGTCATGTCAGTTGTTACTTCTCTTTCATTTCTGATTTTATATATTTGTGTCCTTGCTCTTTTTTTGCTTGAGGAGTCTGGTTAAGGGTTTATCAATTTTCTTTACCTTTTCAATAAACCAGCTCTTAGTGTCATTGATCCTTTCCATTGTTGTTTAGTCTCTATTGATTTTGGCTCTGATTTTTAGTATGTCTTTCCCTCTACTAACCTTGGGCATTATTTGTTCTTTTTCCTAGTTTCTTTAAGTGTAAGGTTAGATTATTTGTGATTTTTCTTGTTTCTTGAGGTAGGCCTGTATTGCCATAAATTTCCCTCTAAGAACTGCTTTCGCTACATCTCAAAGATTTTGGACTATTGTGTTTTCATTTTCGTTTGTCTATATGTATTTTTTTTTTTAATTTCCTCTTCAATTTCTTCATAGACCCACTGGCTATTTGGTAGCATGTTGTATAGCCTCCATGTATTTTTTCCAGTAATTTTCTTGTAATTGTTTTCTAGTTTCAGAGCATTGTGGTTGGAAAAGATGCTTGATAAGATTTCAGCCTTCTTAAACTTATTGATACTTGCTCTTTGGCCTAATATGTGATCTGTTCTGGAGAGTGTCCCAGGTGTACTTGAAAATCATGGGTATTCTGCTGTTTGGGGATAGAATGTTCTTTATATATCTGTTAGGTCCACCTGGTCTAATGTGTGTTCAAAGCCACGGTTTCCTGGTTGATTCTGTCTGGATAATCTATCCATTGATGTAAGTGGGGTGTTAAAGTCCCCTATTATTGTATTACTGTCAACTTCTCCCTTTATGTCTATTAATATTTGCTTATGTATTTAGGTGCTCACATATTGGGTATATAGATATTTATAATTATTATATCCTTTTGTTGGACTGTTCCTCTTAATCATTATGTAATTCCCTTCTTTGTCTTTTGGTTTAAAATCTATTTTGTGTGATGTAAGTATTGCTACCCTAGATTTTTTCCCTTTCCATTTGCATGGAATATCTTTTTCCATCCCTGCACTTTCAGTCTGTATGCGTCCCTATGTCTAAAGCGAGTCTCTTGTAAGCAACATGTAGATGGGTCCTGTTTTTCTATCCATTCAGTTACCCTGTGCCTTTTGATTGGATCATTTAGTCCACTTACATTTAAAGTAATTGTTGACAGGTATGTACTTATTCCCATTTTCTTTTCTGGTTGTTTTCATAGTTCTGTTTTTCTTTTCTTGCTCTCTTCTGGTTTGATAGTTTTGGGTAGCTTTATGTTAGGATTCTTTTTATTTTGTGTGTGCCTATTACGGGTTTTTGGCTTGTGGTTACAATGAGGTGCATATATAATATTCAATGTGTATAACAGTCTATTTTAAGTTGATGGTCACTTAAGTTCAAAGGCATTCTAAAAGCACTACTTTTCTAGGGGCACCTGGGTGGCTCAATCTGTTAAGCATCCGACTCTTGATTTTGGCTTAGATCATGATCTCAGGGTTGTGAGATGGAGCTCCACTTCAGGCTCTGTGCTGGGTGGGGAGCGTGCTTAAGATTCTCTTTCTCCCTCTCTCTTTCAAAAAAAAAATAAATAAAAGCACTACCTTTCTATTCTGCCACTCATGTTTTATATGTATATTTTACATCTTTTTATTTTGTGTATCCCTTTACTAATTTCTGTAGATGTAACTGATTTTACTGCTTCTGTCCTTGACCCTTCATACTAGCTTTATAAGTGATTGATCTACTACCTTTACTATATTTTTACCAGTGAAATTTTTTCCTTTCATAATTTTCTTCTGGTTAAGGCCTTTCTTTCCTACTTGAGGAAGTCCCATTAACATTTCTTATAAGGATGGTTTAGTGGTAATTAACTCCTTTATGTCTCTTTCAATTCTGAATGATAAGCTATCTGGGTAGAATATTGTTGGTATAGGTTTTTTCTCTTTCGGCAGTTTGAATATATCATGCCACTCCCTTCTTGCCTGTAAACTCTGCTAAAAACTCAGCTGATAGCTCTATGGGGTTTCCCTTGTACCTAACTAGTTGCTTTTTTCTTGCTACTTACTTAATTTTTTGAGAGAGCCAGCGTGAATGGGAGTGGGGGAGAGCAGAGGGAGAGAGAATCTTAAGGAGTCTCCACACTGAGCTTGGAGCCTGACATAGGGCTCGATCTCACAACCCTGAGATCATGACCTGAGCCGATATCAAGTGTTGGACACTTAACTGACTGAGCCACCCAGGTGCCCCTCTCTTGCTACTTTTAAGATTCTCTCTTTTGCCATTTTAATATGTGTCATGGTGTCAGCCTCTTTGGGTTCATCTTGTCTGGGTCTCTCTGTACTTCCCAGACCTGGATGTCTGTTTCTTTTCCCCAGGTCAGAGAAGTTTTCAGCTATTCTATCTTTGGTAAGTATTCTGCCCCTTTCTCTCTCTTGCTTCTGGGGCCCCTATAATGTGAGTTACCCTATCTTCCATCTGGTTCCTGCACCCTTTGCTCTACGGTTGATTCCCTCTAGTGTGTTTTTCTCTTGTTATTGTATTCTTCAGCTCTGATTGGTTCTTTATATTTTCCATCTCTGTTGAAGTTCTGAGTTCATCCCAAGTCTGGTGAGCGTCTTTAGGACAATTACTTTGAACTCTTTATCGGGTAGATTACTTATCTCCATTTTGTTTGTGCAGTTGTCTTTCTTAGGTTTTTGCCTTTTTCTTTCTTTTTGAACATATTCCTCTGTGTCCTCATTTTGTCTGATTCTCTTTGCTTATTACAATGTGTTAGGTAGATCAGCTCTGTCTCCTGGTCTTGTAAGTAAGTATTGGTCTTCTGTAGAAAGTGTCCTGTGGGGCCCAGTAGCACAGTCCATTCACCCTGGTCACCAGAACCAGGTACTCCAGAGGTGTCCCCTGTGGGCAGCATGTGCCCTCCTGTTGTGCCTGGGCTTTGACTATTCTAGGCCCACTGGTAGGTGGGGCTGATCCCCAACCCCCCCGGACAGTACTTGCTTCAGGGGGATGCTCAGTTGGATGACCAGTGCTAGCAAGGTAGATGGAGAGTACCATAATTGGTTCCTGCAAAGTGCAGCCAGGCTGAAGGAGGGCAAGAAAATGGTGTCCACCAGCACTCCCACTCTTGGAGTGGGAGTGAATTTGAATTCAGAAGTTATGGAGACTCATCTTTCTGGTGCAGGTCCCCAGTAATGTGAGATGCTCCTTAGGTAGGATCTCTGTGCCTGTAAGTCGCCATGCAGGGGATTGGGTTCTCAGCTGCATCTTTGCCCCTTCTCCATGTGGCTTTTTCTTTAACTGTAGAAGACCCCTTCTGCTAGTCTTCAGGTAATGTCCAGAGTCAGCTGCATTATCTGTAGTTGTAGCCCTGGTGTATCCAGAGGAAGAGGTGAGCTCAGATCTTCCAGTATTTTAGAATTTTTATTTAAAAAGGTAAAATTATAAATGGGCCCATTTAGAAATTCCATAAATAACCAAATGGAATCAAGTGCCAAGTAAATGATACTCCTTAAGTTGAAGAGGACTATAAAGGGCTATTATTTCCATATATTGTATTGACTATAATAATGAAATGGGTATCCTGAGAAATGTGTTTGATTCTAATGCCATTTTAACATTTGTACCTGTAAATTCAAGCTGTTGGCAAGCCTGCTGGAATGCCTTTCTTAGGCCTATGTTACTACAGCAAAGCAGCTAAGCTTTTAAGAAGTAGTAATGAGATAATAGAATTAAAGCATTGTGGAGAATGTGAATTTTGGAATTAGGATAGTACTTCTTACTGAAAAAACTCTCTATGAAAGAAACTCCCTATAGATAATGTTGCATTATGATGAGTCAAGCTAAAGTATACAAGAACTTAGAAAGGCTGTTAGATCCACAGTCCTCCAAAGAGGGTCCAGACTAGGCTTTGGGCGGACGGGGGAGGGCTCATGAGCAACAGAAGCAAGAACACAAGTGCATTTTTCTGCCAAGTAGAGAAAAAACAAAAACAAAAACAGATCTTTCATCTGATTTCCTGAAGGCACAGCAGTGTAAAAGCTTAAAATACCCTGAGTCCTGGGCTATGATATTTCAATTCTACATCCTCAGCAGTTAACACAGAACCCCAACTACAATAGGTACACTGGGTACTTTTGTTAAATACATGTTATACCCAGAAAGATTATAATAAATTGAGTAGACACAAAGAATATCTGCTATGAGGATTGTCCCAGTCTCCAAACCCCTGGGGAATAACACACGAAAGCAGCAGTTCTCACCATGGGCAATTTGGTCTGCTGAGGGGACATTTGGCAATGTCTAGAGGCATTTTTGGTTGTCACGAGTCTACCAAGGATGCTGCTAAACAGTCAACAATGCACAAGGACAGCTGCCGGACAGAGAACTATCCAGTCCCAAAGGTCAACAGTGCTGAAACTGAGTGACCCCAAGCTAAAATAATTAAATGATAAAACCAAGCTGGAATGTCTCCCAAATGATCCTGGGAGACCTGTACAAATATCCCAGATCTCTTCATCAAAGGTGTTCCACTATGGATTTTAACATCCGTCTATTCAGTAAGTAGGATATGGAATAGCAATAGCCCCAAGCCAATCTAAAGAAATTACATGTTTCCTTCTTCAGTTAAAATTAAGTACCTGCTTATGAAAGCCGGGGAACTCTGCCTCAACATGCTAACTTGGTTTCTCTTATTTGTGATCCTGTCACACCTTTTGTTCCTGTTGCTGAAAAGATTTACATGCAGGTGTATGGGCTATTATGGTGTTTTGAGGTAATTTTCTACCTCCGTGTGGCATTAAGTTAATTCTTGTGAAATTTATAATGTATAACCTTCACAATAAAATTATTTGGATTATACAAGGGACTCTGTGGAAGAGTTCTTTTGATACTGCCCAACTTTTGACTCTTAGATACGAACCATACAGTATGGAACTCATACAAACAAACCCACGATGAGATCCATAAAATATCTGCTCCGAGCTTGGAATGTATATGGACTAATAGTCTAAAAGGCATGTATTTCCGGGGCGCCTGGGTGGCTCAGATGGTTGGGCGTCTGCCTTCGGCTCAGGTCATGATCCCGGGGTCCTGGGATCGAGTCCCGCATCGGGCTCCCTGCTCCTTGGGAGCCTGCTTCTCCCTCTGCCTCTCTCTCTCTCATGAATAAACAAATAAAATCTTTAATAAAAAAAATAAAAGGCATGTATTTTCATTTCCTAGCATATTTTTGAAAGTGACAAGAATCCCACCCCTCCATTCAGCTCCGCACTCAGGCCTCTCCTTGCGCTTTTCTGTAACATTCATGAATGTTCATGAGTTTGGAGAGTGAGAGAAAACCAGAGGATAGAAGACAGCCTAAAGGGGCACACCCAGGCCACGAGGGTGATGTCTGCAATTGAGTGGCTCAGGTCATCAAGAATACATATGGACCTTCCAACTGCAATGAAGTCTCACAATAACATCTGATGGTAAGACTTAGAAATGAGCAAGGCGGGCGCCTGGGTGGCTCAGTTGGTTAAGCGACTGCCTTCGGCTCAGGTCATGATCCCAGAGTCCCGGGATCGAGTCCCACGTCAGGCTCCCTGCTCGGCGGGGGGTCTGCTTCTCCCTCTGACTCTCCTCCCTCTCATGCTCTCTGTCTCTCATTCTCTCTCTCACAAATAAATAAAATCTTAAAAAAAAAATTAAAAAAAAAAAGAAATGAGCAAGGCAATTGGAATCCATGTTTCCATTTTGTAAATACTACCCATATGCATAAATATGTGCATCAAAGTGACTGATCTATTAGGAAGTATTTACCTAATGACCTGAGATAACTTTTATTCATACAAACAAAATCTAAAATGAGTAAAAACACTGAAAATTGTAACTCTGCTTGAACTCTCCATGGATTCCTTTATGGCTTTATGGGTAAAATTGCCAAATGACAACGTGTTTTGTTGTTTTGATGACAGCCTGATTAGATTCTACTTTGGGTTATGCAGCAAGATGACACTGCTATAAAATAATAATTTTTAGTTTTATATCTGACCTTTTATTTTGGTTTCTCAAGTGACAATGCATAGAGGCTAAAAATTTAGTGGGAGTGGGATAACAATCTTTTCCCTCTTTGATATATAATGACTTTGAGCAAGTTACCGGACCTCTCTGTGTCTTGGCTTCCATATTTGTAAAATGGGCATATATACTACTAGCACTTCCCTCATAAAGTTGTCTGAGAATGAAATTAGTTTACATGCGTGACATTCTTGGAGCCAAGCTTCGCACAGAGTGAGTGCTCTGTAAACACTGTGATTACTGTTTTCTACTGTAGTTTCCCGTTGGGATGCTATCCCTTCATCTCTTGCACAGCCTTTAAATCACAGAAAAGGCATATCTATCTCTGCTCCTACCTTGGGGTCCTGAAAGCTACTGGCTGGTTCTTGCTGTCGTAGCAACCCCAGTGACTGGCTCAGAGAAGCTCAGTAGGACATTGTTGAATCACTTCCCCATAAAATTTCTAGATTACACTGACCGTGTGTTCCTTTCTATTCGATCAAATATTCGTCCCTTCTTGTATACTGCAAACGTAAATGTTGAGTGTGCCTATTTATTTGGACTGACGTGGTCTGTTCTCATCCTTGAGTAAATACCAAGGTTGTCCAATTATTTCCTGCCTGACCTAGAGTTAGAATGACTCTGTTCTCAACGTGTGGAAAAAAAAAAAAAAATGGAAGTGAGTCCAAGAAGGCTTTAACGTTAAAGCACATCATGTTAGCCTCAGAAGTCAAGACAGAAATCGTATTGCCCAACATGGAGAATCGCACGATAATGCTCCGTTTGAAGACACAAGGGTGATGACTCACTCTTTTGGTCAGCTGAGTATCCATCATGAAGTTGTGCACGTGTTTTTCTGCTTTGGTAAGTTCTAGCTTTCTTGCCACTACGGCGACCACCAGGGCTGTGCAACCAGCACCCTGAAAACCAGAAGAGAAGAGAACCCCAATGAGTCCTAACTTTTGGTCTCAGCCACATGCAAAAAAATGTTCACCAAGTACGTAAGTATCCGGGGATAAGAAACCATAGCATTCGGGGGCGCCTGGGTGGCTCAGTCGTTAAGCGTCTGCCTTCGGCTCAGGGCATGATCCCAGGGTCCTGGGATGGAGCCCCGCATCAGGCTCCCTGCTCCACGGGAAGCCTGCTTCTCCCTCTCCCACTCCCCCTGCTTGTGTTCCTGCTCTCGCTATCTCTCTCTCTGTCAAATAAATAAATTAAAAAAAAAAAAAAAAAAAAGAAACCATAGCATTCGGTGACTTCAACACATACTACCAAACACGCCTGGTCAACAAGTTCAAGCAGCAAGCCTGTAAGCGGGGATTTAAAAACTTAGTTCATGTATCATAAGTTCTAAAGCATGATATAAATGGTAAAGTAGCAACTTGTGGAAATTTGAGAGATTTCTTAAAAAACAAACAGAGCATATCAGTTATATAACTGAAAGCATAATAGGAACAAATAATAGCTGAGTAAGTTAGCATAAATGCATGGAGTAGAAATAACCATTATTCCATAAAAAATAACATTGCATAATCTTCTCTCAAGCTAAGACCAGAGGTCTTCAAGCCAATTGACTGTGACTTACCAGGAGTGGAAAGAGATGCATTATATCCACCTACACAAAACTTCAAGGTCATGGGAAGGTCTCAGTGATTTGAACCTGGACAACAGAGCTATCTAGTGTTGAAGGTTAGGGATAACTGTCCTATTCCAGGCATTTAACCAGTACTAAGAAAGGCGTGGGCTCCCTTTTTTCTGAAAAAAAAAAAAACCCAGCAGTGGTCTTTTTAAAATTATAGGCTGCTGTGCCAATCTCTTAGGAAGAGATGTCAGACACTGACGGTACCCCTGGGGATTAGAGTCCTTCTGCTCCATGATCCCATGCATGAGGTGTGGGGTCTTTTGGTTGTAAGGCCAGTGATTTCATACAGGGCCAGGAGGCAGGGCCGGGATACCTGCTGTTATTTTTTAGGCAAGGTCATGCTACTGCAGTTACCTCATGGATCTTGGGCACAGCCAACCTCCTGGGATCAAAGGGGGAAACTGAGGACCTACCAACAGGCCTGTGAAAGGGAAGTTAGGCCCTCTAGATGGAATCACACCCCTGAGAGGACCCCGCGGTAGAGCCGGCCAAACTGTCTCAGTAGACAGCGATGAAGACAGGAGGCAGGAGCCCACTGAAGAGGGGTGCCAACAGCACGACGTTACAATACTTGTGGATCTTTCAACAGCCTTGAATCTTTTTAAACTAGTTTTTAATAGGATCCCCTTTATGTTAGCCAAAATGGTAAGGTGCTCACTGGATAGCTATCCAAGAGAGTCTCAAAGTCCCAAGAGGTGACCTAGTTTTCCTCATTACAAGTAGGTCTGAAAATCACTAGTTAGAAAAGCAACTCTGCAACTTACGTACATGGTAATCTTCACCTTCAGTATCTAATATTGAGGAATGGGAATTACTCGGAGCATATCCATAATTTATTATGGCTGCATTAAAATTTTATTTCTATAATACTTAAAGGCAACATAATATTTAAATAAGCAAATCAGAAAATTATATACATAATTTGCTCCTAATTTTATCATTTAAAAAGAACCCACATTTGGGAACAAATTTAAGGAGGTGAAAGACCTGTACTCTGAAAACTGAAGAGGACACAAATCAATGGAAAGACAGAACATGCTCATGAATTGGATGAATTAAGATATCCATACTACTCAAAGCAAGCTACAGATTCAGTGCTCCCTATCAAAATTTCAATGGTATTTTTCATAGAACTAGAGCAAATGAGCCCCAAATTTATATATAACCACAAAAGACCCCCCCATTAGCCAAAGCAATCTTGAGAAAGAAGAACAAAGCTAGAGGTGTCATGCTCCCTGATCTCAAACCATACTACAAAGCTACAGTAATCAAAACAGCATGGTACTGGCACAAAAATAGACATATAGATCAATGGAACAGGATAGAGAGCCCAGAAATAAACCTTGCTTCTATGGCTGACTTACAACAAAGGTGACAAGAAAAAAAAATGGGGAAAAGATGGTCTTTTCGATAAATGATGTTGGAAGAACTGGACTGCCTTCTATACCATCCACAAAAATAAACTCAAAATGAATGAAAGACCTAAATGTGACACCTGAAACCATAAAACTCCCTCCCAGAAAAAAAAAAAACCAAAAAAAACACAGGCAGTAAACTCAGCACTGTGAGCAGCAAATTTTGGATCTGTTTACTCAGGCAAGGGCAACAAAAGCAGAAATAAATAATGGGACAACATCAAGCTAAAAATCTTTTGCACAGTGAAGGAAACCATCAACAAAGCAAAAAGCAACCTATTTACTGAATGAACAAGATATTTGCAAATAATAGATCCAATAAGAGGTTAATATCCAAAATATATAAAGAACTCCTACAACTCAACACCCAGAAAAACCAAATAACCCGACTAAAAATGGGCAGAGACATGAAAAGATGCTCAGCATCACTAGGCATCAGGGACGTGCAAAGCGAATCCAAAATGAGATATCACCTTATACCTGTCAGAAGGGCAAATACCAAAAAGACAAGAAATAACAAGTGTTGTCAAAGATGATGTAGAGGAAAAGGACCCCTCGTGCACTGTTGATGGGAATGTAAATTGGTACAGCCACTAAGGAAAACAGTATGGCAGTTCCTCAAAAAATTAAAAATAGAACTACCATACAATCCAGTAATTCCACTTCGGAGGATTTATCTGAATGGAATATTAGCTATAAAGAATGTGATCTTGCCATTGGAAACAACATGGATGGAACTAGAAGTTTCTATGCTAAGTGAAATCAGAGAAGGACAAATACTATATTTCACTTACTTATATGTAGAATTTAAAAAAAAAACAAATGAACAAAGGCAACAGAAACAGACGAATAAATACAGAGAACTTCCAACTATAAAATAAATAGATCATGGGGATATGGAATACATTCTAAGGGATATAGTAAATAATATTGTGATAGCTTTGTATGGTGACAGAGGGTAACTAGACTTCTGGTGATCATGTCATAATGTATAGAAATGTCAGTTCACTGCATTATACACTGAAACTTATATAGTATTGTGTATCAACTATACTTCAAATTTAAAAAAAAGAATAGCTTTTGAAAGCACATCTATTCTGTTCACTTTTCAACATTTGCCACAAAATCTAAATAGTTTTAGTGTACTGATAAGGGGCTAACCAAAAATCAGTGGATGGGATCAGTGGCCACTCAAGATGGCCATCCACACCTGCCCACTGTAGTTAGCATTTGCTCGAGAAATACGGGATCACCTGTTGCACACTGCTCCCAGGTGCTCCATCAGTCAGAGAGTTATGAGAGATTCAAGAGCAGCGATGGTTTCTGAATAAGCAGAGAACGTAAAAAATCTGAGGGGCTTCCACTGCTAGAGAGAGAGAAAGAGTGAGCTGTGAGCGGCAGTTGGCACTCGAAGTTGAATATTGTTCTGCCCTGGCAGGTGGCCACTGCTGAGATCCTTCTGGAAGGAAATCAACATCCTAACAGGAGTGGAAAATCACTGGTATCAAGAGCCTTTGAAAGTCGATTTTTATTTGTGTTTATTCTTGGGCTCTTGTTTTTTTTTTCCTGCTACTGGCCCATTCCTTGCTGAGCGTTCTCTAGGTCACCATAAGTCTTGTGCACTAAAATGAGCACCTCTGTGGCAAACTGCAAAAGCAGGGGAGTCTGGCAATTTAGGAATTATTCAAACTATTACCTGTACCTGTCGCTCCACCATCCTAACTGTACCCTTTAAATGGTACCTCAAGGGCCACTTAGAAAACTCCCTCTGTTCAAATACAGTCACTCCTTTAGTTTTATTTTAGTTAGGGAAACCATACATTTCTGTGTCTCTAGGTTCTTACTATTCATCAAAGGATTCCATGTGTTTCAAAAAAGTAACTTTAATAAAAAAAAAATTTAGAGGTATGCAAAATGAAGCTGGTTCACCTCTGAAAGCTTTCCAGGTCCCCAGGAAATCCCTGCCCACATGAATGGTTCTAATGATCTAAGTAACAGCATGACGTAATTGTCCATTCTGTTCCATAAAGTGAAGACAAATGAAAGTAAACATGCTTCTACAACATTTTCTCCAAAGCGTGTCGTCATCACGATGGATGTAGAAACAGTTGGGATGAACATATGTTACTCTCTGAAATGAAGATCCCTGTATGCCTTTCACAAGATGAGTCATCTTCCTTTCACCAAAGTCAGAAAAAGTATCCTGGTTCCTGGTCTCCCATTTCGTTTATGTTCCGATGGGAAAATGAAGCAAATCATTGGCCCATCCCTTCAGGATGCTCGGGCCCCTAGAGACTACATGAAGAAAGAAAACATGGTGTATTTGTGAAGCTGATAGATTCAAGGCAAACGTGGAGGTTCTCCTTAGCTTGTGTATCATCTTTCCTTCTAACAAATGAGATGTTGCAAGAAAGAGAGCGATAAAGGAGGAGGAGAGACCGTGTCCTTAGAAGAGATCATTACTAATGCTCATGGCCCTAGGCCAGATCAAAGTGAACAAAATGACAATCAGCATAAAGCAGAAGTTGAACCCCAACACCTGGAGAGTTTGAGCTGCTGCCAAATTAAAAAAATACAATCCTTATCCCCACTCTGCCTTTCCTCATCAGAGCACAGAAACCGTAAGCCATGTTGGGCCCCAGAATGTTCAGGAAGGAGTTCATTTTCCCCGAGGTCATTTTACCACATGATGTTTGAAAGTTCAAGGTACCACCGTCGTTTTACTTCACGTCCCCTGGTTCGGCTCATCCTGTGGATACTTTCAAGAATCATTTTGAAAAACCATTTTGGGGGAGCAAGCTCTAACAAGAATACAAGCCTATGGAGAAGGGAAACTCCTTTAATAGCACACTGGGTAAAGGTTTGGGTTCTTATTTAAAAAGGCATCTGCCAAAGATATGTGTAATTTTCTTTTAGAAATTCCAGAATCCTCACCCTCACCAAGAATGACTAATGAAAAAATGCGAGTGTTCAAAATACTCCAGTGTCAAATTAATTCTCCTCCGGCAAGTCTTATAATAGCTCCTAAAAGCTCAAAACTTCAGTGTGGTAGCCAATTTGTTCAACTAACAGTAACTAAAATTTACCAAAATATAGTTAATTTGAAAAAAAAATCATGCTTTTTCCTTAAAATACACCCAAATTAATAAAACAGCTTTAAGACCTTAAAATTAACTTTCGTTTAAAAATATCAGCATATCCTCCAAAAGGAAGGTAAAAAGAGTATTTGGAAATACTGCCCATTTTTCTGTCCCTGATTCAGTATCACAGAATAATAAACACATTTTACTACACTTGTCTGATCTATTTTTTTTTTTCATGAAACTATGTTAACCAATCACTTCTGGCAACCAAAATTCTATAAAACACTCAACTTTATTATTCTATCCCATTGGAATTCTGCAAGATCTCCTCGGGTCTTGAAAATCAACAACAGTCAAGGTAATTTTGAAGATAAATGCCCTGAGTTTCTTCAAAGATGACTTGGTATTTGCTGATAGGAGGGTAGAGGTCAAGTCCACTGTCGTCATCTGGTGGAGGGAGGAGGTATGCGTGGTTTTTTTGAGTTCAGTGAAAAAAACCCATACCTGGAAAACCCAAATCTCCATTAGAGTGATTTGCTGCTTCAGCTCATTCTTGTACTTTGATGGTTGGAAAGAAAGAAATGGTGCATAAAACTGGTCATCAACAATGAGTCATGCCTGGGTTTAAATCTTATTAGCGATGGTTGCCAACGTGAGTGCACGTATTTTAAAGACAGGAAGGGTAGCCCTGCCAAATAAAAGTGCTGGTAGTTTAGAAAAATTGGGTGGAATTGTGGAGTCAACAAGTCAAAAGCTAGAAGGTCACAACAACTTCCGAATCTACTTGTCTGTACCTGGAAGAAAGCAGCTATTGTATTTCTTAAGAAATTTCCCTGCAGAGAAATGAAGGTCTGCTTAGGGCACTGATGGGGAATTCTGCCTTCTGACTGACAAGGCCCATCATCCCCTTCTGTTCCTCTGAGCAAAACAGAAACTATCCTAAGAATTTAAAGATAGGCTCTCCTCACTGAGCCTTTATTTGATGAGATTCACCACACACACCAGAAGGACCCCAGTAAACTAAAAACTTCTTCAAAGTTATTATTTGATACTAAACATGTGATGTCAAATTGTGTAAGACCTATAAAAAAGATCCTGGGGTGTTTTTTTGTTTTGTTTTTTGTTTGTTTGTTTGTTTTTGCTTATTCACATAAGCAATACCAAGAACTGACTTTAGTTTCTCAGGATTTCTATGTCCAATGGCAGGGGGGGAAAAAAAAATCCCCAAATGGAGAGACAGAAAGTAGCAAAATATAACCAGACCTTAGGTTTAGCCCTCTCGAATACCAGTCATTCTCTTGATAAGCTCTGGCTAATTGATGGCTGTGTTTTGGAATACTCTCTGGCCGAGTGAACAGTGTAGTGTTCTTTCCCCTCAGGATGAAAACTGACCTCTGACAATTGACTAAGCCACCATGTGACCTTCAGTCAAGACTCCTCAGCACTGGGTAAGAGGATGGCGACAGGATTTATTATCCAAAGTTCTCATCCTAAGGTGGTATAAAAAATAGACTACTTTGTTATTGTTGTTGTTGCCTGAATAAAATTTGAACGACTCACTGGTGCCGTGATTGTTAAAATTGTTATGAACTGCAAAAATGGTTGGGGGAAACCTAAATCACACTTGTGTTGAGGAATCCATGGGGAACCACTTATCAGATAATAACCTGTGTCCCCAGGACGGGGCAGATAATACTTCCTGTTTTAAGGTAATTTTGCCAAGAAATCTAGTCGTCTATATTCTAGTTAAAGGGCCCCCAAGAGATGCCATAATTCTACAGAAATAGACAAGCAAAAATGACCTTCATTCTCATATAAGCCAAGAGATACTCTCACCAAAGAAGCTGTATTCTCCTCTCGAAACAATCATATATTCCTAAGTAAGGGGAAATTAGAGCTTTCAGCTTGTGTTTTGTCTATCCATACAGATATGAAAGGGTAGATAGGATAAGTTTGTAAAAGCTAAGCAAAACAATGACCTTCTCTACATCAAGTTGGAGATAACGAGAAATCAGCTCCAGCTGACACAAGTCTAAGACACCAACGACCTAACAGTGTTGTTTGCCCAGCACCTTCAACCAAGAGAATAAAGCCGTTTAGAGTCCATTCCATTGCTTGTGGTGACATCCACACTAGTGAAGGATCGGGTCCTTGGTGGGACCCCACAGAGAAAAGACTGTTGAATAAAGAGAAAAAAGTAATTACAACCTTCATGGCTTTCTCTGGAAGGGTGATGAGTGACTAGTACGCAACCCTAGGAGTTTATGTTTTTAAGACACTATCCAGGAGAGAGGAAAAGATCTTTGTGTCTTCAGCTTTACTGTTAGGTAGGTCTTGATAAGAAGGAAATTTCTGCTTGATTTGTCTGATCTATCACACTGTAATACTTGTATCTAAGATGGTCTTATTTTAAGCGTTTCCATCATCATCTATGTAAACAACACTGTAAAAACTAAAAGAAAAGCTTTGCACGGTTGTCTTGGATTCACAATTGACATTTTGGGCGAGGCGAGGTTATTTTTTGATGAGGCCATTTGTTTGTCTCTTAGAAATATTCTGGAAAACTCTCTCTCCTCACTGTTTCACAAGATATTTCTGCCCAGAGCACTGCAGATTAATCTTAATGTCCTTAGAGCCCAAAAATATCACTCATGACACAAATTAAGCTATTTAAAAATTTTAAATTACAGTTTAATTTTGGGGTCTTAACCAATGAAATGTGAACATCTAAGACGGTGCCATGAAATAATTCATTAGTTTCATTAGTTTTATGAAGGAAGGCAGGGCTCATTTCTTTCTGTGGACATTTTGAAATGGGAAATGGGCTTTGTAGATATTAGCATTTGGACTGACTCTATCTTAGGTCAAAGTAAAAAAAAAAACAACACATAAAGCTATAAGTTCTATCAATTTCATAAACACAAGAACCAGAAAATTCAAATATAAAAGAACACAAGGAAATACAGCACTTCAGAGATAATATACAAGATGATTCAGGGATGACCCTGTCCTCTCTCAGGAGTATTGTAAATCGTATTTCTTTTTCACAATTGAGGAGGGACCAGATGGAGAGAGAGAGAGAGAGATGGCCCATGGGAAATCTGACATTGTGCATTTTACCTAAACATGCATTGCAAAAGCCCAAGGGGAAATAGGCAAATAAATGCCTGAAATAAAATGAAGTCGTGTCTGGCTTCGATAATCCCAACGTGACAAATTGGTATTTAAGTTTCTTGAAAACAAAAGCAAAAAAAAAAAAAAAAAAAGTGTCTGGCAAAACACAGTTCATCTTAAGGAAACTAACCGTATCTATAGGCTGGGAAAACAACTTAGCTTCTTCTAGATATCTTTACTATCAGCCAAACACTCTCCATACTGGTTTGTAGGTAGCCTGCAGCCATACACTGTCAATCC
This sequence comes from Mirounga leonina, assembly GCF_011800145.1. Taxonomy (NCBI): domain Eukaryota; kingdom Metazoa; phylum Chordata; class Mammalia; order Carnivora; family Phocidae; genus Mirounga; species Mirounga leonina. The sequence goes on along the minus strand of NW_023270426.1, from coordinate 1,465,744 downwards.
CCAGGAAATTTACACGGGATGGAATCAACTCCCGGAAACTCACCCCCAGGCAATCGCTCTGGGGGCCGGACTCCGTGGGAGGTTGCTTGGTCTAGGGATAGACGCAATCCAACTCCATGCAGCTTTCATGTAGGTTAGTCCAAGATTAATGAATGTGTCTACATGCAAGTAAACCATTTTGATGGGGCCAATTAAGAAATGAGTCTGTTTGAAGGGGCACCTGCACCCCAATGTTTATAGCAGCAATGTCCACAATAGCCAAACTATGGGAAGAACCCAGATGTCCATCGACAGATGAATGGATAAAGAAGATGTGGTATACACACACACACACACACACACACACTAGAATATTACTCAGCCATCAAAAACAATGAAATTGTACCATTTGCAATGATGTGGATGGAGCTGGTGGGCACTACGCTAAGTGAAATAAGTCAGTCAGAGAAAGACAAATGCCGTATGATCTCACTCATATGTGGAATTTAAGAAACAAAACAGATGAACATAGGGGAAGGGAAGGAAAAATACAACATGATAAAAACAGAGAGGGAGGCAAACCATAAGAGACTCTTAACTCTAGGAAACAAACTGAGGGTTGCTGGAGGGGAGAGGGTGGAGGGAAGGGATAACTGGTTGATGGGCATTAAGGAGGGCTCTTGATGTAATGAGCACTGGGTGTTATATACAACTGATGAATCACTAAACTCTACCTCTGAAACTAATACACTCTATGTTAACTAAATTGAATTTAAATAATTTTTTTTTAAAAAGTCTCATCTGTTCTTTACATGGGAGTGGACCTCCTCAGCCTAAGAACAGAGGGTCTGTTTCACCATGAATCTAGAGGGCAGCAGTGAGGTCACTGTGAATTTCAGAGAACATAATGTCTTTGTGTCCGTATAGATTAAAAGTTGAGTATAACTTCTATTTTTCCTGTAAAGTAGGATCCCTAGTGAAATCTAAGCAAACAAGTAGTTCAATTCAATAAAAGATTTGTGCTGTCAGGTGAGGCTCTGAAGACCCTAAGGGCAAATAAAAAAGTGAGGAAAGCCAGAAATACCACAAGATCCAGGCAAGGCTAACCTCAAATCTGGTTCTGATCCATGGCGTATTAGGCTATTTGCACAAACCCTGAGTCATACCTGATTCAACAATAAAAAAGGGGGGGCATCTTGCCCAAAAGGAACACCAAGGAAATTGTTTCTAAGAAGCTTAAGGGGAAAGACTCTGCAGTTAGTGGTTCTGTTTTTTATTTTTTATTTTTATTTTTTTTATTTTTTTATTTTTTTGGTTCTGTTTTTTATAAATAGCATCATTCATGTCCCTTGTGGGCTTGTTACAGCCTTCCAAAAATACATCCATGCAAATTTTATTTCCCAGAACATTATGCTATATAATAAAATGGTATCTTCTGAGGAAAAAGGAGCAAGTGATCCAAATAGTTAACAGAATGGACCATACCCACTGTAATGAAAAAAAAAAAAAAAGTTCATCAAAATGCAAAGAACTGTATTTTTCTTTTACAAGCCAACAATGTTAAGTTATACCCCCAAATTATATTCTTTACAACTGGGGCTTGAAATGGTCATCTTGTTACTCCTGGTGACCTTAAAATTGGCCCTGGATTTTATGTTCCCATCTAGCTGCCTTATCCCAGGTCAGTACTGCTGAGTGGGAGAAGAATGTTCACGCTCCCTCTATGCCATGGGCGCATGGTCCTTCCAGCTAGTTCTGACTCTTGGAACAGTCCTCCGAGGCAGCTGCTACAAGGGGACAGGCTGCTCTGGCCACCATTCAAAGGCCCTCACATGGGGAGCCTGTCCCTCTGCTGCCAACCTGGAGGTGGATGCAGTGGAGGCATTGGGAGGGATGCCTAACTTCAGAAATTTAGGGTATTTCCTGCCTAAGGAGCTCCCGGTACTAGCTCTCATATCCTGACGTAGGCAGAAAATCAAAGCAGCAGCAAGATAATACATTTTGCCCCCGTATCCAAACTATAAAAAGCAGATAAAGAACGAATAGAACCTAGGTCACTGAAAACAGTGCATCAGTTTGAAGCTATGCCGGCTTCAACATTTAAAAGTTCATGCTGCGGGGCGCCTGGGTGGCTCAGTCGTTAAGCGTCTGCCTTCGGCTCAGGTTATGATCCCAGGGTCCTGGGATCGAGCCCCACTTCGGACTCCCTGCTCAGCGGGGAGCCTGCTTCTCCCTCTGGCCCCCCCCCACCCCCCGCTCATGCTCTCTCTCTCTCTCTCTCTTTCTCTCACTCTCTCTCAAATAAATAAATATAATCTTGGGGCACCTGGGTGGCTCAGTTGTTAAGCGTCTGCCTTCAGCTCAGGTCATGATCCCAGTGTCCTGGGATCGAGCCCCGCATTGGGCTCCCTGCTCGGCGGGAAGCCTGCTTCTCCCTCTCCCACTCCCCTGCTTGTGTTCCTGCTCTCGCTATGTCTCTCTCTGTCAAATAAATAAATGAAATCTTTAAAAAAAAAAAAAGTTCATGCTGCATTACGATCGATTTGAGACAACTTGCTGCCCTCCCATTTTCAGATACCTAAAACACATGGAACAAACTAGTCCTGGTCAAATTGGAATGTGTAAGGAGTAGGGGTCATGTCTGTACCTGCTACGGGGCCCAGAACAGTGGCATGTTGGGGTGCCTGAGTGGCTCAGTCAGTTGAGCGTCTGACTCTTGATTTCGGCTCAGGTCATGATCTCATGGGTCATGAGATCGAACCCTGTACTGGCTGCCTGCTCAGCGGGGAATCTGCTTGGGATTCTCTCTCCCTCTCCCTCCCCCCCCCCCCCCCCCCCACCGTTCATGCTCTCTCTCTCTCAAAAAAAAAAAAAAAAAGAACAGTGGCATATCACCACAAGCAGCAAACCCTTCTCAAAAGCTCCCCAAGACCTGGCCTTCCATCCCAGCCTCCTGCTGTACTACTTTTCCACTTTCTTTAAGATTTTATTTATTTTTGCACGTGTGCATGAGAAAACACGTCACAAGAGGGGGTGAGGGGCAAAGGGGGAAGCAAACTCCCCACTGAGCAGGGAGCCCGATGCGGGGCTCGATCCCAGGACCCTGGGACCATGAAGCTTAACCGACTGAGTCACCCAGGCGCCCCTCCTTTTTCACTTTGTGCGCTCCTGGCCCAGTGGCCTTGCTCAAAGGTACCAAGCTCCTCCCTGACTCACTACCTTCAAATAAACCATTTCCTCCTCCTGGATGCCTATCCTTGCCTAAGCCTACCTTAGCTTAGAAGTCAACTTTCCAGGAATAGAAAGAAGATGTTATTAAGAAAATCGTAAGGAAGGGAAAATACATTTACCATACCGTTCTGCACCTACTAAAAAAAAAAAATCTGCATATAAGTAGCCGATGCAGTCTAAACCCACATTGTTCAAGGGTCAACTACAGTTTAATTCTGTAATTGACAAAATGCAGCTCTTCAGCCCTTCAACACACTTCAAGGTAGGTTATTAGGGTCCCCATTTTGCAGATAAGGAAAGTAAGTTTCAGAGAAGAGAAATTTACTCAAGTTGATGTAGCTAGCAGGACAATGGCAGAACCCATCGAAATGAGGAACTTTCTGGCTGAAGCTGAAGCTCGAAGACCGGATTTGCTCATCAAAATTAGTGCTTCTCCCACAAAGAACAATCCAGCAGCACCATGTGCTTAATGGAGCTGCATCACAGTAAGAATGAAGGTGAAAATCAGTGATGTTCTCTCCCACCCGAGAACTGATTATTTACGTATGCTTTGCCGCTTGCCGTTGGGAAATTGAATAGCTTACCATCATGTGGAGTGCCTTCGCGAGCTAAGACTGTAAGTAAAAGAAACAAAGTAAAAAGATACTTACCATAATTCCGGTAAGCAAACAGACTCCTTTCCCACAGTATGTGTTTGGTACCATGTCACCATAACCAATGGAGAGAAAAGTTATTGATATCAACCACATTGCTCCGAGGAAGTTGCTAGTAACATCCTGTTGATCATGGTACCTGAAAAACAGCAAACAGAGCCAGTCCTTTATAATTCATCTATAGCATGGCTGCCAAGGGCAGCTGGATTCAATCCAGTGAACTCACTAAGTAGCTTCTATAAACTGATCTATATGGAGGACTTCAAATCTCACTATTATGTGTAAATAAAATTGAGGTTCCACCTGAGCAATATGACAGACATCAGGAAGTTCCTCAACGTTAAAAATAGTCTGAAAGAAACTTTGAAAAATGATGACTGCTTTTTTCACTCGCGTCAACTGATAAATGCACATTTGTCCCTGAACTCTGCCCAGACCCTGCTCATGGCTCATCATTCCTTGATGCCCACCAATGTGCCTAACTTATGGGACACTATGCATTACTAGGCATTACTATACAATCTGCAACCTGCAATCTCTCCCCACACCCTTATAGTAGCAGGAGCCATGCTGCTCCCTTTGCTGAGACTGTCCTTTTCTACCTTTATTTCCATGATGGTCCAACTCCTAGTCATCCTTCACAATTAAATGCAGGGGGAAGCCTTTTCCATCTGCTCTTCTCCCAGCCCCTCCCATACACCCCCTCAGCCTCCTGCATCTTCCTCCATCATCAGACGATACTGTAACGGTCTACCTGGAAGTACTGTCTTCCTTGAAGACACAAAATGTGACATTGATTGCACAATCCCGGCCCAGACCCGGAGCTTAATAGAACTTACTGCCTCGCTGTTACATACAAGAAGATTGCAGTCAGAAAGAAGGAGAGGGACCCAGTTTATCCTAATTAGTCTGTATGGTATCAAGATATTTGTGGTGAGGAGGAGGGTTCTTGGATCAGAAACAGATACCCTATCATGTTTTGTTTGAATTAGCAGTGAACCCTGGCCCATCATGGGAACACTGCTGCCCACCATGCATACAACATGGAGGCCATGTGAGTGATTGCCCTAGAAGAACTCGCCCTGAGTGCCTGTTCTATGTAGTCATGGGGCAGAGTGACCATCCTCCGGTCTCCATGGCAGTCAGAACCCAGACTGTGGTCACCAGAGTCATTCTTGGCTCTTCGCCCAACATCTCCTAAGGACCCTCTTCTTTCCCAGCTGTCAGATGCCCCTGGGGAGGGCTCTCCTGTCCTCATGTCTTGTTCTCCAAAGCATGCTGATAACCAAGTAGGCTGCACACACACAGCTCGCTGAAGGACACCCTGTGAGTCGCTGGTGTTCGGAGGGCAGAAACCTCCACCTTTCTCCCCCCGTTGAGTGCCGCCATGACCCAGCGGTGGAGTCCCCTCTGCCCAGAATGGTCAGGTGGCGAGGCTGTCATTGCCAAAAGGGAGGTCAAAACGCATTCCTAGCTTTCCAGGAAGACAGGTGAGTGCATTTACCTGAGAAACTTGGGTAAGTAACGTGCGCATAGGGTGACAAGATCCATGACGCCCTTCAGCTACAACATCAGCTGGCACGCTCTATGAACTACTCTGGGGACATGCTGTGCCTGTGTCCTAAGACTTCCATGGGAGAATGTGGTATTTATTTTCAACAAGACCCTCAGAAGCTTTAGATTATCTCTTTCATGACATTGGGGCTCTCTATAGTATTCTTCATCGATCATTTGCCTAGAACAGGGAATGCATGACACCAGAGAAGGGAGGCAGGAACCTTCATGCCCTATTCCATGTTTAATGGTGAGACAAAGCTTCTTCACCAAGCAAGACCTACGGAAAGATCAGATACATTTAAGAGTCGAAGACTCTAATTCCCTGACACCTACGAAATATTTGTGGGGCACCCACTGAATGTTCAGCCCTTGACTTGCATATTCTCAATTTACATTAATATTTTAAGACCTAGATGACCTTTTTGGCTGAAACAGCTACTGTCCTCACCCTCTCTATATCAATAAAGTGTCCTCAGTCACTTAGAAAATGTGATCACATCTCCATGAAATCCTCAAGGTATTTATTTCTATACCATGAACGACCAGAAGACATCCGCTAGGCACAAGGAACTACAAAGAGGAGTTTGAGATTTAAAACTAAAAGCAAAGGTCCCTCAGGGGACCCTTCATGGCTGGTGTCCATGAGGAAATCTCAACTTTGGCATGGCTGTGGAAATATTTCCCATCTGTTCTTTCTGAAGCATTTTTCATTTGGTTTCTGAAGTTTGGAGAAGGAAGTAAACAATTTAGAAAAAAATATAATAAAAAGCATTCACTGGAACATTTAGGCCAGCTGACTCCTCTTTAGTTGCTTACCTTAATAAATATCCGAGTTTTAAATACACAATTTCTCCCTTCCTCATTAGACTCTTTGCAAAGACTCTCAAGCATTATGCCATGACATCATTCTGTCAATATTTATTATACCCTACGTACTACTGTAATCCTATAGTTAAGGGCCTGATTAGAAATAAACTTTCTAGGAATTGGTATTTTAAAGCTTGGGATTCAATGCTAAATTATCTTTTTTTTTTTCTTGCTTATGAAAAAATAAACCTGCCTGAAAAGTAGCTCAGGATGGAAAAATAACATCTCAGACTACTGTTTATGTTACATTCAGACATACTTAGTTGTGAACAGTCAAGAGGGAGGTAATTAGAGAACCACATTAGACCCTATTTGAATAATCAAGATTTCTTTCCTGGCAACTCAAATATTAAACTTATCAGCAGGATGATATTATCACTTAGAACACTGCCAGGTTTGGAATTATGCCAGATTCACACCACTGTGAGTGATTAATACGCACAATTTAAATGGCAAAGAAAAAATTTCAAGACATTTTTTTACAGATGCTTATTTCATGAACTTACTCAGGCAACTGCAACCTTCTTCTTCACAAGGACTATTCTATGAAAGACATGAAGAAATGACTCAAAGTGGCAAAGTTCAAATTCTGATCAACAGGAATCCTTGTTTAAGGAAAAGTACATCAAATAAGATTAAAACAAGAGCAAGGAAGGCCTGATGATCTGAAGCCTTTAAAATAAGAACTCTGGGGTTTGGAGAGAAGACTTACTGCACTATTTTAAAGCAGGTGCACACTTCATAGACGTAAAGGTCACAAGATCAGCTTTGAGGTTTGAAAAGAAGCAAAATATTCCTTTTCTTAGCTTCCATTCATGTCTTCATTAGAGACTGTGGGTCTACCACTTTTTCTTGAATATGACAGTTTTCTATAATACACGTTTCAATGTGCCAGGGTTATTTTTCTAAGGGAATTACGGACTTCTTCCCTGAACAAGGCACCTCTGTCCCACACCCCTAACTCCCCCTCAGTACCTTTCCACAAGCAATGGAGCTTTGGCCACACGAATGGCTGGCACTTATGCCATCCTCTTTTATGGTTTTGTTGACCTGGGAACAACCCCCTCCCCACGCCGCTTCCTAGCCCAATGGTTAAACAATGGTTAACAAGACATAGATCATCTACTAATACAGAACAGTGATCCCCAAGAGATGGTAAACAACCAATGGCCATACAGTTGTGGAAGAGAATCCCCAGGATGTGGCTCAGGGAGGGAAACCAGGCAGAGCCCAAAGGTCTCCCCATATTCAGGGACAGAGCTGGAAATCCAGGGAGGCCAGGAGTTCACAGGACCAAAACCCAGAGATGAGAAATTTGCAGACAGAGATCCAGAGATCTGCACTCCTTGATTATTCAGCTGTACTAATCAGTACATGGATGTAAACCCCCAATGTTGGAGAAATGGAAGTACTATATGTAAAGTGGTTCAGTATCACCTGAAGATAGGTTGTAGTAAGTGGCATCCTGTCCAGTGAAGAGAAGACCATGATAAGTTAGTTACAGTGTACCTACGTGTTTAAGTATGCTGTTACCCTCAAGGAGCCACTAAAATAATACCTCAGAGAGTAGTAACTGATAAGACAATAAAGGATATAAGATGGAACAATAAAAATAATCCAAAAGGAGGCAGAATTAGAAAATAGGAACAAAGAATAGATGGGACAAATAGAAAACAAACAGCCAGAGGATAGATTTATCCAAGCATATCTGTAACCATATTAAATATAAATGGCCAAAATACCTCCAATTAAATGGCACAGATTGTCATAGAACCCATGGAAAGTTCTCAACTGCAGAGTAGCTAAGATCCAAAGCTGAAAACAGAGAACTGATGGAGTCTAACTATATGGAAGGATAGATGCCCAGGTGCCTGTCCCTGTCTGGTACCACCAGGCAACTAACAGGAGATAGAAGTTTATTCTCTGGGGATAGACTGGAGATTGTGACCCAAGCAAAGATCAGGAAAGATGTTTGGGGCTGAAAACATGGGGACTGAATTCAAGTTTCCAAAGGGAATAAGCAGCATCTCCAGTTTCCTTTCTTCACTCCCATCCCCGACTCTGTAACAGAGCTCAGTAACACTATTACAGTGAAAGAATATTTTCCTTTGGAGAAACAACAGTTTCAGTAAAAGACATTCATGTACTAACATCAAGGATTCCCTAATGAAACATGCAGCTCTCCATTTATCCATCCTACAGGAAATTTCACCACACAACAAGCTTCTCTCCCCACACAGAGCTTTCAATTCCCACTCTTGAACATGAAAGAACCTCAAATGATCAGCACACATTTGAAGTATATTCTCTGCAAAAAAGATGCAGACAAAAAAGGGGAGGAGCAAAGAAAACAGAAAGGAAGAAAGGAAAGTAAGAAGGGATAGGAGGAATGAGGAAGCAGAAGAACTTGGACACAATGCAGGGTGATGGGGACAGGTCTCCTGAACTCTCTAATTTATGTCAGCAAAGACCTAAGGGAAAACATGGCATCCATAAAACAGGGACAGGACGCCAACAAAGGTGAGCAATTTAAGAATAAAAGAGGGGGACTCTTCAAAAAAATTTAATATTACAGCAAAAAAAATCATAATATGATAAGAATATAAATTAGTGGAAATCTCCCAGAAAGCAGAACAAAAAGACAAGGGTAAAAGGAGAAGGAAAAAGATACATTCTCAAAGAATCAACAGAGAGGGCCTAACAAATGAATTTCCAGAAGAACACAGAAAGTGTAAGGAAAGAGATGAAAATGTTCCTTTATTTCTTTGGGTTTCCAGGAAAACTGCAAGGCAGGCATCTCTAAGATTCTCATTAGTATCTGCATACAGAATAAGAAAAGACCCATGCCGTGGGGAGTGGGGGTAGTCACAGTAAATTTTAAAGTACTAGGAACAAGGAGGAGACCTTAAAAAGTTTCAAAGAGGGGAAAAAGAGATCACAGCTAAACATTAAAAATGGTTGCCTCTAACATGATTTAACTGTTTAATTTGTGTGTGTGTGTATTGTGGTGGGAGAAGAGGAGGTAATCTATTTCTCCTGGATTTGTAGAGGGAAGGAACGGAGAATCTGGAAGGAGGATCTGAACAGGCATATTTCAGCCCCTCTGTCTGCTCTGCCTGCCCACAGAGCAGGCATCTCTGGTTCTCCATGTGGTCAGCTTCCCCAGGGCAGGGGCAACGCCCTCAGGTTATGAGGTGTACCTACAACTCCATCTACTTCAGTGATGAATCAGGGGAAAACCAGGCAGCCCACTGGGCTGTAGGTCAAGTGGTGGTGTCCAGATCTGCCTTATGTCAGTAATGAAGCTGCTATTTTGACGTCTACCAGTTGAAGACCCAGAGAAGTGAGCGCAGGATGATCAATGATCTCTCTCCAAACCCCAATTATGTGCACGTCATTTTGATTTAAAGTAAAAGCAAATAAAATAAGTGATCCAATTAAGGAAAACATAGGAGCACAAAAAGAAGTCCACTGAAGGCACGCACCTAGGTTCAAAGGAGAGGGGTGCTGAGTTGAGGAGGAGCTAAGAAAGGAGGGTGACCTGCATCTCTGATTTGCCACTGGTCCAAGTCATAGGTGGTCACCTATTCAAGCATACTGGAATCACCCACAAAGCATTTAAAAATAACTGTGCAAAAAAGCCTGGTATCCCATGACAAGGATTTTTTTTTTTTTTAGAGCTCCCAGCTGATTTTAATGTGTTGTCAAGCCTGAGAACCATCCATGAGCTTTATTTCAGAAGTTCCTCATTCAATCTACATGTGCGCGGGAACAGGCAGATGAACAAAAAGGAGGCAGTATTCATGAAAAGCTTAAAATATAGTAAGGGAGAAAAACCTGATGGCCAAGAATAATCAGGTAACAGGGAAGCTGGGATGAATGTGAATATGAAAGGTAAAGGCAGATCAAGACACAAAGTATGTAACAGATAGAAAGTAATGATAGGGGCACCTGGGTCGCTCAGTCATTAAGCATCTGCCTTTGGCTCAGGTCATGATCCCAGGATCGAGCCCCTCATCGGGCTCCCTGCTAGGCGGGAAGCCTGCTTCTCCCTCTCCCACTCCCCCTGTTTGTGTTCCCTCTCTTGCTGTGTCTCTCTCTGTCAAATAATCTTTTTTTTTTTTTTTTTTTTAAATAGGACACTGACATCTAAAATTATCATCTTAACTTCAACCAGAATGTAGAGTCCATTAGGTCCAGACAGGCTACTAAGTACCTCTCTGGGCGAGGGTGCTCTAAAGTGAAAACAGAGCAATCTCATGTATAAAACTACTCTGTAAATGATTTACACAAAGTTCCTTCAGGCCAGAGAATGTGAACATCCTCAATCGATGTGACTTTCTTCTTGTCCCTTCCTTGCTTTCCTGCTCTTCTCTCTACCACTGAGTTGTGAAAACACAAACATGGCTTGGGGGTCCCATATATTGACTTCCTTCACTACTGATAAATGTATCCCAAGAAAAGCTGCAGAGATACTAAAAAGCCCAATTTTATTTATTTATTTATTTTTTATTCTTATGTTAATCCCCATACATTACATCATTCATTAGTTTTAGATGAAGTGTTCCATGATTCATTGTTTGTGCATAACACCCAGTGCTCCATGCAGAATGTGCCCTCCTCAATACCCACCACCAGGCTAACCCATCCTCCCACCCCCCTCCCCTCTAGAACCCTGTTTGTTTTTAAGAGTCCATCGTCTCTCATGGTTCGTCTACCCCTCCGATTTCCCCCACTTCATTCTTCCCCTCCCGCTACTTTCTTCTTCTTCTTTTTTTTTTTCTTAACATATATTGCATTATTTGTTTCAGAGGTACAGATCTGAGATTCAACAGTCTTGCACAATTCACAGCGCTTACCAGAGCACATACCCTCCCCAGTGTCTATCACCCAGTCACCCCATCCCTCCCACCCCACCCCCCACTCCAACAACACTCAGTTTGTTTCATGAGATTAAGAATTCCTCATATCAGTGAGGTCATATGATACATGTCTTTCTCTGTTTGACTTATTTCGCTCAACATAATACCCTCCAGTTCCATCCACATCGTTGCAAATGGCAAGATCTCATTCCTTTTGATTAAAAAGCCCAATTTTAATTTAGGCAGAGCCAGTTCTGATTTTCATTAAATGTATAATTCTCTCTTAACTTTAAAACACCAAAGTGAGTTTTCTATTTTGATTTCATTTTGCTCCTGTTGCCCATTTGGAATGCTTTCCTCTCTTCTGTTAATTTGGAAAAGTCGAAAAGCTAAAGGCTTCTCCCTCTTCCTCCCTCCTCCCCCCTCTTCTCCCTCCCTTTTGCTTCCTCCCCACCTGTTCTGTGCCTCTGTGTGTGTGTGTGTGTGTGTGCGTGCACCACACATGCACACGTGCTGGAGGGGGGCGTGGTTCTGTAAAATGACCGAGTTCTTCTCATGTGTTCACCTTGGCTAATGAGAGTTTCATTCACTGTATGGATACAGAAGATTGATCTTTTGGTAGGGACCATCAGTGGATATGTTCTAAGAGCATATGCTTCCTATGAAAAAAAGCTAAAAGTCTCTAGAGGAAAAGAGGGGGATGATAGAATGGATTTTCAAACTTGAAGAATTACATTATATGCCCCGGAAAAGATGCTGCCTCTCTATTATCCATTCATGCATTTTCATTGACATGAGAATAAGTGAGTTCAGAAAGGACTTCCCTGTCAGTAAGTTAACAGTCTCAGTTCTCTGTAAGTATTTGACAATGATCTAGGTTAAAAACCTATAGGAAAGACAATGGTATCACATTAACGCACCCTAAAAATAGACTTGAAAAGTCTTCTCAGCATTTGGGCTCTCTCTGATAAAAGGGTTGGGGTATTAGGGAGGGCATGTGTTGTGATGAGCACTGGATGTTACACGCACCTAATGAATGAATTGAACACTACATCAAAAAACTAATGATGTACTATATATATGTTGGCTAATTGAACATAATTTTTAAAAAAAGGGTTTGGAAATATGGCCAGCTTTGGAGAGAACTTCCGGGTCTGAGAGCCATGGTCGCAAGTCTGATTCCTAAAAGTGAAGGTGGAGAAAGACCCCAGGGCATGCATGGCCATCATGAGAGACTTCCCTGAACAGAGAACTCCATTTAAGCAATGCTTCTCAATCCTAGCAGACCCAATGCCATCTCTTAAGATCTTGAAATGGAACGCAAACAGTATACTTTATCTATATACATGATTTATAAAACAAAAATCGGTATAACACCCTAACTGCAATACAGAGAAATAAAAAAGGAGTACTTTACAATAAAGCATGTATTTCAGCATCTAAATACTCAGACAAGACTAACTTAGAAGACTTGAGGAACCGTCAGTTTGTTTGTACCTTTTATGTAAAAGCACTCGAACACAGTTCAGTCCAATGAGAGTGACATGACAATTCAAAGCCATGGGGGCGTGGCCAGAGCTGATGTGATTTTCTGAAATGTGAAAAACTTCTGGCCAAACCCCAAATATAACAAATGACAATATTCCCTCCATTTATACATTATAAGTATGTTGTAAATTCTATTATTATAAATGTCATAAATAACACCCTAATTTAAAAAATGAAGTGTATATTACAACTGAACAAAAATATTTTGTTTATGCTTAAAGTGGATTTAGGTCTCAGCTATGAAAATTATAAATAGGTTTTTAGTACACAGAATGTCCAGCAGGTCGGTCCAAGGTCAAGTGCGACACAGATCCTCTGTTGGATGGGACTGTCCCATGCACATCAGAATACAGAGCATCCCTGTCTCTACCCAGTGACAGACAAACAAATAAAACCCTTCTCCAAAAGGGCCCCTGGGGGCAGTACTCGGCCCAGTGAGAACCACTGGTCTAGAGCTTCTGCTGGGATACTCCAAAAGCCATCTGAAAATCTGGAGCTGGCTGCCTGTCAACACATCTGGAGAGCAGCCAAACTAGAAAACCTTGGGATTTGGCACCAATGATATAGTTTCACTCATATGTGGAACATAAGGAATAGCACAGAGGACCACAGGGGAAGGGAGGGAAAACTGAAGGGGGAGACATCAGAGAGGGAGACAAACCATGAGAGGCTATGGACTCCGGGAAACAAACAGGATTTCAGAAGGGAGGGGGAGGGGGGGATGGAGTAACTGGGTGACGGGTATTAAGGAGGGCACGTGTTGTGATGAGCCCTGGGTGTTATCTGCAACTAATGAATCGTTGAGCACCACATCAAAAACTAATGATGTACTATATGCTGGCTAACCGAACATAATAAACAAATAAACAAATAAAAATAAAAATTTGGGCAAAAAAAAACCAAACCCAAAATAAAAACAAATGATAGTCTCAAGCCCCTACTCCTCCCCAGGCAATCAAAGAAACATCCAGCTCCCGAACAATGTTATAACTAACGCTTGCATTTCTTTTTTTTTTTTTTAATTTTATTTTATTATGTTATGTTAATCACCATACATTACATCATTAGTTTTTGATGCAGTGTTCCATGATTCATTGTTTGCATATAGCACCCAGTGCTCCATGTAATATGTGCCCCCCTTAATACCCATCACCAGGCCTGCATTTCTGACCACGTTTCTTTTCCCTCCTTGTTTCTTTATTCACTCCCCAACCCTTTGTGATTTACCTTTTCTGAGGCACGCTGCATCCCCTCAGCTCCTGCTGTATGCCAGGCCCCTCACTGGCCTGGCTGGCCACAGATTGAGAAGCTACCCAGCACCATCTTGCACAGGCCTGGCAGTCTGCGGACCGATCCACCTGCCTTCCTGAAGGCCAAGCAGAGTGGCCGAAAGGGCAGTCACTAGGTGGCAGCGCCACACCAGTTTATCCCCAAGGCCATCGGCCCAAGTGGGCCAGACCAGGGCCAGGGTCAGGGTTTCAGGGTTGTGAAGGCCTTTACTGGGAACACCTTCCAGGGAAAGCCTGTGCCCTGGGCATCCTGGGGGGGGGGGGGGCTGCACCACGGGAGAAACAGCAGTCGTGGGTGACACAGTCCCAGGCCACTCCTATGCCCGGCAGCCCTCAGGGTTGCCAAGAATCTTAGGGGCATCTCCTGAGACAGGACGGGTGGGTGAGTGAGGTGGGGGGGGCTGGAGTGGGGGGGAGAAAGAGAGACAAAGAGAAAGAAAGAGGGAGAGAAAGAGAGCGAGAGAGAGTGTGTGTGTATCTGTCTGCACAGACTCCTTCCCAGATCCAACGGAACATAGATCTAAGCTAGCAGCATATCTTTACACTTCACCCTCCAACCTGAGATTCTCTCTAGATCACAGACCAGACCTTATCTCCTAAGTCTGTAAGAAGAAAAAAAAAAATGCTGTGGATTTTTTTTTTTTTTAACTAAAACTTGTCCATGTTGGAATTGAACCCACATTTGTGGAAACAGAAGTTGGGGTCTTGTTTCCGTACCTTGCGATGGGGTCCAGGAAGGACAGCTCTGCATTCAGAGCTGGTGCCTCTCCTGTTAGCTTTGGGGGACCCAGAGCCGTGAGTCTCCCTGGCCGAGGGTCACACCATCTACCCTGGGATAACCGTGTACTAGCCAAACGCTGCCTGATCGTTTGGCTAGTAAAAGGCTGGTTGGGAGTTCTTGGCTGAGCCAGTGCTCCATCTGCGTGCAACGGGCACACAGAGTGGGGCGTCTGCTTTTGCAAGTGCACCTTCCTGCACCCGGGTGAGGTGGCAGACAGCGGGGCCTTCCCGAGCACATGGAGCTTCGATTTTGTTCCCTTCCCTAGTCCCACTGAGGCAGAACAGAGCAGGAGAAAGAGCGGAGGAAGGAGAGGAAAGCAGCCTCAGTGGGGAGCTGTCCCGGCACCCCAGGGGAGAGCACGCCAGTGTGCAAAATAAGGAGAGCAAGGAGGAAGGGGGGCGCTTGGCAACCAGAAGCCCGAGCGAAAACCCAAGAAGAAGAAGAAACATCTGGGCAGCTCCCTGTGTTATCCTGCTCCCTTGCCTCCTCAGCCTCCCTTCCTCCCACCAACACCAGTGAGTGGACCCTGGGGGGGGAGGGGATGTGGTGGGCAGGGGAGGAAGAAGGTCCATTTCTGGCTCTGGCATCTCTCAGGGGCTCCTGAGGCTTGCACTGTGACAGGGCTTCTGTTGAGGGCTTTCAGTCAACTGAAAAAAAAGAATATGCCCCAGTGATCCAGATCAATCCAGCTCCGAGACATCATATTGACAGGAGGCACTTATCCCGAGTCGACTCTAAATCTTTCATGTTCAAAATCTGAGAGAATGAAAAATCCCTGCTTAGAACCTGTGATGACAAGAAGTGTGAGCCTCCGGCGCTCCCCAGTTCTAGGCTAGGCTTCTAGGGAAGCAAATATTCAAATATCCCTCAATGTCATTTATTTTTTTTTTTCCCTGAGGGAGAGGGAGAAGCAGAGGAGTCAGAACGCTGAGCCACCAAACCGAGAGATCAGAGAGAGCTGGGCTGAAGGTGAGTCCAGCACAGCAGAGGAGGAGGAGAGAAGAAATCACAGATGTTCTGAGAAGGTCATGCGCCAGGTTTTCCCAGTTCAATTCTCCCACTTCAGCTACAAAAGTGAGCCCGGGAGGGCCAACGAATTGCACCTTGCTTACTTCAGCATGGGGGGCTAAAATACAGTCTGCAGTGCCCAAGCATCATGAATGAAATGAAAACACAGGTCCTAAGTCATGCAGGAGGGGCACCTGGGGGCCACGGGGCCCCCTCAAACCTGACCCATGGCCTCCGAGGGCTGTTCGAGCCCCTGCTGCCTCAAGTGCTCACCGCAGTACACTGGAAACATGGTTGCTGATGCCCGGGACTGCAGACATCCCCCTCCCCTCGCAAAGAATCAAGATTGTAGCTTGCCAAATCAGTGAGATTAACTTTTTTTTTTTTTCCCAGAGAATTCAGGAATCTGTAAAAAGGAATAGCATGCAAGGAAGCCTGGATGGTCGATGACCTCCACGCAGGGGCTGTTTGCTGGTAATCAAAAGCCATCAAGGGGACAGAATTACAACAATCGAACAAACCCGGGCGATTAAGCTGGGTTGCATAATGTGTGCCCATCCTGTCTTTAGTACAACCGCATGGCAGCGATATGATCTTCTTAAATGCTATTCCTGTTCAGCTGCACTAACCCAATGTGAACCTGCCAAGTCAGAAGCATTTCCCTTCCACTAAAAGGACCACATCAGGCTAAGAGCAGCCAAACCCTTAGCCCAAATGCGACAGCTAGATCTAAAAGCACAGAGTCTTCTGCATGGTGCCTTGAAGTGGTGAAGACCTGGCTATGCAGGCAAGTCACTGTCTTCTCGGTCCTAGCAAATCACGTTAAGAATTGCTAGGCGCACAGCTTGGCAAACCCCAGGGGTGCCCCCAGGGGATAAAGGATTTGCGTGTGCTCTACACAGGCTTTGAGGCAGCCTACAGGAAACATCGGACCTGCAAACACACCTATTAGAATGGGAAGCAAAAACCCCCGTCCAGCTCTGTCCAAAAGGGCTTTCTGCAGCAATTCTGAAAATGGTCACTATGTGTGCTAGCCATGTCACTAGCCACGAGCCTCATGTGTCTCCTGAGCCCTTGAAAGGTGGCCAGGACAAATGAGAAACAGAGTTCTGAGTTTTATTTCATTTTTACCAATTTAAAATGAAAATTAAATAGCCATCGCGGGGGGGGGATTGGCTGCCCTATCGGACAGCGAGGACCAGATGGCCAAGTGGGGACAGGAGAGCCCCAGGACGCACATAATCATGCCTTAATAGCACAGTTCAGTTTAATTCAGCCATAACGTTCGCTTGGAACTTTCTCTCTGCCAACGTGAAATGGGAAAAAGGAGTCTAATACAGTCCCTGACTTTTTGGGCCTGAAACGAACGTCTATCTATGTTTGACACAATCTTCTATGCTGTGTGGACATTTGCTCGCTTATTTTTTGTTGTTATGCTTCTTAGGTAAAGAAGTATTTTTAAAGAAATAAGTTGGGGGGGCGGAGCAAGATGGCAGAGGAGTAGGAGACCCGGATTTCATCTGGTCTCAGGAATTCAGCTGGATAGGGATCAAACCATTCTGAACACCTACGAAATCAACAGGAGATGGAAGAAAAGAAGAGCAACAACTCTCTGAACAGAAAAGCGACCACTTTCTGGAAGGTAGGACGTGCAGAGAAGTGAATCCGAGGGGATATTCGGGAGGATAGATGGCGGGGGAGGGGGCTTTCAGAAGTCGGCTCCACCAAGGGACGTCGCTCCAGTGGCTAAGCGGGGGGTGGAACCCCCGTGGGACAGTGTGGTCTCAGGACCCTCAGGGTCACAGAAAGACCGGGGGTGCCTGAGTGTGGCAGAGCTCCCAGGTATTGGAGCTGGGAAGCCGGCTGCAGAGACGGAGCCGAGGAGCAGGCTCTCAGCTCAGGGTTGCCATAAACTGTGATCCGCAGCACAGTTGGGCCACTGCTCCTCCAGCAGGGACCCAACAAGCGGCAGATCCGGGGAGACTCCC
Organism: Mirounga leonina; assembly: GCF_011800145.1. NCBI lineage: Eukaryota > Metazoa > Chordata > Mammalia > Carnivora > Phocidae > Mirounga > Mirounga leonina. The sequence continues at coordinate 1,447,981 of NW_023270426.1, read as the reverse complement.
CTTCTTCCCCCAGGAGGAGAGGTGTGGGAGTGCACCGCAGGGATCTGCTGGGTTTGGAGACTCCACACGGGGTCGGGTGCCAGAGATAGAAACACTCGGTTACAGGCCGGGGGAGCACGGAGTGCAGCCGGAGACCAGGGAGACAGGAGTGACTGCTTTTCTCTGGGGGTGCACTGAGGACTGGGGCCCCGAGTTCTCAGCTTCTCCCGGGCAGAGATTGGGAGGCTGCCATTTTCACTCTCCTCCTCCAAAGCTATAGGGAAAGCTTGCAGGGAACAAAAGCTCCCGAGAGCAAACCCGAGCAGATTACTTAGCCCAGACAGGGCAAGGGCGGGGCAATTCCGCCTCCGGCAAAGACATTTGGAAACCATGGCAACAGGCCCCTCCCCCAAAAGATCGGCGAGAACAGCCAGTCAAGACCAAGTTACCCGATCAATGAGAACGGCAGAATTTCAGCGCTAGGGGAATACTGCACATAGAATTCGTAGCTTTTTCCCCATGATTCTCTAGTCTTTCAAAGTTTTTGTTTTTTTCTTTTAAGTTTTCTTTTTCCATTTTTCAACCAACATCTTACCAATCCCTTTTTTAAAAAACATCTTTCTTTTTCATTTTTAGAGTCATATTCTATCCCTTCATAGTAGTTACACGTATTTTTGGCATATATATGTAAGTTGTTCTCCCTCTAAAATTTTGAGATACAGTTTCTTCTAAAAGATCAAAATATACCCTAAATCTCTAGTGTATAGCTTTGTTCTAGTCTCCTGCCTGATCATATTCTCTCCCTTTTTCTTTTTTTTTTTTAAATTCTCTTCTTTCTTTTTTCAAACAACTTCTTATCAATTACTTTTATAAAATTTTTTATAATTTTCATCTTTACAGTCATATTCCATCCCTTCATCATATCAACCCTTATTTTTGTACATATATAAGTTTTTCTTTCTTTAAAATTTTGGGAGGCTCTTTCTTCTAACAGACCAAAATACACCCAAAATCTAGTGTGTGGCACTGATCTATGCACCAGACTGATCATATTTGATCATATTCTGTTTTTTTTTTTGTTTTGTTCTGTTTTTGTTCGCTTTTATCTATTTTTCTTTTTTTTTTTTTTCCTTTTTTCTTTCTTTCCCTTTCTTTTCCCCCCGCTTCAGGTCTTTTCTGATTTACTTAGAGTATATTTTCTGGGGACGTTGTTACCCTGTTAGCATTTTGTTCTCTCATTCATCTGTTCTCCTCTGGACAAAATGACAAGACAGAAAAAATCACCTCAACAAAAAGAACAAGAGGTAGTACCGACTGCCAGGGACCTACTTAGTACGGACATTAGTACGATGTCGGATATAGAGTTCAGAGTCATGACTTTAAAGATACTAGCTGCACTTGAAAAAAGTATGGAAGTTATTAGAGAAACCCTTTCTGGAGAAATAAAAGAACTAAAATCTAACCAAGTCGAAATCAAAAAGGCTATTAATGAGGTACAATCAAAAATGGGGTCGCTAACTGCTAGGATAAATGAGGCAGAAGAGGGAATCAGTGATATAGAAGACCAAATGATGGAAAATAAAGAAGCTGAGAAAAAGAGAGATAAACAACTACTGGATCACGAGGGCAGAATTTGAGAGATAAGCGATACCACACGACAAAACAACATTAGAATAATTGGGATCCCAGAAGAAGAAGAAAGAGAGAGAGGGCCAGAAGGTATAATGGAGCAAATTATAGCAGAGAACTTCCCTAATTTGGGGAAGGAAACAGGCATCAAAATCCAAAAGGCACAGAGAACCCCTCTCAAAATCAATAAAGATAGGTCAACACCCTGACATCTAATAGTAAAACTTAGGAGTCTCAGAGACAAAGAGAAAGTCCTGAAAGCAGCTCGGGAGAAGAGATATGTAACCTACAAGGGTAGAAACATTAGATTGGCAACAGACCTATCCACAGAGACCTGGCAGGCCAGAAAGGACTGGCATGATATATTCAGAGCAAATAATGAGAAAAATATGCAGCCAAGAATACTATATCCAGCTAGGCTGTCATTGAAAATAGAAGGAGAGATAAAAAGCTTCCAGGGCAAACAAAAACTAAAGGAATTTGCAAACACAAAACCAGCCCTACAAGAAATCTTGAAAGGGGTCCTCTAAGCAAAGAGAGAGCCTAAAAGCAACATAGACCAGAAAGGAACACAGACAATATACAGTAACAGTCACCTTACAGGCAATACAATGGCACTAAATTCCTATCTTTCAATAGTTACCCTGAGTGTAAATGGGCTAAATGCCCCAATCAAAAGACACAGGCTATCAGATTGGATTAAAAAACAAGACCCTTCGATATGCTGTCTGCAAGAGACTCATTTTAGACCCAAAGACACGCCCAGATTGAAAATGAGGGGGTGGAAAACCATTTACCATGCTAATGGACACCAAAAGAAACCTGGGATGGCAATCCTTATATCAGACAAATTGGATTTTAAACCAAAGACTGTAATAAGAGATGAGGAAGGACACTAGATCCTACTTAAAGGGTCTATCCAACAAGAAGATCTCACAATTGTAAATATCTATGCCCCTAACATGGGAGCAGCCAATTATGTAAGGCAATTAATAACAAAAGCAAAGAAACACATCGACAACAATACAGTAATAGTGGGGGACTTTAACACCCCCCTCACTGAAATGGACAGATCGTCTAAGCAAAAGATCAACAAGGAAATAAAGACTTTAAATGACACACTGGACCAAATGGACTTCACAGACATATTCAGAACATTCCATCCCAGAGCAACAGAATACACATTCTTCTCTAGTGCCCAGGGAACATTCTCCAGAATAGATCACATCCTAGGTCACAAATCAGGTCTCAACCGGTACCAAAAGATTGGGATCATTCCCTGCCTATTTTCAGACCACAATGCTTTGAAACTAGAACTCAATCACAAGAGGAAAGTCAGAAAGAACTCAAATACATGGAGGCTAAAGAGCATCCTACTAAAGAATGAATGGGTCAACCAGGAAATTAAAGAAGAATTAAAAAAATTCATGGAAACCAATGAAAATGAAAACACAACTGTTCAAAATCTTTGGGATGCAGCAAAGGCAGTCCTAAGAGGAAAGTATATAGCAATACAAGCCTTTTTCAAGAAACAAGAAAGGTCTCAAATACACAACCTAACCCTACACCTAAAGGAGCTAGAGAAAAAACAGCAAATAAAGCCTAAACCCAGCAGGAGAAGAGAAATCATAAAGATCAGAGCAGAAATCAATGAAATAGAAACCAAAAGAACAGTAGAACAGACCAATGAAACTAGGAGCTGGTTCTTTGAAAGAATTAACAAGACTGATAAACCCCTGGCCAGACTTATCAAAAAGGAAAGAGAAAGGACCCAAATCAAAATCATGAATGAAAGAGGAGAGATCACAACCAACACCAAAGAAATACAAACAATTATAAGAACATATTATGAGCAACTCTATGCCAGCAAATTCGATAACCTGGAAGAAATGGATGCATTCCTAGAGATGTATCAACTACCAAAACTGAACCAGGAAGAAATAGAAAACGTGAACAGACCAAAACCACTAAGGAAAATGAAGCAGTCATCAAAAATCTCCCAAGAAAGAGCCGAGATGCCCTTCAACAGATGAATGGATAAAGAAGATGTGGTCCATATATACAATGGAATATTATTATGTGGTTTCACTTATTTGTGGAACATAAGGAATAGCATGGAGGACATTAGGAGAAGGAAGGGAAAAATTGCGGGGGGGGAATTGGAGGGACAGATGAACCGTGAGAGACTATGGACTCTGAGAAACAAACAGGGTTTTAGAGGGGAGGGGGGAAGGGGGATTGGTTAGCCCGGTGATGGGTATTAAGGAGGGCACATACTGCATGGAGCAGTGGGTGTTATACAAAAACAATGGATTGTGGATCACCACATCAAAAACCAATGATGTCTTGTATGGTGACTAACATAACATAATAAAATAAAAAAGAAAGAAATAAAGAATCACTTCAGCAGGAAAAAAAAAAAAATCTCCCCACAAACAAAAGCCCAGGGCCAGATGGCTTTCCAGGGGAATTCTACCAAATATTTAAAGAAGAATTAATACCTATTCTCCTGAAACTGTTCCAAAAAATAGAAATGGAAGGAAAACTTCCAAATTCGTTTTATGAGGCCACCATTACCTTGATCCCAAAATCAGACAAAGACCCCATCAAAAAGGAGAATTACAGACCAATATCCTTGATGAACATGGATGCAAAAATTCTCACGAAAATACTAGCCAATAGGATCAAATAGTACATTAAAAGGATTATTCACCATGACCAAGTAGGATTTATCCCTGGGCTTCAAGGTTGGTTCAACATCCGCAAATCAATCAATGTGATACAATACATTAACAAAAGAAAGAACAAGAATCATATGATCCTCTCTATAGATGCAGAAAAAGCATTTGACAAAGTACAGCATCCTTTCTTGATCAAAACTCTTCAGAGTATAGGCATAGAGGGTACATACCTCAATATCATAAAAGCCATCTATGAAAAACCTACAGCGAATATCATTCTCAATGGGGAAAAACTGAGAGCTTTCCCCCTAAGGTCAGGAATGTGGCAGGGATGTCCACTATCACCACGGCTATTCAACATAGTATTAGAAGTCCTAGCCACAGCAATCAGACAACAAAAAGAAATAAAAGGCATCCAAACTGGCAAAGAAGAAGTCAAACTCTCACTCTTTACAGACGATATGATACTTTATGTGGAAAACCCAAAAGACTCCACCCCAAAACTTCTAGAACTCATACAGGAATTCAGTCAAGTGGCAGGATATAAAATCAATGCACAGAAATCAGTGGCATTCCTATACACCAACAACAAGACAGAAGAAAGAGAAATTAAGGAGTCGATCCCATTTACAATTGCACCCAAAACCATCAGATACCTAGGCATAAATCTAACCAAAGAGGGAAAGGATCTGTACTCAGAAAACTATAAAATACTCATGAAAGAAATTGAGGAAGACACAAAGAAACGGAAAAATGTTCCATGCTCATGGATTGGAAGAACAAATATTGTGAAGATAATGCTACCTAGAGCAATCTACACATTCAATGCAATCCCCATCAAAATACCATCCACTTTTTTCATGAAATGGAACAAATCATCCTAAAATTTGTATGGAACCAGAAAAGACCCCGCATAGCCAGAGGAATGTTGAAAAAGAAAAGCAAAGCTGGTGGCATCACAATTCCGGACTTCCAGCTCTATTACAAAGCTGTCATCATCAAGACAGTATGGTACTGGCACAAAAACAGACACATAGATCAATGGAACAGAATAGAGAGCCCAGAAATGGACCCTCAACTCTATGGTCAACTAATCTTCAACAAAGCAGGAAAGAATGGCCAATGGAAAAAAGACAGTCTCTTCAACAAATGGTGTTGGGAAAATTGGACAGCCACATGCGGAAGAATGAAACTGGACCATTTCCTTAGCCTCCAAATGGATGAAAGACCTAAATGTGAGACAGGAGTCCATCAAAATCCTAAAGGAAACACAGGCAGAAACCTCTTCGACCTCAGCTGCAGCATCTTCTTCCTAGAAACATTGTCAAAGGCAAGGGAAGCAAGGGCAAAAATGAACTATTGGGACTTCATCAAGATAAAAAGCTTTTGCACAGCAAAGGAAACAGTCAACAAAACCAAAAGACAACCGACAGAATGGGAGAAGATATTTGCAAATGACATATCAGATAAAGGGCTAGTATCCAAAATCTATAAAGAACTCATCAAACTCAACACCCAAAGAACAAAGAATCCAATCAAGAAATGGGCAGAAGACATGAACAGACATTTTTCCAAAGAAGACATCCAAATGGCCAACAGACATGAAAAAGTGCTCAACATCGCTCAGCATCAGGGAAATCCAAATCAAAACCTCAATGAGATACCACCTCACACCACTCAGAATGGCTAAAATTAACAAGTCAGGAAACGACAGATGTTGGCGGGGATGCAGAGAAAGGGGAACCCTCCTATACTGTTGGTGGGAATGCAAGGTGGTGCAACCACTCTGGAAAACAGTATGGAGGTTCCTCAAAAAGTTGAAAATAGAGCTACCATATGATCCAGCAATTGCACTACTGGGTATTTACCCCAAAGATACAAATGCAGGGATCCAAAGGGGTACGTGCACCCCGATGTTTATAGCAGCAATGTCCACAATAGCCAAACTGTGGAAAGAGCCAAGATGTCCATCGACAGATGAATGGATAAAGAATAGGTGGTATATATATACAATGGAATATTATGCAGCCATCAAAAGGAAAGAGATCTTGCCATTTGCAATGATGTGGATGGAACTGGAGGGTGTTATGCTGAGCGAAATAAGTCAATCAGAGAATGACATGTATCATATGACCTCACTGATATGAGGAATTCTTAATCTCAGGAAATAAACTGAGGGTTGCTGGAGTGGGGGGTGAGGTAGGAGGGATGGGGTGGCTGGGTGATAGACATTGGGGAGGGTATGTGCTATGGTGAGTGCTGTGAATTGTGCAAGACTGTTGAATCACAGATCTGTACTTCTGAAACAAATAATGCAATATATTTTAAGAAGAAGAAAAAGAAGAAGATAGAAGGAGGGGAAGAATGAAGGGGGGGAAATCAGAGGGGAGATGAACCATGAGAGACAATGGACTCTGAAAAACAAACTGAGGGTTCTAGAGGTGAGGGGGGTGGGAGGATGGGTTAGCCTGGTGATGGGTATTAAAGAGGGCATGTTCTGCATAGAGCACTGGGTGTTATGCACAAACAATGAATCATGGAACACTACATCAAAAACTAATGATGTAATGCATGGTGATTAATATAACAATAAAAAATTTAAAGAAAAAATTTGGATTTTGATTACTTTGTGTGTATTCATTCATTCTGACATGCAATGCTCCCCCCTGGCTCATGGGCAGACTTGGGCCAGCAGGGGAGATGAAGCAGCCCCAGCCACGGGTTCTGAAATACACCGCGAGTGATCTTTGTCTCCACAGGCTGGACACACACCCCTGTTCTTCCGCTTAGTCTTACTTTTTATCATTTTCCATGATCCCACCCATACTGAGGGACACAGCAGATGCCCAGAAGAGACCCACAAAAAAAGGAGCACAGGGCAGGGGCCTTCTGGGTGGACAGCTTCCCAAAGCAAACAACCTGAACCAGAGTATGTCTCTCAAGATTGCTATCCCAGCTCTGCTCACTTGGCATCCTCTTGAAATAAGGACAGAAACAAGCTGCAGCTCATCTATTTACCAGGTCATTTTGTAGACGGTTCAGTGACATGTATATTGATAGCAAGTGACAGGGAAAGAGAAATCATGGGGATGCGTGCCAAGGTGATCTTTTTAGTCTGCATTTTTTGATATGTCAAAACGATTTCAAAACCGATGTTCCCGGGGTGTGAGTATTTTACTTATGCAGCTACTTCGCTCACGTAGAAACAGTTTCGAAGCAGTGTGAAGAGTAACGCACCCCACAATGGCTTTCTTTTGCTCCATTTCATTTAATTAGCATGTTTGTTTCTTGTGTCTTTTACTCAAAAATAACATTTTCATAGAGTCTATCACTGATGTAAACGCAGCTGAACACTTTAAGCAAGTGTGGACTTCTAAAATTAAAACAGTTCAGTAATAACTGCCAGACATTTTTTCTTAGTAAAAGGAGGTAAGGGATTTTGTAGGGCATTTTTGTGTTTATTCTAGCAAGGATTTGATTCTCGGTTTAAATGTATACACGTACATTATTAATACACATGGTGCTTATCCTTCAGTCACTTGGTGTGTGTCATTTTATATACTGTCCAGAGCATGAGTATCTTTCACACCCACAAAGGCATTATATATAGATATATAAGCTACGTTACTACTGCATTCAGAATTACGATCTTTGTCATATACAACTCAGGTACCACTGGAACTTTGTTTTCTGAGAATGACCAAGAGGGACCCCTGGTGGCCTTGTTATGGTGGCTTAGGAAGAGAACATAACCCATAGAAAATGAAGTCCTGGGGCACCTGGGTGGCTCAGTCGATTAAGCATCGGCCTTCGGCTCACATCATGAGTGTCCTGGGATCGAGTCCTGCCTCGGGCTCCCTGCTCAGCGGGGAGTCTGCTTCTCCCTCTCTCTCCTGCTCCCCCTGTTTGGCTCTCTCCCTCTCTCTCTCAAATAAATAAAAATAAAATCTTAAAAAAAAAAAGAAAGAAAACTTACTCAGCGAAGTATGGGATGCTGTGGGGGGCAACGTGGGGGTTGGCTGAGAGGAGTAGAGGGTTTCCACAGCTCTGTGTTCTAATTCCCTAACTGAATGAGAGACAAGTGCAATGCTCACCACCAGAGCTGGGATGCACACGGGCCTCAGGGGAGGCTCAGGGCTGAGCTGCGACCTGACATAGGAAAGCTACTCTGTTTCCAGTTAAAAACAGTTGCCATTTATGCAGCATATAGCGGCCCTCCCTCCACCTTCCTCACCCTCCAGATAGCAAGCTGTGCCAAATCAGACAAGCTGGAGTCATCTTTCACGACGGCACATCCCGATAATCAAGGCGCTACCATGCTGGGGGGCATCACCTTCAAAGGTTCCTAAGCGGAGCCTTAGGAGTCTTAAGTCTTGCTGGTCTCAAATGTGCATCATGAGCTCCCGTGGGAGTACATTCAATGCACAGGGTCTCTGTTGTTCCCACCTCTCTGGGCCTCTGCACATGCTGTCCCTTCTTCTATGGCCTTAAGCCCCCTGATGGCCTGGCGTCAGGCCTTCACATCCCACCTCCAAAGAATCCCTATCACCTTCAGCCTCCTCCTCGTAAGGGTGGGCCGGGCATCCCCCTCTGTCTGGTCCCATGGCACCTGTAACCAGTCCTACTGCACTCTTACCAACCCGTGATCCTTAGGGGGTGCACACTGTGCCCCGTCCAAAGCTTTACCCCCAGTGCCAGTTAGCACCATGGCTGTTGCATGGTAGATACTAAAAAAATTCATTTTTAGTGAATGAATAAGTGAGACAATCCCCTTATCCACCATCTTCTTCTAGGATTGAGATGACAGAGGCTTAGTCAATTCCAATAGTCTGTCTCCAGCCTGTCTCTCGGCATCTCCCTCTTCACTGGTCCCTGGGATATGTTTCTGAAATGCCAATCTAACCATGCCATTTTGTCTCACAACCTTGGGTGGCTCCCCTCTGTTGGGAAGCAAAGTCCCATCTCTTTAGCACGATGTCTAAGGCCATTTGCAGTTTGGTCCCAGCCCACCATGCCTGCCATTTTGTCCTATCACCGGCTACCTGCCAAACTCTGCCGCTTTTGTCCCCTGGCTTCTAAATGTCCTCAGCTAACTTCTCTGTCTTCGGTGCCCATCCCATCTGAGAAATATTCCCTACTTCCCTTGGGCACAAGTCCATATGGATGTCACAGCATTTATGTCAAAATGTAATTTAAATCTTTTTATTTATGTATTTATTTGAAGGGTTTTTTTTTTGTTTTTTTGTTTTTTTTAAAGATTTTATTTATTTATTTGAGACAGAGAGAATGAGAGACAGAGAGCATGAGAGGGAGGAGGGTCAGAGGGAGAAGCAGACTCCCTGCCAAGCAGGGAGCCCGATGCGGGACTCGATCCCGGGACTCCAGGATCATGACCTGAGCCGAAGGCAGTTGCTTAACCAACTGAGCCACCCAGGTGCCCCTATTTGAAGGTTTTAACTATTTGAGAGAGCGCACGAGTGAGAGAGAGAGAGAGAGCACAAGCAGGAGGAGCTGCAGAGGGAGAAGGAGAAGCAGGCTTCCCACTGAGCAGGGAGCATGACGTGGGACTCGATCCCAGGACCCTGGGATCATGACCTGAGTTGAAGGCAGATGCTTAATGACTGAGCCACCCAGGTGCCTAAAGCTTGTTAATTATTTGTTTCTTCCACTGGTCACTGAGAACCCAAGCAGGGACTGTCTCTAAAATCCCACTGGCTGGCTCAGTACTTGGTTCCCAGCAGGAACCCAATAAATGTTTGTATAATGAATTACAGCAAGTCCAAATCCTAATCACTAAAGATTTAGATCTGGGAAATTATTTGCTTTAAATCAAAATATAAACACCAGATAAATAAAACGTAACATGGTGTATTTTTGTCATATAGCCAGAGAATAAGATAAATATATTACTTGGACTATTAATGCCCATGCTCTTACTTACAGGTTTTTATTGTTTTGTGTTGTGGTATGTTGTAACTTGTTGATTACTTCTGTGAGTCTCAGCTTCAACAAATTTAACAAAATTTAGTGAATTCAAAGAAAACCTGGATTTTATCTTAGTTTTCCTTTCATAAATCAAACCCTATCAAGTTGATTAAGATTATTATTAACCCCTTTCACCAAGATAAAAGGACAAATTCTTCAATGTGTGGGATACTATGTATTTTAGGCATTTGCCAATTTGTGATTCTTGTGTTCTTGTATTGTGTTCTTTTTTAACTCTTTTTTTTAACTCTTCGGTTTGATTCTGACTCTAGAAGAAAGATACTTCTTATATAATCCTAATGAAGCAGAACCAAACGGTTCCAAAATTCTTTCCTTATGTGAACAATGAAAAATTGTGTGACAAAACGCTAGAAACAGCCTATGGGACTTACACACTAAAAGAGAAAACATTTTAAAACGACTGTTATTACTGTATTAAATATCCACAAGTTATGGTAATAACTTGTGGATATTACCATGTATGTGTGTCACGGATAAATAGGAACCCGCCTTGGATCCAAAGGGTCTAATGATTACAAAATCCACAAGACAAAGGGTACTGTGCAGGCAATGAAGAAGTAACACAGTCTCCTGATTTTCGTGGCAATCAACGGAACCACTTACTAAATACAAGATGTTCCCATAAGATGGAGAAATAACTTAGACTAGAAAAAAAAACCAAAAACTTCTCTTGTCACTTTCAGTTTAGAGAAAGAAACTGGAATACTCTAGTTCACTAAAACTTACATTCTTCTGCAAGATTTTTCCCCCTGCATATTCACTGTTGCATTTCCCTGCACTTATGAACTGATAAATGGATCTTTGAAGTCATCCAGCTCAACCCTATCATTTAGCAGCTAGAGAAACTAAAGGCTGGAAATGTGCAATGAATGTCCAAGGTGACTGAACTAATCGTTAGCAGACAAGAGTGAGCACCCAGGTCTCTGCTTCCAGCCACACGCTCAGGCTTCCCTTCCTTAGTACCTCTGAGGGTGGCCAGTGGGCATCCAGGTTTCAATACTTGCTACCCGTGGATCTATTTCACGTGCCTTCCCAGATGATTTCTACTATGAAAATTTTAAGAGCTTCTAAAATCAGTACCCTTCATTAAACTGCTTTCCTGAGAGCCCTCGAGGGCAGAAAAATAATTTTAGTAAAATCCACTTATTCATAAGAAATTAAATATTTTATGCAATGGATAATTTGAGATCCTTGTGTTCTTGTTCTTTTTTAACTCTTCAATCCAATTTAGACTCGGGAAGCAAGACATTCCTTACATAATCCCAGTGAAACAGCTTCTAATGATTCTCAAGTTCTTTCTACAGGAGAACAATGAACATTATGGGACCAAATGCTGAAAATAACCGACAAGACTTCCACTGAAGCAGAAAAAATTTAAATCAACTGTGAGTACTGTATTAAAGACCCCTGTGTTCTCCAGCATTTAAATACTTAGTCATTCTCTTGTAGGAAACGCTTTAAAAATCTCTTAGGCTGGCATTTAGCGTTTCCTAAATGAGGATGCGATCTGCCTTTCTGACCTTATCTGTAGACAGTATGTTCTCAAACCGAGTTACTAACATGTGTGTTGTCTCTTTCACTTGTGCCCTCGGTTCACAACTGTGTGATATTCTCAAGGACGCCTGAGACTATCAATCCTATTCAAAGGACACTCGCTTTCGCCGTCCCCCTCTTGGGCATTCGCCCCTCTCCAACCAGTGCTGTTGTTACTGCAAGTTTCCTCCAGCTATCCTGGACCGTGAAGCCCAGACACAGGTCCATGGCCCAAGCCTTCTTTAATCGCCCTGCATCAGCCCTGCACAACATCTGGCAAGGCCTGTTAGAGATGGCAGGTACCCAAGGAACATTTGCTGATGGGGGGCAGAAAGCAGACAGCTGCACCCCAGTGGGGAAGCAGAATCCCAGGGAGGTCCAGGTTGGTGCAGGTTCTTGCCACAGTTTTGAGTCTATTAGGTACACTTCCGATCATTGAATCCCAAACAACTAGGTACCTTTCTGCATCAAACCAATTTTACTACTTGTCTTTTTTTTCTAAAATTCACTACGTAACTGTCCCTGTCCTCCTAACTTGACTACATAACACAGACGCTAGTTTTCTTTTTCATGACCAAAATGGTCTCTCGTGCTACTGGATGATCCTGTTTTTGCTTTGGGAAAAAAATTCTATATCAATATACAGTTTGGAAGGATACAGACCCTCTATTAACATGGAGTTTTGCTAGAGCAAATAATAATTATTACCAGAGAGTAGAAAGGCTAAAAAGGGATGATTTGGGCTTAGATTTAGTTACCTTTAGACTTCTGGTTTCTAACATCTCTGACCTGTTGTCTAAGAACAGGCACTATATTCACTGATGCTAATTCAATCGAATCTCTTGGAGACATATTTCATGGGTCACATCTGGTCAATGATTGAAAAAGTCCATGAATGCTAGAAAGGTAAATAAAACTCACTAACTGCTGGCTACAGGGCTCAATATGTGTATATTACATGAAGTCTGTTAATTGTGTTAAATACTCTGTAAGTCGTCTATATACACTAACCTTTTGTTTGCATGACCCATTAAATGCTGAGTTGTATTAATTTTCCACTTTAATGGTTTGTGTGTAAATTTCTGGTCCTAATTTGCTCACTGTCTTACTTTATGATTTTTTGAAGCTATATAATAGATATATAAGACGGGTTTAGAATTAGAATTATTCTATCTTCCTGGTGAATTGTACCTTTACATTATCTAATGGTCTTTTTTAGTCTTAACAAAGTTTCTCTTTAAAGACTTTTATCTGATATTAACAAAGCAGCACCAACCTTCTTTTGATTAGTATTTGCCCACTGTATTTTCCCATTTTTCAATTTTCAACCCATTCATGTACTTTTGTTTCAGATCTCTCTTATTTTAGACTTTAGACAGGTAGAATTTAAAAGAAAATTAATAATCTCATTTATAGTGACTACTAGCATCTGTGGGTTTGTTTCTCTCATGTTACTTTGAAATTTCTAATTGTCCTATTTGTTAAATGCTTCCTCCATCTACACACTTTTTCTATCCTTTGTTTGCTTAGGTATTTTATATATTCTACTTTTATTATTTTATCGGTTATCCTTGTAACTTTCAACAAGACTTGACTGTGGATTTCAGGTCAATAGCCCACTTTCCCCTGAGTGGTACATGGCCCGTGGTAGGCTTGAAATCTAGTATTTTTTGAAGGACATCCTTTACAAGGCCATTTAGGGAAGATCTGTTGATGGCAAAGATCCTCATGTTTGGATTATCTAAGAATGCCTTTATTTTGACCTGCTTTCTTTAATGAAATTCAGGTAGGTATAGAATTCTAGATCTATAGTTACCTTCTCCAGCTTTTTGAAGATATACCACTGTTTTCCAGCTTCTTAGATAGGGATAGCAATCAGTGTGACAAGTTTCTTTTCTTCTTCGGATTCCTTTTAAGATCTTTTACTTGACGTCCTATAATGTCACCACATGTGAACTTCTTCTTGACCCTGCTTGAGATTTGTTGGACTTCCTGAATCTGAGGACTCACATCTCATCAATTAAAAAAAATTGCAAACCATGTCCCCATTTGCATGACTTCCTTCTTCTGGAAGATGAATTTGAAGTACTTAAGCCTCATTATACCCATGTCTCTCTTCATTTCTTTCATATTTTACACATACTTCCAGAGACAAGGAATATGCACCATTCGAGAAAGAGTTCTTCAGCTCTATGTCCAGTTTACTAATACTCTAGGAATTGACTGTGTCTGGTCTGCTACTTAGCCTCTTCACTGAAATTCCTGTTTGGTTCTTTTCAAGTTTTTCCTGGTCTTTTTCATAGCATACTTCTGCTTTATGGTTATTTGATCTTTCTTCCATCGATTCAGACTTGGGTTTTTTTTTTTCCCCCTATTCTACATATTTAAAGTTCTGGGGTGGTGGACATGGTTATTCAGTTTTTCTGTTTGTTATTTCTGCTTATTCTCTGGACGGTGTGTATCTTCATGCATTTTGCAGCATGGTTGGTCAGGATGGGGGATGGCTTATGTCTTACGTCTCATGTCACAAAGATACCCTGCTAAACTAAACCTGGCTTGACATGTATGTCCTTCTACAGAGTCCCGTGTTTGCTTCTGCTGGGTGACTCAGGGTGCTGCTTACCAGGGACTGAAATAATGCTTTCTCAGCGTGCCTTAGTGTAGATTCAAAAGCAAGTGTAAGCAGGCATGTGGTTATGGATTCTTCAGGGGAGCTCCCTTCCCCCATTCTCAACCCCACCAAACAGATGCACCACCCAGACAGAGAGATAGGTGTGTTTTTCGTTTGGTTGGTTTCCTTCTGTGGCAGGAGATTTTATATTTAGTCTACTCTTTCATTTAAGGTAGACCTCCTTAGAGGAGTGGTTTTCAAACTGCTGTCAAGTCCCATTAGTAGACAGTAAAATCAATTAATGTGGTGGTTCTCCACCTTGGCTACCCGTTAGAATCACCCAGGGAGCTTTTAAAACCCGGACTCCTAGGCCACAACCCAATACCAATTAAATCAGAATTGCAGAGAATGGGACAGACAATGTATATTTTTTTTATAGCTCCCGGGGGACCTGAATAAAGAGCCAAGATTGAGAGCCACCATCCTAATCAGCATTTTACAATAAAATAGAATGGAATACAACAGAACAGAGATACATTAACATCGATCCTCAGTAAGAACTGGGCACGTAGGTACAAAATCTGCTGTTCAGTGGATGTGTGTGATGATATATCATGTTCTAATAGAAATTATATTCTTTCTCGTGGTTTTCCCTTTAAAAAAAAAAAAAGTTAAGCTTCTTGGTTACCAAGATTAGATGTGGTCCTCACAGTAACTGAAGCTTGGGAGGCAGTTTATTGCCTGAAGTCCTACTGCATTTTTTTTTTTTTTTTTGTACATGTGGAGAATTCCCTGGCTGAAGCTTGGGAGGCAGTTTATTACCTGAAGTCCTACTGCATTTTTTTTTTTTTTTTTGTACATGTGGAGAATTCCCTGGCTTTCTTGGATGTTCAGCTATACATTTCCATTTTATCCAGCTGCTCTGGGCATTTTGTGAAAGGTTACCGGGATGTCAAATCTACCATACTGCTGAAGATGGAATTCCAGATTTCTTTATATACTTCTGTTTTCTTGGAACTTTATTTCAACATGCACTCTCATGTGTAAGTTAATTTTGCACTTATAATATGCTGTGATTGTACTCTGTTGATATGAATATATTCTACAAAGACCGAAAGATGGAGACGTTTCCACTTCTCCCAATAAACTGGGACAGGAGAAAGCATCATATAGACTGTGTTTGTTGTTATTGTCCTTGGCATGGCTGAACTAGTCACTGGGAACATTTGGGCCCTTCCCAAAACTCTTCGGGATCTTTTTTTGTGTTGTGTGTGTGTGTGTGTGTGTGTGTTTAAGTGATATGTGAGTTTAGGGATTCTAGCTGTTAAGCCCTTTGTCTATCCTGTCCCCAACACATCAAAAGATGCCACAGAAATACTTCTCTAATACCACCATGTCCCATCTCTGGAATTCAACACTTTCTCCTATCTTAATCCTCCCAAATGCCACTGACCCAGCCAAAATTCCATCCGGCCACAGGGAGTGATGGGAATTAGCCCATAGGGCATTTTGTCCAATCCAGGCTGGTGCTAAGCGTCTCGTTACCGAAGACATTTGACCTCCCTTCATGTTACTGTTGTGGTTCTCCTACATCTGCAACTGTGACTACAGTAAGTGTGTTCTCCTGCAATCGTTAAGTTCAGAGCTGTGGCACCCAGACCCCCACGCTGCAATCTGGCAGATTGCTGGCAATCTGTTTTCTCTCTCCGAGGAAGTAAACAGCTGCACAGTCGCTCAGAAATACCAAGGTGATAAAGGTGAAATGAAGTATATTAACAGATTGACTGAGGTGAGGCGGGGCCTTGGGTTTTATTTTGATTACATCGAACTGATCAAAACGCTTTAATACATTACTAGGCGCACAGAATTGGATGATAATCCCTTGAGGTAGGACAAAAAAAGGCAAGGGAAATGTTTAAGAAAAAAAAAGTGCAAGAGAACAAATGCTTAGGAAAGAAAAAGAAAAAAAAAATTACTACCTACCCAAACCCCATCTTACTCCTCTGGGAGGAGTCCCTGTTCCCCAGGCTTACACAATCTGCCACTGTCCCAGGAGGGCAGGGACCCTCTTACACCAGAGAGACCTGACAGGATGCTGGTTCTTTTTTCAAATAATATTATGGGACAACAAATAGGGGGAAACACCCTCAAGTTCATCAAAGAGGACTGGAAATGTGTAATACTCCGGGTCATCCCCAAATATGTAAATGTAATGCTTTCTGATTTGCTACTTTTAGTTCTCTCCATCTTTACTCTGAAATTAAAGTTAACTGCTGTGAAGGAATAAGCAGATTTTGCAGAGCATTGTTTATTTAACCGTAACTCAAGTCAGTAGGAAAAGCAGCTAGGTCAAATTAGCCTTTTCCCCCGGCTATATTAAAGGGCGAGTGCATATTATGACCACAATCCGAATTTCCAAAATTTAAATAACTCCCACTTCATCCATATCCTCCCTTCCTCCCTCTCTCTCCCCTTTCTCCCTCTTTCTAGCAGACACTGTTTCCAATTCCTCGACTGCTCTTCCATTGTTCCGGGAAGAAGTCCATTTAATTCTGTGTACCAAGTTTATTATGTTTTAAATTATCTCTTGGGCAATTCTTACAGATTCTATATATAACCAGTTCTATAGTGTTGGTGCCAATTTTTCTTCTTGATAGCTTTCTTTGGATGAAAGAGTTGTACTTACAGCCCAACTTTTTCTTACAACACACACACACACACACACACACGATTTTATACATGCTAAAAAACCACGCAGTCAACACACAAAAATCTAACTCTGCGCTGTCCAATATGGGAGCCAGTAGCCAAAAGTGCCTCATTAAGCTTAATTACAATTTTTGCAAAATTAAAATCTGTCCGCTAATAAATGTTAGGCACATTTCAAAGGCTCAATACCCACAAAGAGCCAGTGGCTATCATACCACATAGTGCAAAAGGACAGGGTCATCACTGCAGAAAGTTCTACTGGACAGCCTTGTTTTAAAAGTATCTATATAATTTGGAAGTAACAGTGCAAAGCTGAAATATATGATTCATTGATTTTTTTGATCCCCTTTTTTCCTTTCATGCCTTCTTTTAACCAAATGAACAATCTACAGACATGTATTTTGTTAAATGTCACTGTTATCGTCCACAAGATGGAGAAACAGAGTATCATTAAGGATAAAACACGAAACAACTCTCTGGTATGTGTGTCCAGGTAGAGTTTCAGAATAAACATCAAGGTCAAAAGTCAGCACTTTCAGGGCTGACCTCATAGGATTGGTTTTCTAAAGCCTTATCCACCGAATCATTAACATTATACACAAGTAAAAAACCAAGACTGTTCAATTTAAGACGTTCTCTGTCCTCCTAATTTTATACTTGTTTAACGGTTGCTAAGGGAAAACGAGAAACACCTGAACGGTTTATTATCATATCTATACACTCGAGTCCAAACCAGTGTGTTGCAGACTACCTCAATGTTGATAGAAAACCATCCTCAGATCCATTACTGGGATAAAACACCTAAAGCCTAAGAAATACCAGGAAAACCAATATAAAGTATTACAACCACTTTGACATTTACAAGGCTCTACCTCCAGGCGGTAGAGCCTTGTTTTAAGGGAAATTCCTTATTTTTAAGCTCGAGGATGATGGGCTGCGGGGTATGATTTCATAATTCACCAATGAGGAGATGACCTTGATTACTCCATTCAAGCAGAAAATGTGAAAGGCAGCTTTCCAGAATCCATGCAAGCAGATTAAAACAAACAAGCCCCACTGGTAACCAGTTCCAGGTTTGCGGCAATAAGAACCCACACCTGGGGGACGATGGGGACAAGCGGAACTTAAGGCAATCTTTACTAAGAAGCTTAATAACTCAAAGAAAAATAAAACTTCAAACGCTCCCTAATTTATCCAGTTAATGAACTGTGCCTTCTAGAACATATGCCAAAATACAGAGTTTCCCTGTAGAAGGACTAAACTTTGTCTTTATATTCATTTACAGATTCAAAATCAAAAGATTAAAAAATAATTATCATCTAATATTTCAAATTCCTGAAGGTGCAGAAGGGAAGGCATACGTGGGAAGAATCTAAGGAAGCCCGAGTGAATAGATAAAATTACAGACATCTAAATTAAGTGGATTCCTGGGGTAACAATGTACAAAACTCTGTGATGTTTATACTTGGGTCTTTGATCAAACTGAAATATTTTCACTTCCTTCAAAAGAAAATGTTGTCAAGAGTTAGGTGTGCATCCCCAGGACGGAATACAAGGCAGGAATTAAAAGCCATGCTTCTGGACCTCCAGGTTGTAGTCTGACAAAAGTAAGAGGCTTGGAAGGTGTCACTCCCGTATTCACAAAAGGTGAAAGAGTGAAAACCAGCAACTGTTCTTTGATCCAGCAGAGATTTGAGGTCAAAGGACAGACCGCCACCCTAAAAACTAGGTTCACCAGCAGACACGGAAAATTAAAGCTTCCCGGAAACAGAAACCACTCAGAAACCAGCTCTGACGCCGTATCAGGTACAAACACTTCAAGGAAGAATGCTTGAGTAGTTGGCGGAACCTGAGCACGAACCCGCCTGACAGAGAGACTCCTGGAGGCCTGACCTGCGGTGGGGGCAGCATCACACTCTCGTGACCCACTAGGACCCTGGGGGACAGATCACAGAACAATCCCCCCTGCTTCCAAAGGGACAAGGGACAAATAACCATTATATGATAAGCCCAGGGCATTTGGTTCCCCTCAACAAAAGCTTTCAGCGTCCCCATCCAGGGAAATACCCAACTCCAGCCCCCGCAGAGTCTGACATGGGGGAAGGAGGGACTGCAAAATGGCAAGGCCACTGCGGAGGACAGTGTGGCAGTTTCTTACAAATCAAAGCATGCTCTTATCCTTCCATTGATCGAGCACACTTCCAGGTATTTACCCAAGTGAATTGAAACTTTAACGTCCACGCAAAAACCTGCACATGCAAAGGTGATGGAAGTTTTATTATAATCGTCAAAACTTGGAAGCAACCCAGATGTCCTTTAATCGGGGAAGGGATAAGCATATTGTGGGACAGTGGAATATTATTCCCCGCTAAAAAAAGAAATGAGCTATTAAGCCATAGAAAGACACGGAGGAAATTTAAATATATACCAAGTGGAAGAAGCCAGTCTGAAAAGGTGACACAACGTATGATTCCAGCTCCATGATATTCTAGAATAGGCAAGACTGTTGGCAGTTAAAAGATCAATGGTTGCGAAAGGGTTCGTTGAGGAGGAAGGAATGGATAAATTGGTAAAGCAGCTGGGAAACTATTCCTTATGATATTGTAATGATACATACAGGTCGTTACACATTTGTGAAAACTCACAGAATGGACATCAAGAGGGAACCCTAATGTCAACTATGGACTCTGCTGATTACTGACGTGTCAGCGTTGGTGCATCACCCATAGCAGGTGAAGCATGCTGGTTCTGGGTGGTGACGGCAGGGGAGGTCGGGCAGGGGGAAGGGAAGGCAGGGCTTTGTGGGAATTCTCTCTACTTCCTGCTCAGTTTGGCTGTGAACCTAAGACTACTCTAAAATATAGTCTATCAAAAATAAAAATGCTTCGATATGCAACTGACTGCAATATTATCATGTGAAAAAAGTCCGATCCTATATATAGAATGACCCCAACTGGGGAACAGGTGTTTTGTTAAGCAGCAGGGTTAATAATGGTGAGGTCTCGGTAAGTGAAAGAGCTCACAGTCTAGTGGGAAGGACAATCATCCGGACAAAAGGTCACACAAATAAACACACAGTTGCCAACTATCACAAGTGTTTTCAAGAAATGTCCCAGGAGCCCACCACAGGGCCTAATTTAGAGAGGGAGTGGGAGGAGGGTGGTAATAAGGGCCAAACAATGTGACTTTGAGGAAGTGACACAAGAAGGCTGGGATTTAAATGAGGAGTAGGGATTAACTTGTGAAGAGCTGGATGAAAGACCACCTATGAGGCTGTTCCTCACAGCATGGCTTAGGTGTCCGTCCCTGGGAGAAAAGACTAAGCACAGTAAGTTCCTGCACTGGGCTGCACAGTGTTAGAATGGACAAGCTCAGTTCACCAACAGCAACCCACATGGATCCCCAAACAGTGTTGAGATGGAAAAAGAAACTGAATGAGATTTATTATCCGATGCCATGAATGAAACTCACAAACACATGCGCTCATAGAAAACATTACCTGTCTCTCAAAGACAGATCTCAAAACATACACCTAATAAAAGTAACTGGCTCCCTTGAAGAGGGGAAATAATAAAACTAATAGGGACTAAAAAGGATGGTATAAATTCCAGAGTGTGACAAACTCGGCAACCAGGGCAGAAAGAAAAAGCAAGAGAGAAAGAAAGGAAGGGGGGGCGAGGGGGGGAGGGAGGAAGGGGAGGGAGGGAGAAAGAGAAAGAGAGAAAGAAAGAAAGAGAGAAAGAGAGACAGACACTGGAAGAGGAATATTCTGGTAAGAGGAAACATGATACTCCAAGGCAGTGAGGCAAGCAAAGTCCTGGGTTTTTGAAGAGCCCAAAGCAGAACCTGTGTGGTCTCTGGAGCAGCGGAAGTTGGATAGGGAAGAGGAGAGCTGGCTAGATATGAAGTTGGTGGGGAAAGCGTAGGCCAGGCCAGTGCCTCCTCAGGACCTTGCTGGGGGCTCAGAGTCTGTCCCAGCTACAGAGTCTTGAGAAAAAGAAACCAACAGAAACAAATTTTTAAAAAAAATTTAGGAAAGAAAAAAAAATTTAGGAAAGACCGTAGTATTAACATTGAGTATAGCCAGGTAAAATTATTCTAGTTGATCTTATATAAATGTCACCTGTGTTTAAAAAATACTTTTATAATAAATAGGTGCTATTTCTGTAGATGAAAAAAATTAGGTTATATTGAAACATGGCTTTCTAAAGTGTTCAAAACTAGTATGTAGTAGGTTCAAGAAACATAATTAGAGGAGCATCTGGGTGGCTCAGTCGTTAAGCGTGTACCTTCAGCTCAGGTCATGATCCCAGAGTCCTGGGATCGAACCCCCCATTGGGCTCCCTGCTCAACAGGAAGCCTGCTTCTCCCTCTCCCGCTCCCCCTGCTTGTGTTCCTTCTCTTGCTGTGTCTCTCTGTCAAATAAATAAATAAAATCTTAAAAAAAACCATAATTAGAATTGTACTTTAGAAGATATCATCTATTCTGTGAATAGAATAACATATTGCAAATATAACCAAAAGAACTAATATTTCCCTTTAATGGATGAAGTGGATTCATTTAAGGCTTGTCCCTTTAAAGCATTTATTACTTTTTATATGTGCTATTAAAATACATACTTTCATTACTCTAATGAGAAAATCCCCCATAAAACTGAGAGAAAAAAATGAAAAACCACCGTCTAACAAAATTACTTTGTAAAACTGAGATTGAATACAGATAAAAGAGCTATTGTGTTTTCATTGAATAAATATGAAAAATATAAAGAGAGAGAGAGGAAGAGAGAATCATCACTGACCGGCCCTTACATGAACTGAAATGTATATGGTTTACTCCTAACCTGTGACAGAATTAGTCCTGAGGTATTACATTAGCGCTGCTTTATCTTCTCATGCACATTTTGCCCTTTCAAATAAGAGCAAATGCCCATTATGGATGCACTGCAATTTCACAAGAAATAGAGGTACATGAAATTTAGGTCTGAAATAGCACTTCTAAATTAATGCTACTAATTTATCTATACATGCCTATGACGGATCCACTCTGTCATGATGCAATGCTAAGTAGGCCACAAGGCATCATTGAAAGATTAAAGAGAATAAAACATGGAACTGCCCAAAGGCCTACAGGTCATTTAGTTCACTCCCCACCTTATTAATAAGGTTATCCCTGAGAATTCCAAACCAATCTTCAAAGAATTTTTAATACAGAGACTTCCTTTATCTGGGAAGATCCCACTTCTGAAAGCCGCAAGGAAACACTCCAGCAGACATCAACACACAGAACGATTATTCTTCTAGAGTTGCTTTTATCACCAGTTGGAGTAAAAGAGCTTCAGATAATAGATTCTTTAAACCGTGAGACCAACATAAGCATTATTCAGACTTTAATAAACAAGAGTAGGATGGGTCCGGTGGTAATTTAGAAGCCAGAAAAATACCTGAATAGCCATATGGGCTGTGCTGTCCTCTGCAATCCACTACCCTACCCACTGGACAGTCCTCGCATTGGCCAATCCCACTCTCCCTCCACCTGGCCCTATTTCATGCTTCCCCCTTCTCTCTCTCTTTTTTTTTTAAGCTTTTATTTATTTATTTGACAGAGAGAGAGAGAGAACACAAGCAGAGGGAAGAGGCAGAGGGAGAAGCAGGCTCCCTGCTCAACAGGGAGCCTGACGTGGGACTCGATTCCAGGACCCCGGGATCATGACCTGAGCCGAAGGCAGCCACTTAACCAACTGAACCACCCAGGTGTCCTGCCCCCTTCTCTTCTTTCTCCCTTGCAGTGTGAGCCTTCCCGTGGCACCCATATGTCAACTTTTTTGTTCTTGTTAATTGGAAAATATTTCAAAGAAATGGCAAGATTCCTAAAGTACCTGGTGAGAAAAAAAGATTTGGCAGGCTAGAATTCTGGGGAAGGTCCTGGCTAAGTTTTCTGTGGGAAAAGGTACAGAATGAGAAGGGAACAAGGAAGGAAAAGATGGTGTGTGCTGTGGCAGGGCAGAGATGACTTCAGGATCTGCAGGGTGACAGGCAACAGGTATGTGCTCACTTGGTTCATCTGGAGGGAATCACTGAAAGGTTTCCCCTCCCACAATAAGCAAATGCCCAAGAGATGTGAAACTTTCTTTTTCTCTGAGAGACTTCTAGTGATCTATGGAAAGAGTATTTTCATTAGATAACCTGCCTAAAAACTGACAGAAAAGATTGGAAAGGTAAAACTATAACCTCAAAATGCACCCTACTAGACATGATGTGACATGAACAGCCAGGTTACTCTCTTCTCGTCACTTTATGAAACTATTCATTACACAAATCTAAAAACATTCTCATTTGGGTGCTTTCTTCATCTCACAACAGCAATAAAAAAAGCTACCATGTTTTAAAGACTTAGTTCAAATGACTATAAATATTTCAGATATTCACATTCAGCATATATTTAAAAAGAGAGCAGGATGGAACAGGAAGCCAGAGAAGAGGCCTAAAAAGACATGAATGAATTCTACTAGACACTTGAAGAAGAATTAATAGCCAGTTCTTCATAAATACTTCCAAAAAAGATCAGGGGAAACACGTCCTAACTCATTCTATTAGCTAGTATTTACCTGATACCCCAGCCAAAGATATCACAAGAAAAAAAACTAGAGACCAATATATATTATAAATATGGATGCAAAAATTCTTGAAAAAAAAAAACAAAATCCAATAATATATTAAAAGGATGGTAAAACATGACCAAGTGGGATTTATCCCAGGAACACAAGGTTGGTTTAACATCCAAAAATCAATTACTGTAATATACCATATTGACAGAATTAAAAACAAAGTCACATGATCATCTCAATAGACATAGAGAAAGTATTTGACAAAATCCAACACCCTTTCATGATAAAAAACATTCCATAAAGTAAGAGAGTAAGGAAACTTCCTCAACCTGAAGAAGGCCATCTATGAAAACCCCACAGCTAACATCTCTATGTTAAAGACTAGACACTGTCCTTCTAAGAGCAGGAACAAAACACAGGTGTCCACTCTAACCATTACTATTCAACAGTGTAGGAGACATTCTAGCATGGCAATTAGGCAAAACAAGAAATAAAAAGCATTCATTTTGGAAGGGAAGAAGTAAAACTATCTCTATTCACAGATGACATGATCTTGTACATACAAAATCCTAAAGAATTCACTAAGAATTTTAGAACTAATAAATTCAGCAAGGTGCCAGGATTGAATATATACAAATCTATATACATCAATCTATTGTATACTTGTAACAATCCCAAACTGAAACTAAAAACCAATTCTCCATTTAAAATAGTATCAAAGAGAATAGAATATTTAGAATAAATTCAAGAAAAGTGCAAAGCATATACTCTGAAAAGTATAAAACATTCTTGAAAAAATCAAGAAAGACTTAAATAAATGGAAAGACATACCATGTTCATGGATCAGAAGACTGCATATTATTAAGATGGAAACACTCTCCAGATGGATTACAGATTCAGTGCAATCCCTATCAGAATCCTAGATGCTGTCTTTGTAGACACTGACAAGCTGATCCTAAAATTCATATGGGATTGAAAGGGATCTTAAATAGCCCAAACAATCCTGAACAAGAGGAACAAAGTTGTGGATTTATACACCCCAATTTTCAAACTTACTACAAAGCAACAGTCAAGACAAAGTGGTACTGGAATAAGAACAGACACCGAGATAAATGGAATAGAAAGTGAGTGTCCAGAAATAAACCTATAGATCTATGGTCAACTTATTTTTAACAAGCATACCAAAAGCATCCAATGGAGGAAAGAATAGTCTTTCAACAAGTGGTGCTGGGACAACTCAATAGCCATATACATAAGAATAAATTTGGACTTTATCTCACACTACATGTAAAAATTAACTCAAAGTGCACGAAAGATCTAAATGTAAAAACTACATCTAATACAATTCTCAGAAGAAAACTTAGGGGTAGATCTACATGACATCGAGTTTAGCAATGGATTCTTAGGTATGACATCAAAAACATGAGCAACAAAAGAAAAAATACAACATAAGAAAAAAATACACTGAGCTTTATTTAATACTTCTATGCTTCCAAGCACACTATCAAGAAAATGAAGAGACAACCCACATAATGAGAGAATATATTTGCAAATCATATATATGATAAAGGAATATCTAAAATATTTTCTATATATCTAGAATATATAAAGAACTCCTGCAACATGATAATTAAAAAAAAAAACAAATAACCTAACTAAAATATGGGGAAATGATCTGAATAGACAGTTCTCCAAAGAATATATACAAATGGCCAATAAGCACCGGAAAAAAAATGCCTTTCCTCTGGGAAAAGGCAAATCAGAACCACAATGAGACATCACATCACATCCACTATGATGGCTAGAATCAAAAAGTCATATAGTAGTGAGTGTCGGTGATGATGTGAAGAAATTGGAATCCTTACACATTCCTGGTAGTAAAATGGTTCAGCCACATCGGAAAACTATGTGATAGATCCTCAAATGGTTAAACATAGCGTGACCACATGATCTAGCAATTCTGCTCC
>NW_023270426.1:1401277-1422251 GCF_011800145.1 Mirounga leonina | reverse complement strand
CAAATGGTTAAACATAGCGTGACCACATGATCTAGCAATTCTGCTCCTAGGAACATATCCAAAAGAACTGAAAACATGTGCACACAAAAACCTGGAATGTTTACAGCAGCATTATTCATCAAAGACAAAATGTGGAAAGAACCCGAATGCCCATCAACAAATGGAGATTCAAACTGCAATAGATTCATACAATGAAACGTAACTGGGCCATAAAAAGGAATGAAGTACTGAAACGTGTGAATTAGATCTCAATAAAGCTATAACTTAAAAAAAATCGATCATCTGAAATGCACACAGTGCAACAAATGTCGATCGTCATTCATTGGCATGACTCAAGGGAATGAGCCAAACCAATGGGAAAGGATGCAGAATTCAATCATGCATTCAGGGAAACAGTTGCAATCAGGTCTCAAAGTTGAAAAAAAAGTTGCTAAAGCAGTAGGTGAGGGAAGAACTTAAAGGTGGGACTGGGGTAGGGGGGTGGGGGGATGAGAATCCATTCCATCTGAGAAAGGTAGCCTGCGTCCCCTTTTCAGAGCATCTGGAAGAAGAGGTCTGGCATGTCCACCTGCAGCCTGGGTAGAACCACTGTTCAGATTAGCACCTGCTCTATGCCCTGCGTCCAACCTCAATGAAGAGCAGGGTCAGTACTTCTGACTCCTGGAAGGAAAGATCTCTCCTCAAGGCTGGCTAAATGTTTGATCCTACCTAGGCTTAAAATTTAATTAAGTAATTAAATTTAATTCAAATTTAAATGTAATTCAAATAATGCCATACGTCAACCCTGTCGTATTAGTTGCATTTCTGGTTACATTTAAGAATAATCTATTATTTCCTGCTGGAGTTGTGACTTCATGCTAAGAGATATACAATAATTTGACTAAGTGTATAAAGTGGTATTAGAATGTTTTAAGTGAATGCGATTTGCTAGAACTTTGGTTGATTAGACTCATAAGAATAATTTAACTGTTGGACAAGTTTGGCTTATTCGTGTTGTAAGGTGTTTCTTATCAGGCATTGGAAATGCTGAAACAGAAAAATGAATGCATTAAATTAGGATAGAACTTACAAGAGTGAAGGGAATTTCATCAGCCAAGGTTATAAATGAGAGCTAGTGTTTTAACAATTTAGTCTGATCAACTTGAATTAATCAACCATTGAGAAAAGAAACAGGAAAACTGCTTGGTTTTTATTTTACTTATTTTTATTTTATGTAATTATCCATAGTATATTATGATTTGTAAAGTTGAGCTTAAGTTCTTCAAGGAAACTAGGTTTTAAATCTGTAATGTGAAAGAGATTAAAAATTTACAACCTAAGTAACATATATACTCTTCTTATGTAAAAAAAAGGCCCCATTCAGACTTTCATGAAAACACTCATCTTTACATAAATCTCTTTAAACAAGAGATTTAAAGAAAACATTCATTCCTTCCATAAACGTTCTGGAGCGCCTCCTCTGAGCCAAGCAGGGTTCTCGATGCTGAGAATATAGCCCTTAACTAGAACAAATTAAGTCTCTGCCCACATGGAGTTTACATTCTAGTCGGGAGAGACGGGCAACAACAAACACGTATTTTTATCTTAGATAATATTTCTAAAAACATATTTATGTCACACAAAGAGTGGAGGGCAGAACAGCATAGTGGCTTAGGACATGATCCTGAAGCCACACAGCTGAGCTCAAATTCTGGCCCCAATTTTTAGATAATAAATATCTAAACGATGTGATCTCAAAAAGCGACTTAACCTCTTGGTGCCTCAGTTTCTTCATCTGTAAAATGGGAATAATAATAGAGCTACCCTATAGGGCTCCGAGGAAGAAGAATGAATTGGTATTTATAAAGCACTTAGAACATCGCCCAGGACACAGAAAGTACTATGCATATTTTGTTATAGAAAATGTCAGGTAATCAGCGTCATGAGAGAAAATAGAGCATAATAAGGGGACAGACAGTGATGCCTATGGGAAGGGACAGGGAACCATTTTAAATAACGCTGTCAGGACCCATCTCCCTAAAGAGGGGCTATCTGATCCAGGGGCTGAGTGTGATGGGGAAGAGCCTGTTCAAAATGGGGAAAGGCATTCTGGGCAGAGGGATGTGCAAAGGCCCTGAGGAAGGGGCAGGTATGATGAGTGTGAGGAAGAGGAGGAGGTTCCAGATGGTTCTGATGAGGAAAGTCCTATGATCTCGTTTACATTTTTAAAGGACCTGTGCCTGCTGGGGTGGGGGTGGGGGAATCTGACCAAAGAGAGAGAGGCAGGTGGACAGAGGAGCCCACATCAAAGGCCATCTTGGGAGTAATTCTTTACGACCTGTTTTCTCTTAAAAATGAGAAATGGGGGTGACGTGGCCGACAGTGGTAGCTGGGGAGGTGCTGGAAGCAACTGGATGCAGGAGACAGTTTTGAAGGGAGAGCCAACAGGATTTGCACGTGGGATGCTTCTGACAGCCAAGAGCCTTAGGACTTGAACTATGGCCCTTGGACCAGAAGCATCAGTATCACCTGGGAGCCTGTGAGACAAGCAGAATCTCAGGCCCTGTGCCAGACCCACTGAATCTAAATTGCATTTTAACACTATTTCCAGGTAACTTCTCTGCACTGCACGGGGAAGGCTGAGAGGCACTAAATTAGGGTGGCGCCATGGTGGGGGCGGGGATAGAGTGGGAGAGAGGACAGGGACCAGGGACAAGAAGTTCAAGGACAGGGTGAAAACAGCCAGCACCTGAGAAAGCTTTCGTGTCCTCAGAGGCAGCCTGTCCGGTTACCGTCCGACCCACAGTTGTGGGTCCGTTTGATGCCAGAGCATCAAACGGGGCGGAGAAGGGGCCGGGTTGTTGTTTCTTTGGGTTCTCTTGACAATTCAAACACGCTCTGCAAATACCTGAGTCTCTAAACAGGAAATGCTCGAAAAGCATGCACCATTTATTTAAATAATGTGCTTGGGGATATGAAAGAGTGATGTATGCATACAATTTCCAAGGCCCTGATAAGAGTCTTTTTCAGGTGTTAAATAAAGATGACATAAAGCCTTTACATATTAAGTCTTTAAAAGATTTTATTTTAAATAACCTTTATGTGGCATATTAAATATTAACTTCTTGGGGCACGTGGGTGGCTCAGTTGGTTAGTGTGTGACTTCAGCTCAGATCACGATCTCAGGGTCATGGGATCAAGCCCTGCATCCTGCTTTGCACTCAGCGTGGAGTCAGCTTGGGATTCTTCCTCTGCCTCTCCCTCTGCCCCTCCCCCTACCTGTGCTCTGTCTGTCTCTCTCTCTCAAATAAAATAAATAAATCTTTAAATAAATGTTTTTAAAAATATTAACTTATTAAAGCCTCACAACACCTACATACCTATAGATAGGTACTATTTTACCCCTGCTTTACAGATGAGTAAACAGAGGCCCACAAAAGGTCAGGTAAGTTCCACAAGATCTCACAGCCGGTAGAGGGTGGAGTCAAGCTTCAGGGTCTGTACTGCTTTTCTTCAAGTCAATATATAAAAGTTGCTTTGGAAAAAAAAATCACTGGGCGCCTGGGTGGCTCAGTTGGTTAAACAGCTGTCTTCAGCTAAGGTCGTCCTGGGGTCGAGCCCCACATCAGGCTCCCTGCTCAGCGGGGAGTCTTCTTCTCCCTCTGCCCTTACTCCCTTGCTCATGCTCATTCTCTCTCTCTCTCTCTCGCAAAAATAAATAAAATCTTAAAAAAAAAGAAAAGAAAAATCAGAGACTCCCTAGAACGAAGGTTGTGTTTAGAGTAGCCTCCCCTTATCTGCAGGGGATACCTTCCAAGACCCCCAGGGGATGCCTGAAGCCTCAGATGGTAGGAACCCTATACAAGCTACATTGTTTCCTATGCACACATACCTAGGATAAAGTTTAATTTATAAATCAGGCACAGTAAGAGATCAACAACAAAAACAAATAATAAAATAGGACGATTATGATAATATACTGTATTCAAAGTTATGTAAATGTGGTCTCTCTCAAAATATCTTGCTTTGCTGTGCCCACCTTTTTCTTCTTCTTGGGATGATGTGAGATGATAAAAGGTCTGTGTGAGGAGGTGAAGTGAGGGGAACCACACAGGCGTTGTGATGGAGCATTCAGCAACCATTAACCTTCTGACAACATGTCAAGAGGGAGGACCGTCAGCCGCTGAACCTCGGTTGACCGCAGGTAACTGAAACCGCGGATAAGGGGGAGCTACATTACTCGCAAAGCCGACTTATCCTCCCTTGGCTCCAGGCAGATAAGAAATCAATCCTATATTTAAAGAGACTTCGAGAAGGCTAGGTCCTTACTTCCCTTGATAAATGATTCCAAGGTCGGATGTCTCCAACGGCCAAGATGCTCTTCCTTACACAAACTTAACCTCAAACATTCCGGCTGCAATGTAAGCACGTTTTCCCCTTGCTACTTCTCTGAAGACCTGCCAGCTGGGCTCTGAAATTTTAAATCCATTCCATTTCAGGGACACCTCCCTCCCTTTTTTTTTTTTTTTCCCTTTCACATTCTAGAAATGTCCTGTGCTGAATCATTACATTCATTAGGCTAAGTCCAACTGTGATTCCCTTGCTAATCTTTGCTTCACTCGGAGCATTAGAAGTCAGGAACATCAAAGGTGTTGCGGCGGAGTGTCCTTATGTGACTGGAGTGGAAAATGCCTCCGTGGTGAGGCTCTGGGGACAAGCGAGTGTCACCAAGGAGATGTGCTCTTTTTGGGCCTCACTCTCAGTAAACACAACCCAGAGATTCTGGTTAAATAGATACCGGGGACCTGAGACTGCAATGCTGTGCTTACAAATCACCTCCACCTGTGTCATTGGTGAGCAACAAGGAGAGAATCTGCAGTGATCACAGGAATTCAATGAAAAGAACGCAATGTTTCGGTGCATTAAGTGTCTCGGGTGCTGAGAAATAATGAATCACCAGAAAGAAGCCAATGTGTGTGATGATCTGCCTATGTGGATTTCACCTCTGCCAATAACAAAAGCCAGAGGGAGTATCGGGATCTTACATGTATAATGTTGTATCTTTAGAATCCCTGGAATTCCTTTAAAAAAATTTTTTTAAATCCACCCTGGCTACCGTAAGAATAAGTAAAGTGAAAAAAAAGTGGAAAAAAAAATAAAAATAAATAAAAATAAAAAAAAACAAAACCCAAAAAACAACAACAAAAAAGAGTAAGTAAAGTGAATTTAGGCACAGTCACCATTACAGGGTACTCACAGTGGTCTGCTTAGAAACATTTGGAGCCTAACCCTCCCTGCTTCCCCAGGGCCTCCATCCACACTTGGCTACATTTTATGAACATCGTGTGTAATCCAAAGTCCTGAAAGCCTGCACTGCTAACAAGTTTGCAAAGTACAGTGGTCTTCGAAGTCAGTCAGGGTGGGTGCAAGGGCCAGCCATGCAAATCGCCTGTCAGGTAACCCAAGTCAGGCTACCTTAACTTTCTCAGACTCCCCAGCTATAACTTGAGGATAATCTGCATTTCTCAACTTTTTTTCCTTACCATCCCCCTAAGGAGCCTCTTTTTCTTTAACCTAACCACCCTTATATTTTAATACCATAGGATACTATAGATCCGATTTTGTCTTTAATGGATATTTAAATGTTATACATAAAGAGTAAAATTTGTTCACCCCCCCAAGAACCAATGTTTGCCCCCCCCTTGAAGTGATATCTCCCCTATAGAGAATCTAGGGGATAAGGATGTCTGTTTTCCAGAGTAGTCCAGCAGAGAGGGAATACGTACGATGAGGCACCGGGCATAGTCCAGATCTTTCTCTCATGAAGCTAATATCTTAGTGGCTTAACTAACTACATCAAGCCTCCCCGAGAATGAGAACGTGAGAACTGTTATTGTTGTCATAATGTAGCATTACACTACACATTGTTAGACTGGGCTCCACAGTGTACACAGATCAGCAAAATTTGGGTCACGGCATTAAAGATCCATCTCTAGAGCACCTACCAACAGCCTCCAAGTCATCACAGAAGGCAAAGCCCAAGATCTCACTTAACTGATTAGTCCAATTCCATCATTTTACAAATGAATAAATCAGATCCATTTTTGATGTGGTTTTCATTTTACCTAAGTTCTTAGGAAAAAGTCCCTCCACAGAGCTACAGGCATACTTAGGTATTATAAGCAGTATGGATCGGTAAAATTCTTACAGAAATACTGATGTCCTTTTAATTTGGGAAACTTTAATAAAGGAAAGGCAAAAACATAATATTCAACCGTGCTCCAACTTGATAACATGTTGCTAATTTAAGCAAAAAGGACTCCTCGATATTTACAAGTGTCTATGAAACAAGCTTTATTCGTTTTTCTGTTCCTCCTAATGTCTGCACTTTTCAATGAAGTTACGGCATCACAAAACCTAGAAAGACTGCAGCTCACATAGAGTCAGATACAATCGCTTCATGGGCATAACCCAAGGGAATGTTACCCCCTCTTTTTTTCCCTGCAAGCCAAAGTTCAGGAGACTTAAGGAGAACGCAAACATCTTTGTTTCCCAGTTATTTTTAGGAAACAAACACTATTCTACTGATTTCTGCAGAGGCTAGACGAGTAGACCAAAGACTCATTCTCAAAGCACTACAAGTCTGTTTCCTTCCCATGTGAAATAAAGCAACACAATGCCCCGAGGAGGAGGCAACAGGCAGAATTTATCACTACGGGGACAACGAAGAGTGAAGGTAGGAAGGAAGGTGACCCGCGGGATTGGGGGGATGCAGATGCTATCATTAGAGAAAAAATACAATCGAGCCCTGGAGTTTGTTTTTCCAAGCTGCCCCCGGAGTGTAACCAGGAGGGGCAGAAAGACAATGACAAGTGCTTCTGGACTGTGACAGGTCACCGAGTGGAACACAAGTAAGTAGCAATTCTCCCCAAGTTCCCACCACGCAAGAGGGGGCAAGTTCAACCCTGCCCACAGTCACACATGTGCCCCCAGATCAGCCGTCCACTTGAATGTCTTTGGAAATCAGTGTTTTGCCGCGAGTTTTCCTTCTTGTAACATCAGCTGTGCTGCAGATCAAGGCCACCTCCGGCAGAAATTGTGTGCTCATTGGGCAGATAAAAAGCTCACGCTAGAAAGGCTGCTGGGTCTCGGGGAGGGTTCAGGGGGGAGTGAGGCAGTCAGCATGGGCTGCTTTCACCCTGCCTTCTACCCACCTCCTCATCCCTGTGGCACTCTGACGTTCCCAGGGGGCCAGGTGCAAGCACCCGATTTTGTTTGGTTTTGAATGCCTGTCAAGCCCTTCACCTCTCTGAGGTTTGGGATCTGAGCTAGGGCTGTAGCATCGTGTCTCACCCATCCAACCAGCAGCAAAATGGTGTATCAACCCCCAACACCCTCTGCAGCACATTCCCCTGACTTGTCAGCTATTTCTGGAGTGGTTACGTGTGCCCGGCCCTGGGCTAGGCGCACTGACTCATCTACGGAGGAGTCCATACAATGGCACCTGTCATCGTTCTGAGCTAGGGCCTGGAGCACAGCCTAGCATGGTGCAGGCAGGTCTAGATATGTGGTTGACAGACGGATACACGAAGGAATGCAGGAAAGAGAAATGCCTCTGCTTTCGAGAGCCTGTGGTCTGTGGTCGGACACAAACAGCCATCATAGTATAATCCCAGGGGGATGGTGAGGAGAGGTGCTTAGGTACCTTTGAGATGAAAATGCTTTAGGACCGCCCAAGACAGAGGCACAGTGCATCTTAAAATCTGTATTCAGACGGTCTTTCACTGTAAATATTTCACTGAACTACTCCAGGCATCATCATACAGAAGCAGCCCCACTTTTGTAACGAGTAAGCTCTGGTGCCGCTAACCAAGCTGCCAATGATTCTCACTTCTGGTTCAAGTGACGGTTAGCCCAGGGGAGGGGGCCATGTCACCAAGAAACTCAGGTTTAGTCGGCCAGTAAAGACACTGAAAGACTTAGTGTATTTAAAAATAGCAAGAATTGGTCCAAGGACAGAGTAGGCTTTTTCAGGAGTTGGTAAAGGCATCCTTTGAGGTTCCAAGTATGGCTTGAATGACCCTTTGTATGGTTGACAGGATTCAAGAATTAAATTAATAGTTGGGACAAGGTAACCTTGAAAGTCCCTCCTATCTTCCAAAATCCCGTGACTCTGACACAGAGATGTGCGCATTTTAGGATTGTTGGCGTAGGTCTTGCAGAATTAGGAATGTGGAATCCTTGAGACGGGCAAGAACCAGAGCATATGAGCTCCTAGCTGAATTTCCTTAGTAGTTGTGTGTATCTGAGGTCGCAGTATCTTGAGATTTTTGCAGAGTTCATAATACTTAAAATCATGACGGTTAAGCTCCTTATTCATACCAAGGCCTTGGGTAGAACAGACTGTAATATCTTTCATTTATTGAATTTATTGCCATTTCTTCACCAAACTTGCTCTCCATACATAGCTTTATCTCCCATGTCATGGTGACTGAAGGTCATGTGATGAGGGTTCCCTTAATTTCCCTTTCTGAGGGCACCTGGTTGGCCCAGTAGGTGGAGTGTGTGACTCTTGATCTTGGGGTTGTGAGTTTGAGCCCCATGATGGGTGGAGAGGTTACTTTTAAAAATAAAAAATCTTTTTAAAAAATTTTCCCTTTCTTTGGGCCTTAACCTATTTTCCCTTCTTCCCACCTCTTTTTTTTTTTTTTTTTTTTTTTAAGATTTTATTTATTTGACAGAGAGAGACACAGCAGGAGAGGGAACACAAGCAGGGGGAGTGGGAGAGGGAGAAGCAGGCTTCCCGCTGAGCAGGGAGCCTGATGCGGGGCTTGATCCCAGGACCCTGGGACCATGACCTGAGCCGAAGGCACATGCTTAACGACTGAGCCACCCAGGCGCTCCTCCCCTCTTCCCACCTCTTTAGATGAAGGTGGTACCTGAGCTTGTCTTAATGACCTTATTCTCTTCTTTCAACATCTCCTTGGCATCTTCAAAATAAATCCCTTCACTGCTCCCTCTTCAACTCTCTCTTCCTGTGTTCAGTGTATCTGTAAGTCCCTATACCATTCACACAATTTAGAGTTTCAGATACTCCCTCAGTACCTGGCCCATGGAAGATCTGGGAAAATTGATAAAAAGAAACCTCATTTAAAACGGAATCGGGAGGCCAGCAGGGGGGGCTCTCACACCCTCCACTCCTGGTCATTTGCACCCCCTACTACTTAGGTACCACTTTCCCACCAGCAGGAGGAAGAAAGGTTTTCCTCCTACCCCAGCAACAGCCCAGCCAATGAGAGACTGTCACAGCTCAGCCAATGAGAAGCCACCATACTTCCAACTCCCAGTTTAACCCAATGGACTTTGTGTTTTCCCTATAAAAGGGAGGCTCTGCCTTTGTCCCATGGGTTCGCCTACTGTTTTGCAGTAGCTTGCTGGTCCTGGATTGCAATTCTCTGCAGTTTTCAAACAAACCCATTTGTGCTGGTAAAACAACTGGCAGATTGTTATTTTTCAGGTTAACAGATCCATCCCTTAGTCTGGCCCCCTCCCCTCTGGCCTCTCCGCTGGTTTGCCTGTTTCCAGCTGCCCATTTCGACAGTGCGGCCAGGGTTCTCCTTCTGAAGGGTGGCCAGCCTTTATGGTATTCAGACACCTAAAACCCTTCAGGCCCTCACAGTGCCTCCTGGAGAATTCCCAAAAGTGCAGGGCGTAGGCAGTGGTCCAGGCTATGGTTTTAGGAGGTATTTAAGATGAACTTCGCTAGCACAGAGACTCTGGGTTAAAAACTACTGTACGTCTCAGTAAGTCATTTATTTTCATTTTGATCCTCTCGGGTCCTTCTGAAATGGTCTAAGAAAAAGCATCCTTTTAGCGCTAGTAGGTCAGGATCCAGCCTTAGACATTTGCTGATCTGCCTTCCTAACAAGCCTACAGGCACAGCTCAGAGAGCTGCAGTGAAGTAAATTCGAATATAGTAACAGGGTCGGGTAGGCTGGATTGATTTAGAGCAAGTAATAGAGGGTTATAAGCGCCTTTTCAAGTGAAAGCATTTAAGAAAAATAAATGTCAATTTAATACAAGTTTAATAAAAAAAATAATACAGGGGATGTGAATGTCATGAAGAAGGCATTTGGGAACAGATCTACAGATGGACATCCAGACCCCTTATTCTCTTGGACAGCTTCTCTCCACCCACAGCTCTTCATAATTTCTTCACTGTGGACACAGCTGCATCTCTGCCCCCTGCCCAGGCCCTGCACTTGCCCTTCTCCACGCCCCTTATTTATGCCGTTCCTGCAGTACTAGTCTACCTCACTTTGGCCCCTCCTGAAATTCTATTTAAGCCCCAAATCAAATGTTTTCCTCTCTAGGAGGCCTTCCACTAAGTCTTGAAATTATGATTTAATCATCCATGTGATTGTCCCTCAGCTGTGGTACTTACTTTATTTTCTCCAGTAATAGAGTTTGTTTACAAATTTACCCTACCACAGCTGACTCTCGAACCACTCAGTGCTTAGGGGCGCTAACCATCTCATCCCTGCAGTCAAAAATCCACTGATGACTTTGGACTCCCCCCAAAACTTAGCTATTAATAGCTTACTGTTGACTGGAAGCCTTGCTCGTAATGGTCAATGAACACATATTTTATATATGTATTATATACTATATTCTTACAATAAAGTAAACTAGGGAAAAGAATGTTATTAAAATTGTATGGAAAATACATTTATAGTAGTGTACTATATTTATCAAAAAAATCCATGTATAAGTGATCCTATACAGTTCAAACTGTGTTGTTCATGGGTCGACTGTATATTGTAAATTCCTGGAGGGCAAAGACTATGCCATTTCTATATTTATGCTCCCCACAACCACGTAGGAATGCCAATATATATATTTGTCAATGAGATAATGGGTAGAAATTTTCTATCTCATCTTGTTGCCTGACCCAGAACCCATTTGCAGCTTTTTTTTCCTCTTAATAAGTGAGTACCTCCAGCAATAGATCTTAATATAAATATAGACAACTCTAACTTACTGAGTGGAAAACAACGTACAACACACTTCTCAAATCCCTGAAGAAAGGAGATTTTTATTAGTCTTCTTATTTAAACTCATATGCTTCGTTTGTTGGTTTTTTTTTTTTCCTTTGTGGGGGGGAGGTGGGGACAGAAGGGGGCAAGTGTGGGTGGGAAGCTGAGTTCCAATCTAATGCGATCTGAGGACTTGGGGAAAGGACCTTAAAAATTAGCAAAACCTCCAGAATTAACTACTCATTCTCTTATCGGACAACTATTGATTGATTGCTGGCTTTGTTCCAGGTTTTATGCTTGGTGCAATGCACAGAGAAAATCGAAGCCACTAGCCCTCCCCTGCAGGAGTCGGGCATGAATCAGTTACATAGTACTCCGTGAAAATGGGGCGAGGTAGCCGGTTGCTTTGCTTCAGGGGACTCTCAACTGGCAGGTAATAAACTTACTGAACACCAGTGTTTTGCCCGCGCATGTGCTGGGTCCCAGGGACTCGTGTATTTCTCTGCTGTAACTTTATTTGCCACAGTAAATGATTGGTGACTTTCACCTCCTAAGACAGTATCTGCCCAATCAATAATGACCAGCCCCGAGGCTCAAAAAAGTAGGGACACTAATGAGTATAAAAGTGCTGATCATTTACCTGGCGAAAGGCCAACTGACATTGGTAGAACTTGCTTTTCTGAGCACTTCCAGCCAAATTTGTGCTGGTAAACTAGGAGTCTCTAATGATGGTCTGTCCTACAGGCCCATGTCTGCTCAGAGAGAACAGCCTATAGCTGTTTCCAAAGTCAACTGTAGGTTTAAACAGGTCAGACTCATGGGCTTGGCCTCATCACCACCGTGGCCGTAATGACTGACCTTGCCCTGAATCAAAGGGTATTCACAAGATGGTGCTCAAAATTTTAATATATATTATACATATGTGTGTGTATATAATATATATAAACATATATATAAAATACATAGCATACATTTTATGCATTATTTTATATACTATATAAGTATATATAATATATAAAGGTATATACATTTTTGAATGCCCAGCCATTTCTAGTCCTGAAGAGACCTGCACACACACATAGCCTTTTTTCAAGTTTTTGGAAGCTTAAGTCAGTCTCAAACATCTCCTTAGGATTGAGATGCCACCCAGAGCAGCTCAAGCTCTTTTTTTGATGGAGTCATATTTTTCCTTTGTGCCTAGTGGTCATTTTAGAAAAGACTGAGGAGAACAATGGTTTTAGTAGAACACAATTGACTAAATACTGATAAGGAAAAACTGGGAAACATAAAGTTGGTTCTAAGGCAGTGCTTCCTGGCAGAACATACCAAGAAAGTGCACCTTAATTTGAATAAAAATGGGCAAATTACAGATATGTTCTTTTAAAAGTTAATCTACCTTAATGAGGCTTGACCCACATGTTGGCCTTCTTTCTCTTCTTTTTTACAGTTTCACCTAAATGTGTTGGTTCACTAGTAACCATAACTCAGGATTTCTCCCTTTCCAACAATCTATAAAAAGGAAATGTAATATATGCTTAAATCAAGAACATCCAAGGCTATGTCCAAAATAGATTAGAAGGTGGTTAGGACAACTTAAGGCTGTACTGGAAAAAAAAAAAAAAAAAAAAAAAGGCTGTACTGGAAAGGTACAGAAATCTTCAGCATTCAAAAAATGAACTTGTTTTGGGAAGGACACGCGATGCAATTTTTAGTCACATCCCACCTGTCTTAAGTCTGAAAAATGTGTCCGTGTCCATCCAAAACATCAGGGAAGGAAAGGGAAACATCCTTTCTACCTCTCTTGAAAACTGCAATGAAACAACAGTCCCCTAGGCCAGAGCAGCCTCAGCCAAAAGGAGATGAATCTACAGGTGGTATGAAGGATCAGATGGAATGAGAAAGGGAGGAGGGGGAGTGGTGAAGTGACAATCATATGAAAGTCTTACCAGCCAGCAACACCACTGAAGTTATAGATCACCTATAAAACGTGTTGTGTGAACACTTTCTTAATACAAAATGTCACCACAATCATGACATTGTTCCAGATATCTGGTACCTTTGCCGAATTATAGCTTCTTCCATTCTACTCTTCTGAAGAATGAGCATTATGTTGATGGAAAAGGCAGTAATGCCGAAAAAACATAGCAAGTAAACCTCATGAAAGGTCTTTGGAGAGATGCATGTAAGAAAATCAAATGGGAATTATTTTAATGTCTTGCTGGTCAATTCCCCAATGTTAGGTAACATAAACTGACTTGATAGGAACAGTACTGAATTTGGAAGCAGAGACCATAGGACAAGACAATCGTGGTATTTTATGATGGTACTCCATTACATAACAGATATAAAGGCTATTTCACCTTGAGCAGCATGGAGTCATTGCTTTACTCGCCGCTCAGTGTACACGTTGTGGAGAACAACTCTGCAAGAAGACGTTAGATGATTTTCCTCATCAAAGGAAAGTCATTCTGCCAAAGTTCAATAACTGCATTTTGGAATCTTTGGTTCTAAATCCATCCCATGATTTGCTCCTCCACAGCCTCTAGATTAGATTTCTTAGTGACTCAGTATTCCTACTGATATTACCCAAGGTCAGTGAAAACAGAACCCAGGATTCTCCAATAGATCAGAGCCCTCTTTCCATATCTTGCTGTTGTCCGGCTTTAGGTGGACAGAGGAGGTAGTTCTTGTTTAGGATATATAAAAAAATGAATTCTACTGGGCTCTAGCTAGAACTACTCCGTATAGCTTAGGTCACTCATTAACATCCATATGACACTCATACCTGTCACTTGAGCCAATGTCAATGTTTGCTCCTTCTCACCCAAGTACTTTATATTTAATCACTGAATATGTTATAATGACAATTAAAAAAAAAACTCCTCATTTAAGCTGCGACAAATACAAATTCATTGTCTAAACTTGAATGTAAAATTAGAATTGTTTGTAATTTATATTAAGTATCATATTGTGCTTAAAACAAATCTGACAAAAATGATACTTTACGTTTGGGGTCTGCATGGTAAATATTTTAGACTTTGCAGGCCACATATGGTCTCTGTCACATATTCTCCCCTTCTGCAAAATGATTTAAAAAGGTAAAAACTGTTCTTAGCTCATGCGATGTCCAAAAAACAAGAAGCAGGCCAAATTTGGCTCACGGGCCATCCATAGTTTGCGAATCCTTGCTTTAAACAGCTTAGAATATTTTCATTTCCTCAATTCTTCCTGATATTTGTCCTCACAAAAACTGATCAATAAGAAACACAAATTAAGACAAAGACTAAGCCAGATAAAATCCTTAATAAAAAGTAAAACTGGATAAAGGGCCATGAAAAAAAAATCTGTTATCTTTCAAATAGCCTACTTGGACCCCTACACTGCTGTGGATAACTGTATGAGGAAGTTAAGCCTGATGGTTTGAACCTCATGATGCTCTTTTTCAAAAGGCTGTCACTGGGATTCTCAGAAGTTCTTCAGACCATACTGAGCAGCACTCGCTGTCTGCATTTCCAATAGGGGCAATGCTAGGTTAAATATTACTGTTAACGAGACTTCAGGAAGTACCCATGACATTAAACACACTGTGGGACCTAAGTTGAGTGGCAGGGGGACAACTGCAGTGATTTAAACAGTAGGTTTTGAGAAGGAAAAGATGGAATGCTGCTTTAGGCGCACTCATATCATCTGCATGTTTCTCTGTGCCGTGGAGCTCTAGCCCAAATGTCGCCTCAGGATGGGGTTCCCTCTGCCATCCCTTTGCAAATCCCAGTCAGTGACTGTAACACACAGATGCTGAAAGCCCACCAAGCAAAACACAAGATAAAAGACTGAGCAACCCTGTCAGAAGTCTATGTGCTCCAACAGAGTAAATAAAAATACTTCCAGGCTGAACACTGAAAAAGTTTCAAGCAGTGCTGTAGCATGCCCGCCATGTTTCTGTGAGGACTTCTGCCTGTCAGTCTAGCATATTCTGAAGGTTTCAGATTTCCAAGATCAGTGTGCCTGCAGTCTTCAAAAATTCAGCAAGTAGCCACAGCAATAAGGGAAGAAAAAGAAATAAAAGGCATGAAATTGGAAAGGAAGAAGTAAAACTACCACTATTTGTGGATGACAGGACAGTATATACAGAAACCCTGAAGTCTCCACCAGAAAAATGTTGGAACTAATAAGTGAATTCAGTAAAAGTTGCAGGACATAAAATCAATAAACAGAAATCTGTGGCATTTCGGTGCACTAATAATATACCATTAGAAAAAGAAAGAAAGCAGTCCCATTTACAAACACATCAAAAAGAATAAAATACTGAGGAATAAATTTAAGCACAGAGATGAAAGACCTGTACACTGAAAACTTTAAGACATTGATGAAAGAAACTGAAGACACAAATAAATGGAAAGGCGTACCATGCTCATGAACTGGAAGAATCAATATTGTGAAAATGTCTGTACTACTCAAAGCAATCTACAGAGTCAATGCAATCCCTAGGAAATTTCCAATGGCATTTTTCAGAGAACTGAAACAAGTAATTCTAAAATTTGTATGGAACCACGAAAAATCCCAAATAGCCCAAGCAATCTTGAGAAAGAAGAGCAAAGCTAGAGGTATCAAGCTTCCTGATCTCAAACTATACTACAATTACAGTAATCAAAACAGTGAGGTTTTGGCATAAAAACAGACATAAAGATCAATGAAATAGAATTGGGAGCCCAGAAATAAATGTACACATATATGAACAATTAATTTATGACAAATGGAGCCAAAAACATACAAGAGAGAAAGGAGAGTGTGTTCAATAAATGGTACTGGGAAAACTGGACAGCCACATGCAAAAAAATGAAAAATTTTTTCTTATACCTTATACCATATACAAAAATTAACTCAAAATGGATTAAAGACTTAATTGTAAGACCAGATAACATTAAATTCCTAGAAAACATAGGCAGTAAGCTGCTTGACATCTTAGTGATGTGTTTGTGGATCTGACTCCAAAAACAAGGGAGATAAAAGCAATAATAAACAAATGGGACTGCATTAAACTAAAAAGCTTCTGCACAGTGAGGAAACCATCATCAAGATGAAAAGGCATCCTACTGAACAGGACAAGATACTTATAAATCACATATCCAAGAAAAGGTTAATATCCAAAAAAGATGAAGAACTCCTACAACTCAATAATTAAAAAAAAAAAAACCTGATTAAAAAGTGGTCAGAGATCTGTAGACATTTTTCCAAATAAGACAAACAGATGGCCAACAGGCACATGAAAAGGTGTTCAACCTCACTTATCATTAGGGGAATGCTAATCAAAACCACAATGAAATATCACTTCCCACCATCAGAGTGGCTAGCATCAAAAAGAAAAGAAATAAGTGTTGGAGAGCACATGGAATAAAGGGAACCCCCATGCACTGTTGGCGGGAATGTAAATTGGTGCAGCCATTCTGGAAAATGATATGGAGAATCCTCAAAAAATTAAGAATATATCTACCATATGATGCAGCTATCCCACTTTGGGGTCTTTATTTGAAGAACATGAAAACACTAATTTGAAAAGATATATGCACCCCTATGTTCACTGCAGCATTATTTACAATAGCCAAGATATGAAAACAACCTAAGTATTCATCAATAGATGAATGGATAAAGAAGGTGTGGTACATATGTGCAATGGACTATTACTCAGCCATAAACAAGAATGAAATCTTGCCATTTACAACAACATGGATGGACCTTGAGGGAATTATGCTAAGTAATGGAGAAAGACAAATACCATATGACTTCACTAATACGTGGAATCTTGAAAAAAAACAAAACAAATGAATAAACAAAATAATACAAAATAAACAAAATAATACAAAAACACAGAGACAGACTGACAGTTACCAGAGAGGAAAGGAGTTGTGGGGTGGGCAAAATGGGTGAAGGGGGTCAACTGTATGGTGGAAAATGGTAACTAGACTTTTGCACACCTGAAACATATGAAATGTTACATACCAATATTAACTAAAAGAAAAAAAATTCAGCAAGTGCTATTTTTGCCCTTGCTTCAAAGAAATTTTAAATTAACACAGAGCTCCTCATTAAACTTTGTTAACATACTAAATAGTAAAACTCTAATTGATTTCAAATGAACCCATTTCTGGAAGATAATAAAATCAAGACATAAGCGTTTTTTCCACATTTAACATACACTATTCCCATTGGAAGTATTCTTTATGTTTCTCGTAGGGTTAAACTTAATACATGAAGTCACTCATGAAGCATTTCTCATCAGCCCTCTGTTGTTCTGACTGATGGGCACACATCTGTGCAAAACATTTACCTCACAAGTCCTCATGGAGCGAAGGTAGTCATCATTATTCTTGACCTGACAGAACTAGAAGACTCGTAAGATCTCACAAGAGGGGCACCTCGATGGCTCAGTCAGTTTTAAGCATCTGCCTTCGGCTCAGGTCATGATCCCAGAGTCCTGCGATCAAGTCCTGCATCGGGCTCCCTGCTCAGTGGGGAAGTCTGCCTCTCCCTCTCCATCTACCTCTCCCCCTGCTCATGCTCTCTCTCTCTCAAATAAATAAATAAAATCTTAAAAAAAAAAAAAAGATCTGGGCCACCAGGATCAAGATGTTACTAGACATGGTCTTTACCCTTGCAGAGTCTGGTTTAAGCAGGGCTTTTGTACCCTCATTTGTAGAGGGTGGAGAATACCATAGGCACTCAAAGAACACCTTGACATTGGAGAGAAAACCCATCCTCTCACCTAACCAGGATCATATGAAAGTTTTGAGTATATTATGCTAGTGACTAATGACTACAAAAGTCGTCCCGGTTCTTCTTCAAGACCACATCGAACCTGCCTATCATGGCACCTTCAACCCTTTTACCATACAACTGCACACCTACCCAAAACACCTGCCCCATCACTAGCTGGGCCAATGACTTTGATAGGAAAGAACAGGAATCCAGAGGACACAGGAAGTGAATGGTAGATGAGAAGAGGAATAAAAGCTATCAGTCCACAAAAAATGAAGAATCTTTAAGGAGGAATACAAAACCTGACAGACAGATGTCTCACTTCACAGTGACACCCCGAGCTTCTTAAAACCTACTTAAAGAACCAAAGCAAAAACACCTTACTGACCATGAAAGCACAGTACGTGGACTAGAAAAATAACAGTAGTAAATCTAAGAATACTCATCCTTTTCAGAAAAGACACAAAGCCAGCCAGATTTCTAAGAGTTGGCCACCACGAAGCCAGACTAAAATTATGGATCAAAGCTTATCTTTCTGTATTGGATGCTTCATCTTGTGATGCCTTCCGGGACAAAAGCATAAACTTACCCCAAAAGAATAATAAGCAGAGATTCAGGATGATTCTCCATAGATGTCTAACATA
Source organism: Mirounga leonina (assembly GCF_011800145.1). Classification (NCBI taxonomy): domain Eukaryota; kingdom Metazoa; phylum Chordata; class Mammalia; order Carnivora; family Phocidae; genus Mirounga; species Mirounga leonina. Next base: position 1,403,839 of record NW_023270426.1, on the reverse strand, counting down.
GCTTTGGTTTTGTTCAAAACAGAGAGCTTACGATCACTGAAACACCCAATCACATGAAATACTGGGAACCATTTATTTAAATCAAGAAAATTAGTAAATTTAACTTTTCACTCTGATCGCTGGCAAAAGATATTTTCTTCCAACCCAACTTGATCTGAATACTTTGTGCCTTACTTTGTGGCTTTCCTATTTACAGACCAGACCATGATTCTTACATGGCGGTTTCCTAAGAGGTTCTAAAGCCCCGACACCAGTTATCACAAAGTCTGCAAAAATTTATTTTTAAGCTGCATCTTCTTCTGTTAGACTATTCAATACAATTCTGTAAGCTAAAATGGTACTCTTTATGTAATGCAGAAAGCTTTTAGAATATTAAATCTATGACAAGCAATAGATATTAGGAGTGGCTACTCAAAAATCTCTTGGCCCCTGAGCCACTGTGGAAAACTAAATGTCAGATATCAATTGCTACTTCCCTGTGAGTTGGACTACGATATCCCGTCACTGTGATACAAAGCATGCTATGAAGAATAATCAAGCAATGGGCATCTGGTCAGGCAGCCCATGGCTAGAGCATCACTCTTCCAAAGAGATGACACTGGACTGTCATAAAGTCCAGTGAGGTCACACAGAGTCAGGGAGGGGGCTTGGGTTTTTAACAATCTTTAGCTAATTCCCTAAAATGGGGTCACACCTGTTACAAACGTTTGCCCTTGGTCATGAAGATACCTGTAGATCGCTTAAAACAAATTACTGCCTTAATGGGGAGGAAAAGAAAAGAATTTTAAATATCCCCATTAGGCGCGAGTCAGGAACACCTTCACCCTAAGTATTAAAGTGACAGATACTCTCTGGACTTCATTGTTCACAGTGACTACTGTCATCACAGCGATGCAAGACCTGGACAGATATTTCTTAACTCAGGTGGAATAAACAACCGCCCTCGCTCCTTCCTCTATTTCCTGTAACTAGCAAATAGCAGATACTAGAAACCAAGACTTCAGGGTAGCAAAAGACAGCAAGGAAAAGCATAGGAAGCAGAAAAACTTAACAAGGGAGTCAAGTCTCTTCAAAGAGTTCATCACAGCCCCCTGGGTATGTGTAGCTGGATTTTTTCCCCTGGCTTTGGGAGGTAAAGCAAGACTGCTTTTGAGAAAGGCAAGTATTCGTGGCTTCAGAAGACATGGTGTTCAAAAAAACAAATGAAAACGCAAAGACAACCCACAGAAAATATTTGCAAATCATGCATCTGAGAAAAGCCTGGTAATCGGAATAGAGAAAAAACTCTTACAATAGAGTAAAACAAATGACGCAGTGTGAAAATGGGCAAACACTTTAAATGGACATTTTGCCAAAGAAGATACACAAATGGCTAATGATCACATGACAGGTGTTTGCCATCATTGGCCATGGACAATTGCAAGTTATAACCAAAATAAGGTACCACTGTGCACTCACTAGAATGGTAGTAAGATTATATCAATAAATATGTTTGTGTATATGACTGACCATGTTGTCAATGCTGTGTAATAAAAGAGGAACCCTAGGGGGCGCCTGGGTGGCTCAGATGGTTAAGCGTCTGCCTTCAGCTCAGGTCATGATCCCAGGGTCCTGGGATCGAGTCCCGCATCAGGCTCCCGGCTCCTTGGGAGCCTGCTTCTCCCTCTGCCTCTCTCTCTCTCTGTCTCTCATGAATAAATAATAAAATCTTTAAAAAAAAAAAGAAAAAATAAATAAAAAAAAATAAAAGAGGAACCCGCATAGATGCTTAGTTTCTGGGAAGAATATGACATAGTGCGGGCCACTCCTAGATGTCTACCCAAGAACACCAAAACCTGTTTCTACAGAGACTTCTGTGCAAAAGTTCACAGCGATTCTATTCACAACTGCCCCCAAACAGGAAACCTTCTATGTGTACCAACTGGAATGAGTGAACAAACTGTGGCATATCCTTACAACGGAATACAATTTGTCAATGGAAAGGAGCAAACTAGATGAGACAACGGGAATGAATATCTAAATCTTTAAGCAAGGTAAAAGAAAAAACTATGTATCATCTGATTCCATTTCTACAGAATGCTCAGAAGAGCAAATCTATGGAGACAGACAACATATTGGTGGTCGCCTGGGACTGGAGGGAGCAGGGACTTCATGCAAATGGAACAAGGGATCTTTTGGGGCTGGTGAAACTTTAAAAACGCAACAGAGGGGCGCCTGGGTGGCTCAGATGGTTAAGCATCTGCCTTTGGCTCAGGTCATGATCCCAGGGTCCTGGGATCGAGCCCTGCATCGGGCTTCCTGTTCAGTGGGAAGCCTGCTTCTCCCTCTGCCTCTGCCTCTCTCTCTCTGACTTTCATGAATAAATAAATAAAACATTAAAAAAAAAAAAACGCAACAGAGGTTGGGGCGCCTGGGTGGTGCAGTCAGTTAAGCTTCTGATTTTGGCTCAGGTCATGATCTCCAGGTCCTGGGATCGAGTCGAGCCCCACATGGGGCTCCCTGCTCAGCAAGGAGTCTGCTTCTCCCTCTCCCTCTGCTCATGCTCTCTCTTAAATAAATAAA
>NW_023270426.1:1400131-1401267 GCF_011800145.1 Mirounga leonina | reverse complement strand
CTGCTTCTCCCTCTCCCTCTGCTCATGCTCTCTCTTAAATAAATAAAGAAAATCTAAAAAAAAAAAAAAAAAAAACTCAACAGAGGTGATGGTTGTATAGTTCTCAACATTTACTAGGAAATGATTGAGATATATGCTTAAATTATATGCTTAAAATAGGTATATAAGTTATACCTCAATAAAGCTGTTTAAAATAATGGAAGAATGACCAAAAAAAATCCTCTTCTCTTCTTACACGTTAGCCAAAAATTATGGTTAAACTCTGCATGAGGTTTTTTCCTTTAATTCCTTTATTTTATTCATCAAGTGTTTATTAACTAATGACCATGTTCTCAAATGGCTTTGACCTCATCACCATGCTAAGTTAAAGTCTCTGAAGCCTGGGCCTTTTCCAATTTCCCTAGGAATTTGGCAGTGATCAGACTATTTACTAATCCATGGGCTTTTGAATCAGGGACAAAACAGGACTGGACATGGCAGAGTGGGAGCGTTCAAGGACTGCCATTCCCCTCCATGGGGCGTCAGGAAGCACTGTTAAGACTAGATACTGCTCTACCTGGCTGGCAATCACCAAAGAAACAATTCATCCAGTCCTTCCCAGGGAGTCCAGCCAAGCACCCTGCCTGATCAGCAGTAGATGCTTTATACCCCCAACACCAGCTCTGGGATACAATTCTAAAACCCCCTTCATTCCCTAAATGAGTAGTCATAACATGAAGCAAGCCCATGAATAGGTACAAAGGTTATAAAAGTTTAATGTTAGTATAGAAGGCCGATTTGTCCCAGCCCTGAAAATGCTCAAAATGTGTACATTCTATCGCATGTAAAGGCACTTTTCTTGTCTCAAATTTATTTTGTTATTTTTATGCTATTTTGCAATACGATCACATTAAAAATAAAGGATATAAATTTCAAAAAGAATAAAAGAACGTACAAAATCCTGCAGGCAAATGGGGAAAAGCTGAATTTTCTCCAGGCGAGCCTCACGTATGTCTAAGAAATGTATTAATTTTCTTAAAGACAAAATAGTGTGAATGTCAAGGCATCTATGTTTTGACTTTATGTTTTTTCTTTTTATCTGGCACAGTGATTCTGAAGCTCAAGTGCATGAGAAAGCTGCATAGGATCGCATACAC
>NW_023270426.1:1393866-1400121 GCF_011800145.1 Mirounga leonina | reverse complement strand
ATTCTGAAGCTCAAGTGCATGAGAAAGCTGCATAGGATCGCATACACACCAGTTACAAGGCAATCAGGACGCATATTCCATAAAATCTGCACCTCAGCATCTATGTCAGGATGGGAAGGACTATAATGAGTTCACTGTAAGATCCGTGACATTGGATTTCTGAGCTGTGTTTGGCTTCATGTTTTTTGTTTGTTTGGTGTTTTGTTGTTGGGTTTTTGTGGGTTTGTTGTTGTTGTTGTTGTTGTTGTTTTAGCCTGAATATAATCAGTGCTGGTTTTTCCAACTGCACTCCTCAAACCAAGATCTCAAAGCATCTTGCCAACAAATATTAATTCTCATTGTTCTCTCAGGAGGTAGACCCAAAGCCCCCCCACCCCAAAACCAAAAACAGAATACCAAACCATATCTATGGAGGCATGAAGAGAAAACTGAGCTGGACAAAGTATTGGCTTTTTTCCCATAAGACTTTAATGACCAATTTATTTGGCAAACACTATACCGAGCCTCGATGCTTTCCAAGTCACAGATGCATGATGAATGCTTTCAAACCGCTGACTTTTATAACTTGAAAGGGCCCATTTTAAAGTTGTGACTCATTTCTGAGTCTAAAAAGGCTATATCCGTCCATGTGAATCAGACTCTGGAAGTCTAAGTTTACAAAGTATTACATTACCATCAACCACAAATTACAAATCCATTGATGAAATGCTTAGAGTTTACTTAGCAACAGCTGAAACTTTAAGTGGTAAGAAATAATCTAATTATCCAGTACACCGTGATCAATCAAGGTACCAGGAGGATGCTTCCCTGGCACGGCCCATGGATATTTTATGACTACTTTGACAACTACTGAAGAAACTTGATCCCAAGTCTCATGTTTCCGATTTAAGGAAATCAGCAGGAAATAAGGCATTTCTGATGGTCAGGGCCTGAACAAGCACAGACTTCTCAGAGAGTCTCCTAAAAATATAAAATAGAATCACGGACAGCAGGTCAAGAAAGCAAGCTAGAGTTTGAAAACGTAGCCTCCTCATTTCATACTCTGCTGTGTGTGATGCTACGTAAATAATTTTTAGAAATAAATAGAACAAGTGAGACTCTCAGATGCCATCTATCCCTTCCTCCTCGAAAAACTGGCTTCTCAGAGAAAAAACGAAAGCAAACTAAAACTCTTTTGAAATGAGAAACATGAAAATTAGAATCCAGATCATTTAAGCATTCTAAATCGTTTATCACCTATTGAAACCTGAAATGGTTTTATTCAAAATCATGCTCTATGAAGAGGAAGTCAGGAATGTCTGAGCTTAGAATAGCAGATTCACATTTGGTCACAAAGAAGTAAACACCACAATGCTGATTTAATTTCCTAGATGTCAACAATGACCACGCAGGAAGAACGGTATGTTCACGTTACCTTAGCAGGTAGAAGCAGGTATTCAGGGCCCATATGCAATGGGAAGCAGAACCCCAAATCATATACCCTCTATGAACTGGTGTAGAAAAATGACTGGTATTCAGGGCCCATATGCAATGGGAAGCAGAACCCCAAATCGTATACCCTCTATGAACTGGTGTAGAAAAATGACCAGAATTCAGGGCCCATATGCAATGCGAAGCAGAACCCCAAATCATATACCCTCTATGAACTGGTGCTAAAAGTTTGAAACCTGTGTAGTTACAAAATGGGCTGTTCCCATCCTGCAAGCACTTTCCTGATCGACTCTTTGGTTAATACTGATGTTGGAAGATATCACCAATCCTTGTGTTAAAAGCAGCTATTATATATAAAGTTTTATGTGGGATACAGTTTTATTATGGCACATGACTTGGCGGTAATATTCCACAATATACTGCTATAATAAAGTTTTAGCCGCATTTCAGAAATCATCTTTCGGGCAATTAAAACAAATGCAATGTAGGAGACTATTAGTGACAGGTTTTTAAAAGTATTTTTAAAAATTAATTAATTAAGAAAAAAGAAAAGTCTAACTTCATAAAACATACTTTTAAGACAGAATAATAGATTCTAAACACAACTGAAACTCCATTCCTCAGTTGTCTTTGATAATTTGAAAAATACTTATTTACCTATTTATATATTATAATATGTATTAAATATTTTTGTTATATAATAAATACTTACTACCTTTCTTTACCTATGAGTTTTGAAGAATTTATTCTTAACCCATCTAAAATACAGCTTAGCTCATGAGAAGCTCTACAAAACAAGTTCCATTGTTCGGTTCTCCAATTTTCCTACCTGGGAAAAGAGCAAACCATTCTAAAGCCATTGAGAGAAACCTTTCCCTCTTAACTAATGCATACTAGTTAATGCATACTTAAACACTCCTGGAGATGAAGCAATAAGGTAAAGAAGAAGAGTGAATTTAGGGTCACCTGGGTGGCTCACTCAGTTAAGTGCCCGACTCTTGGCTTCAGCTCAGGTCATGATCTCAGGGTCCTGAGATCAAGCCCCGTTTGGGCTCTATGCTCAGCAAAGAGTCTGCCTGAGATTCTTTCCTTCTCCCTCTGCTCCTCTCCCCACTCATGAGAGCGTGGGTGTGCTCTCTCTCAAATAAGTAAATAAATAAAATTGTAAAAAAAAAAAAAAAAAGAACAGTGAATTTTATTTGGCCACAAATGTCTTAACTAAATGAATCTTTTCTGGTGACAAACCGCACCGAGCATCATTACATTATCACAGATTGTTTGTGTCTGCTTCTCTCTGTGGTAACGCTGCCATCAGAGTTCCCAGCTCCCCATTCTTTACCCCTTCGTTCTGTCCATTCCAAACTCGGCCCCCTCCCCCACATGATAAAACCTGCAGCAATCAGGAAAAGAATAGTGTGCAGAAAGTTAACATAATAAAACCAAATTAAAAACAAAAAACAAAACAAAACCAAAAAACTGCAAATAAACAGTTTACCTTAAAAAAAAAAAAAAAAGCCTTTCCATCTCTGAAACCTCAGTTATTGACAAGGGCCAACTCTGGTTCCCAGAAGATGTGGTCAAGTCAATGCTCCTTTTCTCCCTTGGATATACCCAAAGCACATGCCCATAGTAAATCTTCTGGGAACACTTACAGGAAAAAAAGAAAAAACAATACGGAGCAAAATACTTTCCCTCGCATAACACAGCACTGGCCCACAGTATCCGGTCCTACCCCTGGCAAAGTAGGTTCCTCAAAAACAGTGTCCAGTGGGCGCCTGGGTGGCTCAGTTGGTTAAGCGACTGCCTTCGGCTCAGGTCATGATCCTGGAGTCCCTGGATCGAGTCCCGCATCGGGCTCCCTGCTCGGCGGGAAGCCTGCTTCTCCCTCTTACGCTCCCCCCTCTCATGCTCTCTCTCTCTTTCTCTCTCTCAAATAAATAAATAAAATCTTAAAACAAAACAAAACAAAACAGTGTCTGGTGAAGTGCGCTTCGGATTGAACACTTATGCTTTTTACAAAAACAGTGAAGCCTCAAAAAGTACAAGATGGGATAATGCCCAGTTTTTAGGACCCCAAGATATGGGGTTCAGACTTCCTGTAAGACAAAAATGTTCCTGAAGTTTCTCCTGACACATCTGATTCAATGCCCAGACCTGAGTCGCATGAACAAGAAATCACTTGAGCAGCACTAGGTCACACTTTCCGGGTTGTTTTAGAAGCAAATCTTTCCAGGCTTCATATCCACCTCAACATAAAGCCAAAACGAAACCAGAGAGAGAAGGGACACTGGTCTGGGGTAGGCTCCTCCTGACAAATGTAGGCTCCAGACATAATGCCAGCTACTTGCCACTCAGCTTCTTCCTACCTTTCACAGAAGAGGTGGGTAGGGAGAAGGTGACAGAGAGGACACCGAAAAGGGCGGGAGGGTGGGAGAGACATAAAAGAAAAAGGGGGTTTTTATTCCTTATAGGTAAATCAGAGATATATGATCTGTAGGGAAAGTAACACCGCCAAGAAGAGATGCCTCCTACAGGATGTCCTCCTCATTAGTACAGAATATTTTCCAGAAACCTCTAGATGTGCTGTGCTCAGTGGAAGGAGAGGGATAGGTTTGCAAAACAAACTTCTCCTGAGAGGCATCTGCTTCTCTCTTTCTCTCAAAAGCTCTCTCCTTTTAAACATTTTTAAAAAGTTTTACCTAATTTATTTGAGAGAGCGAGCGAGCAAGCGTGTATACACCTGCAGGGGGAGGGTGGAGAGGGAGAGAGAATATTCTCAAGCAGACTTCAAGCTGGTGTGGGGCCCAATGGGGCTTGACCCAGCACACCGAGATCGGGACTCTAGCCGAAATCAAGAGTCAGCTGCTTAACCAACTGAGCCACAAAGGCGCCCCAAAAGCTTTCTCCTTTTAAAAATATTCCTAGACTTGTTCTAATTAAGAAGAGAATTCCTATCAGGTGTGAACCCCCCTTTAAAATGGAGAGGATACTTGGGTAGATCAAAGATGGACCTGGTGGGGTTCATTCAAATCCAAATTCCAAACCAAAGAAATAGGAGAGCTGTGTGTTGTATGAAGTACTGCAAATTCACAACAGGAAGAAGGAAGAAGGAAAAAGGAAGGAAGGGAGGGAGGAAGGGAGGGAGGGAACAGAGGGAGAGGCAGGGAGGGAGGCAGGGAGGGAGGGAGGAAGAAAGGAAGGAAGGAAGGAAAACATTTAAGGAAATGTAAGATGCAAACGACATCATATCAAACTTTGTAAAAAATGAAGCTAATTTCTTTTTTTTTAAAGATTTTATTTATTTATTTATTAGAGAGAGAGACAGCAAGAGAGGGAAAACAAGCAGAGGGAGTGGGAGAGGGAGAAGCAGGCTTCCCGCTGAGCAGGGAGCCCGATGCGGGGCTCGATCCCAGGACCCTGGGATCATGACCTGAGCTGAAGGCAGACACTTAATGACTGAGCCACCCAGGCACCCTGCTAATTTCTTTTTTTATCTTTGTATCTTACAAGTCACAATCTGGAGATTTTGTGCAGCAAAATGGGAAGTCAAACAGAAAACAAACTGTGGAAATTCTACTATCACAACATTGGTTAGTGATTTTATTTTCTTTTACACACTTGTACAATTAGGAAATGTTACCTTTGGAGGAGGAAAGCTTATCAACCCATTTAGTTTGCAATGAAGAAATTAAGACAAAAAGAAGTGAGCTGGTTGACCTGAGGTCATCACGCAGCCCCTCCCTTGCACAACAACTGGGACGAGATCCCAGTGTCCCTGTATGGTCCCCCTCCCTTCCCCAACATGCCACAGTGTGTTCCTGTTATGTAACTGCTGGCTACAGACTCTCAGTCTTCATATGAAATGGGTAATTTTCAGGTTTCAGGTTCTAGTGTCTTTTTATATGAACCCAGGACTGGTCTGTCACCTCGCAATCTCAGCCTGTTAAAAAAACACACATGCTTTGGGCTTCTGGGAAGATGTGGCATCACTTGCCTGAGGCGTTCTGAATCTAGTGAAGATGGGTTCGAACGGTTAAGATGGACCATTTTTTTTTTTTAAGATTTATTTATTTATTTATTTGACAGAGAGAGAGACAGCGAGAGAGGAAACACAAGCAGGGGGGTAGTGGGAGAGGGAGAAGCAGGCTTCCCGTGGAGCAGGGAGCCCGATGGGGGACTCGATCCCAGGACCCTGGGATCATGAACTGAGCCGAAGGCAGATGCTTAACGACTGAGCCACCCAGGCGCCCCTAAGATGGACCATTTTTAAAAAGAAAATGTATGGCATGTGCACAGTTTTGAGGCCATTTATTTCCTGGGCCCTTGGGGAACAGATACGCTGGGGACCACTCATATAGATGTACGTACTATTAACTATGCTTTTACCCCCACTGGTACGGTGTGATGTATAACTTTCAACTAAGAGCAATTTTCATAAACTAAATGGGTTTATCAGCTAAGGTTTTTCATATTTATTCTTCAAATTTTATAGGTACATCTGCTCCAGGAAATACCATAAGCCTCTAAATACCATGACTGTTAGCAAACAAAGCAATACCATAAGGAGTCTACGTTTCATTTAAAAAGAAAACTTTAATCCTTCAAACTCCGTACTTAATAAGAGAAGGTCTAAAAAAGATTCAGATACTTGATCCTAAAAACTAAGCACTCCAGAATTTCTTGTAAAATAGACTCAACAAACATGCAGACCTTGGCTCCCTCCCTGAACCCCATTAAAATGACTGTAAATAACTGTAAAACAAAGAAACCCCAAAGAGCACAAACCCATGAGGACAGCAAGAATGAGTGACGAGACAGTCTGAA